>NC_133769.1:187665453-187746399 GCF_003597395.2 Chelonoidis abingdonii
ACCCGAGGTTGAGGAAGACACATACCACCCACAGGGGTGAGAGGGGAATTTTTTATATATATATATATATATATATATATATATTTATACACACACACACACACACTGTGGCTTTGTAGTGAGTGGTTCCACTGTAAAGGGAAATAATGCAAGATGAATTTCACTCATTGACTTGCTCGCCCATTGACATGTTTCTTATTGGTCTTCCAGTCCTACAATGTACAAACAAGCTACCTATCTGTTTTGAAATGGCTATAATGTGCTTCTGCTGGAAGATAACTGGATGAAATGCAGCAAGTGAGATTGAACCATGAAGTTGAAAACCTTTTTGTTCATCATGATTTGAATGATTTAAGTAGCTCTTGTGGAGGAGGAGGAGGTGGGGGAGCAAGCTAAATATTTTAAGTTTATGCACTTTAAAATTTATCAAATTAGCCATCTGGCAAATTTACAGCTATTATTATTAATTCTTATTTAAATGGTAATAAAATCAGTTGCTGACACAAAATTAGTCATGCAAGGACCTGCAGATGGACTGCCTTCTGCCCAGGCACTGCAACTCTCTGTAGAAAGTTCAATACTGTTCATTTGTTCAAAGTGCATGAGACAGAGAAATAGTGACAACTTTAAGTGTCTTATGGGAGTGGTGGGGAATTTGTCACCTGAATTCATAGATGCTAAACTTTAAATACTTTTCTTCTTACTAAAAGGATAGATCACGTTTTCCCAGCATAGCAGAATGCATGGGATAGACCACAGGAATTTCTCCTGTCCCTTCTTTATTTCCCTTTTGTCAGATAACAGCTGTATGAGACAAAGGACTGGAGGGAAAACACACTGGAATACACTTATTGCAAGTACTAGCTCAGTCACATTCCATATACATACTGGAGCTTTTTATGAAGCAATAACAAATTATATAAAATAAAACAATTTTACTATGCTAAAATTCTTTCTGAAATTACATTTAACAACATACCAATCTTACTGTAAAATCCCTTCAGAAGGTAATACTTAGAACACCAATATGAATTCATTATTATTAATAGGCATTCATTTTTTAAAATATCACATTTCATATAAAAATAAACACTATTTTAAACCTATTTGTAGCATTTTATGATCTTATGAAATTTGCCCCAGTTCACACCTAGTTATAAGGACTGCATCATAAAAAATTGAATACCATAATAGCTCTGCAATTAAATATGTGGCTAGGCACAAAATTGAAGTAGACAGCATGAGTAGGCTGCATATTAACACCTAACATTTCTATCTTCCCCCCGGACTTCTGAATATGGTAAAATTCTCAAAAGCACCTATATGACTTAGGATCTTAAGTCCCATTTTAAAAGTAACTTAAGCACCAAAGAGTCTAAGTCCCACTGACTTTGGTTACTTAGGCTCCTGAGTGCCTGAGTCACTTTTAAAAACAGGACTTATGATCCTAAGCTATTTAAGAACATCTGAATTTTTTTCCATGTATGCTTTAGTTTATTCACTGTAAGATCCTAGGCTTTAATGTCTTGTATAGGATTTGCTATACACTAGCCACTATTTTGCATGAACTATTTATGAGTCTGATCCTCCAGTATTTACTCACGTGGCTCTGGGCTACTCTTACCTAAAGCAGCACCTTAGTGAGCACCACCTGCACAGTAGTACAAGTTGATGGGGAAGCTTTTTGCTCATCCCTCTGCCCCTGCACAGAAACGTGGGGTTTCCTTTCAATGCAGGCTTTTGTACAAGAAACATAGCTAACAAAATTAATCAGAAGAGATATTAACTAGATCAAGCCAGATACTGATTTTACTCACACTGGTGTAAATCAGAAGGAACTCCACCAATATCTGCTGTAAGTGAACCAGAATCAGGCCTATAGACTGTACAGATGAGTGGGTAACAGGTTAGATTCTGCCATCCTAACTCACACAGAGTAGTGTTTTACTCAGCACTTACATGACATTACTTGCAGGATACCCAAGATGAGTAAGGGTGGTGGAATTTGTTTTGAAATTATTTGATCTATTACAATAAGAGAAAGAGGTTGCAAATGAAAGTATTCAGAAAAAAAATGATCTTCTCTCTCAAACATACAGTTAATTTATTAACTAATAGTCTAGGATTAACTGCCCACATCTATTCCCATTTTACAGTACCCTTGTGGACTCCCCCAGAGCTTCCCTTGTCTCCTCTCTGCCTTTGCTCCTCTGCGCATGATAATGAAAAGCTTCTGACAGTGACTTCTCCCCCTACCCTTCTTCCTCCTGCAGCTATTTGGATTCAAATATGCACAGCTCATGCATAAGCAAACACGTGCAAGGGACAGGGGTCTGCCAAACCCCAAGCAAGCATGAGGTACATATGTATCTTGCTGATTGTGGCACACTGCTGATAGAAGACGACAAGGCCAGACAATAGGAAGGGTCAGTAGGTGGCTCTTTGATTTTTCTGGCTCCTGACACAACAACAGTATGGGAGTTTGCCTACTGGGGAGAAAAAGCTGTCCTTCTGCCCCATAAGATTGAAGCATTGGGGTAAGCAACTTAAGATGCATCTAAGATGCAGATTCTGCATTTCTATTAGTTACTTTCCATGGAAAGGCAAATGCAATCACCATGTGTTTACTTCCACTCCCCCAAACCCTCATTCTTTTGAAAGTGGAGAGATCATTAACAGTGAGAATTTCATAATAAAATAAATGACTCTGTGCACATTGTATGTTTTCCATTTAAACGCCTTCCTTGCAGAATAAGGACATTCTATAGTACAGAAGAGTAGTATGCAATCTCTCTCTTTCCCATGAAAAAGAGACTTAACTACACTTACAGTCTGACCATTGTTGGTTTACATTCACTTCAAGCTTCTTTTTTTCCCCTCTTTTCCTTTAAAAGGTTTGTTTTTTTTTAAGTTGCGAAATTAAAAAAACACAAAACTTCTAAACCCTTTGCAATTAAAACTATAGCTGTTTTACAAAACTCTTGGTGATACCTATATGCTACTGGTATGTGAGTCAACATTGCCTTCATTACAATGTGTATGTTCACTCAAGCTTAGTCATGCGAGCAAAGTATATTTGTATCCAAATTCAAGGAGGAAAACATGATACCGGTTCTTAAAGGTAACTGAAAATCTAAGGCCAAATTCACAACTGGTGCAAATTGGTGCAACTTTATTATCTTCAACAGCACCACACTAATTTACACCGGCAAGAGATTTGGCCCTTAAAATTGTGTGTGTTTTTCTTTAATAGTATGTTATTTTCTTTTACTTACCTATTCAGGGAATATCAGATATTCTTCATTGAGAGTCATTAATTGTTATATATGCTCTCCCACAACACATTCAGTGGTTCTCAAACAGAAGTCAACATTTACCAAAAGTTGTCATTCAATGATGTCAGGGTTAATGCAGCTTAGAATAGGAAATACAATAGGATCTCAGAAATCACGCTTTCATAACACTTAGCAAATGCTGATTTTTTTTTAAAGACCTCTTAGGGCTAAATTATGCATCTATGAGACCGAGCTTTGCAGGTTATGAGGAAGGAGGTACCCTGTTTGGGTAGAGGCACCTGGAGAAAGTTCTAAACTCCCGTATATCCACACATTCAATTCAATTCAATTTTGAGCATCCAACGCTCAAAATTTCAAAAAACCAGGCCCTTTATATAAAAAATTTCCAAACTTGGAACACACTAAGCACCTAAATTCATACTGAGCCACATAAGTATCCTCATCTTCAAAGCTGCTGAGCACCCAGGAGTTGCCACTGAATTCAGTGGGAGCTCAGCACCTCTGAGAATCAGGCTGCTTAGTCAGATGCCTAATTTTAGGCATCCCCATTTGAAAGTTTTGGCTTCTGCCTCTACAAGGAATAAACCTCCTGGGTACTGGAAGGTCAACTCACTGCACTTTTGAAAATGCAAACTGTGGATTCTCTACATCCCAAATAGTGACAGCTTCCCCTTCACCCCCCATCCTTGCCAAGGCACATATCTTATGGGGCTGGCTAGTACTGCCCACAAAACTCTCAGGTATGACACTGACTGCACTGCACCTGAAGCGGGGGGAACATTTTCTGGGCTTGCCGAAGGATGGGGAAGGGGAGAGAAGGAGGTCAGAAACTGCTAGAAAAGTTGAGTGGTGGTCAGCTTCATGTCACTGACTCACCCCCGGGAAATATGAGGTCAGAAGGCTTTAAAGGTGCAAGCCCTGGTCACTGGAAGCCCTTTCTCCAAGCAGCAGGCAAGGAAGTACTCACCCTCCTGCCCCTAGAGGTGGCAAATATCAGGTTGGGTTAGGACCTGCTGTGGGCATTGTGCTGGTCGCTCCTTTTTAGGGAGGCTAGGAATGAATTTTTCCCTCACCACCAGATTGGCTTTGGTGGAGTGAGGTTTTTTCATCTTCTCCACAGCAGGTGTCAGGGAGGACCTTTTCTGGTAAGAAGAAAAGGTGGTAGGCCATATGTCACAACTTATTTTGTAAGTGTGGGGCAGATGTACAGTGCAGGTACTCCATAGGGGAGGCATCCACTGACCAGATAAATGCCCTGGTAAAGGACTTAAAAGGAGGTGCCGGATAAAGGAACAGAACAGTGGAGAGGGGGTTGGGGACTCCTATGATTAGCACCGCAGGGAGCCAAATCCTCCTGCCTGCCCCCTTGCCCCCCCGTTCTCATAGCCTACCTTAACCCTCCTACAAGGAGGGTGGATGGTAAGGTCCAAGCCATAGGTTGGCGGGGACCTGGATGGAAAATGAAGGGGGGCTGGTGTAAGCCCCGGGTAATGATTTGAATAAACATGGATTTGCCTGAACTGTACACTTTATCTGCTGGGTAGTCCCAGACATCTATATAATAAAGTTGCGTTCTGATTAAAATCCATATCAAATGTCTCCTGTCCTTCTTTTGGTATAGCCGGAGCTAGGGTGACCAGATGTCCCGATGTTATAGGGACAGTCCCTATATATGGGGCTTTTTCTTTAATAGGTGTCTATTACTCCCCACCCCCATCCCGATTTTTCACAGTTGCTATCTGGTCCCCTAAGCTGGACAAACACATAATCCCCTTCTCCCTGCTTCCCAGTGTAGCCAGTCACATTATGGTGCTTCATGGACAGGTGTACTGGGTGGGTAGGGGGATTAGGGACAGGAGTCCCTCTTCACTCACTCTGCTCTAGCACAACCATGCTAAATTAACTGAAATCTGGCTTTAATTTTAAAATCTTTCCTGTAGATTTTAGGCTCTGTAACTATTAAAGCAAATAAATATTTCTTGTTCATTTTCCATTTGCATTTAAGTACCTTCATTATGCAGATTATTAATATTTAAAAGCAAATGGCAAATGATGAATATGCTATAACCTCTGACAGCTTCTTCTAATGATCCATTTTTAAATGTTTCAAGACAGATTAAAATAAGACAAAACAAACGATCAGAGAGGTAGCCACTGCTCATTTTTATCATCATGCTCCATTGAGCTAGGGCATTAATAAATAATTGTCTCCCAGTCTAAGAAGTATTACTAACATTGGGAACCTGATTTAAAGCCCAAAGCATCCATGTCTACTGTAAGCCTGTGACTTCCAAGTTCAGAAATCAGTTTTTTCTTCCAAAAGGGTTAACTTTCAAACTTAAAGAAATCTACAGATCTGTGTTTACAACTTCAGTAACCTCCAGCCTAACCACACACAGCTACCCAGCACCACATTTATATTCATAACTTCTTTTTCTCTTCACTTATATTTTATCTTGAAAGCTAAGGCAACATTCATTTGAATTCTTCACTCTATAATAAGGAAGCAGAAAAGAGATAGCTTAAAAGGCTTAAAAACTAGGTTATTCATAGAGAGGCTTACTGTAATGACAAAGATCTTTCCTTCACTTTGATCTTCTCAGATTTTCCACAGCACAGATAGCACTTCTGGCACCACTGAGGAACGGCTTCAAACTCTAATGTTTTTTGTCACCTCATAATAACTGGCAGTGAGAACTGCTGGAAAATGTACAGAATTTAAAATCAAGATATTGTAGTAGGTAAACACTTCTGTAACAATATCGATATTTGGCTTGGCTATTTTTCCCATCTCGCTATCCTTAACCTCACTTTCAATCAAGATTCAACTACAGAAAGTGCAGAAAAAAAGACAATATATATTTATATAGGAAAAAGTTATTGAATGAAAACACCCATTGACTTTAATAGGGCCAGGATTTCACCTAGAGATCTATTGAGTTTTCTAGCAATGTAGTGAGAAATTGATGATTCAACTTCCAGTGTGTATGCCTGTTTTCTAACTTTTAAGCTCATCCCTTTTTATCTGAATTTTACCTAAGATATAAATTGGCAATTACTGTTATTTAGGTTTTCTGTATACTGAGAGGAAATCATCCCCTTCTCCCAGCTCCTTCCCCTATTATCTTAGGCCTCCAATCATTTCTAACCAAGCAGAGTACGGAACACATTGTAAATCATGCAGTCAGCTTCACAATTTCCAAAAAGAATCAGTAGAAACCAGTGGCTGACTAGTTACAGAGAGGACTAATGCTTCAACTTGAGATACATTGGATGAAGCTGCTTGCTTGTTTACAGTTTTATAAATGACAGCAAAAAGCTCTTATTGGCAATTGCTTAATGTGGAGGGTAAATACATGGATGTGCTAGTGCACTAAGGGATTGTCTCACTAAAGTGTATGTGCTGCTAATTCAGTATGTGATTCTCAGTGCCTTGTGAAACTATATTAGCTGTTTGATTTTCCAGCATCTGCAATTAGTAAACAAACAATGTGGTGTAGAGGCCAAATATGGCACTGTTGGCACTACTCATGCAATAGATTTTACCCGAGGATGTAGCAGAAATGAACAATCATTCAGCAAGGCTGCGTGGCTTGCCTCTAATTTATCATGGCTTACATCTCTTGCCTGCCAGTGGAGCCAAATTCATACGTTATTGTCCCAAACCTGTCACTTTCTGGACTGCTTTTTAATCTTCCTCCCAGAATTACATTCAGAAAGGTCACCGCTATCCAATTAGAACCTTATCAAAGATGCACATGCAGGCTGGATTCATGCTTATCAAGAAAGGGTCATAAATCCAGAAATTGCACATCACAAAGTACCATTACCATAATGAATAACTGAAGGGAAAAAAGAGAAAAGTGACAAAAATACCTGTGTATTTGTCAGGCAAGTCTTTTACTCTATTTCTGTGGACACCACGACAGGTGAATGATTGAAATGCTTCTTTAGGAACACAGGGTGGATAGGAATTGAAGATAAGGCCGTTTAACCAGATTCATTTGCATAGAGGAAGTTTGAAAACGTACATTGCTTCAACGAGAGGTTTTGCCTATTTCTTAACAAAGCTGATTTATACCAAGGAGCACATAGTCAAGAAGGATTTGGGAAGGCAGTCTTCATCACCAAATTACCAACAAAGTTAATGGGTGTCTTTTGGCATCAACCCTTTAAAACAGGGGTGGGCAAACTACGGCCCGCGTGAACGTCCTGCCTGGCCCCCAAGCTCCTGGCCCAGCAGACTCACCCCCGGCCCTTCCCCTGCTGTCACCTCTCCCACACTGCCTCAGCTTGCTCACTCTGGCCTCACCCAGTGCTCTGCGCTGCGTGATGGTGGCAGCAGCAGCAGCGTGGCCCGGCTCCAGGCAGGTGGCATGGCTGTAGCGCCGCCAGCCACCAGTGCTCCAGGCAGTGTGGTGAGGGGGAGTTGGATAGAGAGCAGAGGAGTTTGGGGTGGTGGTCAGGGGGCAGGAGTGTGGATGGTGGTCGGGGAGTAAACAAGAGGTTGAATGGGAGCAGGAGTCCCGGGGGGCAGTCAGGAAGGAGGGGGGATTGGATGGGGTGGCAGGGGACAGTCAGGGAAAGGAGTTCCAGGGGCAGTCAGGGGACAGGGAGAAGGAGTGGTTGGATGAGGCAGGGGCCCTGGGGGGTGGGGGGCATCAGGAATGAGAGGAGGTGTTGGATGGGGCAACGGGGGTCTGGGGGTAATCAGGGGACAGGGAGTGGGGGGGTTGATGGGCCAGGGTCCCAGAGGGGCCACCAGGGATGGGGGTGGGGTTGGATGGGAATAGGAGGTCGGGGGGGCGGGAAAGATAGGATTGGAGTCAGGCCAAACACCCCCCCTAACCAGTCCTCCATACAATTTACTAAACCTGATGCAGCCCTCAGGCCAAAAAGTTTGCCCGCCCCTGCTTTAAAACCTTACGGAGGTGCATGCATGCCAATGTGCTTTCAGCAAATGAAATGAATAAAGTCTCTGAGTTTCAGAACGGGAGTTCAACGTTCTTTTTTATCCAGACAACCAATTTTAGGGCAGGTAACTGGTTAAAATTAAAGTTACAATTTCCCCTCATGAGAGGTGCTCCAATGAGAGAAATGAAGTGCGTCATGAGGGGAAGATACAGCTTTACGATACTGGCTGTCGCTTTCTGCTAAACTGCTTCCTATACTAGAGGTGCTGGAACAATGTGGGTGCTGAGGCCTTGAACCAAACTGTAACCCTGTGTATTATGGAAACCAGCTCAAGCCAGGGGATGTGGCCCCTGCACCTCTAGTTCCAGCAACTCTGCCCTATCCTGTTTTGATTGACAAGTTGTCGAGTAGTGTTGTATATGCTCAGCAAGTTGTTACTTTTCATTCCAGAGGTGGTTACATTTCAGTGGTGTGTAATGATTTGGAAAATACCATCTAGGACCCTTCAGGTGAAAAGTGTTGCAGCAAAGACATTACTTACTTCTTCTACACTTCCATGTCCTCCATTCAATGGGCTTTCATTGTCATTTGTTCCAGAGTCACATTTGGTTCAGGACAGGCCTTTGTTTGGGCCCCCATCTGTGAAACTGCCTCCCAAAATATATACAGTGCTATGTAGTTCTATTCACAACCTGGTGGATCCTTTTTATGGGCTAGATTGAGCCTTTCAACTCATCCCTAAGTAGGTAAAGGGCACGCGGCTGTGGTATCTTAGGATGAGCACACGAAGGATCTGACTCAGTCAGAATTCCCACTACTGCCCTGAAATGGGTGCAGGCTTATTTCCCTCTTCATGCCCAGCCAGCTTTGTTGGCCAGTGCACTGAAAAGAAGCGGCTGAGGGAAGAAGCAGAAAGTGCTAATACTCTGCCTTTACTCCAGCCATTTGTTTGAGAACCCAGAGCCAGAATGCAGTGTGGATGTGGAGGGCACCACCTCATGCCCTGCACAGCTACATTAGGGCTAGTTAAAGTCTACCTCTTTGTGAATAAGTTACTCTATGATAATTTAGGCCTCCCTTTTTCATCAGCTTGTCCCTATCTCCCCCCGCACCGCCCCAATGGTGCCTCAAAACTGGTTAGAAACTCCAGGCTCTGCTATAATACAAAGAATGGATATTGAAACACAATCTACTTTTTGCTAACACAGGATTATTTTTAAACTCTCTGTCTAAAGCCTTAAACACAACTGTGTGAAAAATGTTAATATTTTATATTTATTTGAAAAAAAACAAAACTAGCCTCTGATTTTGGGAAATGATTGGCTAAAACCAACACTTCAAGCGAAGACCTCAACAAGTGCATTAACTATAGCATTTGTATTCTCTGAGAATACTCTCAGTATACGTTTAACAAGCGAAATGTAATTGTCCATTAATAGAGGCTTAAAATGAGAAGTATTCCCCAGCATCATATATATGTGGCTGACAAAGGGGCCCCCCACCTCTACCTCCCTTTTTTGGCTTTGACTTTCAGCTGGTCACGAGGAAGTAAAGATATATCCTAGGGTTTGGGGTTGGGGGGGGTTATGTTGAGAAGCATCTCATCTGTAGCTCACTAGCTGACATATGAAGCTGTCAGGATCTGCCTTGATGGGAAAGTGATTGAGCTTTATTCATAATTATCAAAACAAGGGAAGAAAAGTGACTTGAGAGAAGCAACTTCTGCTGCTGTCCAACTTAATGGGGAAGAGGGCCTACTGTAATGGTTTTCAAAGCCTTCACTAAAATAAGAATGCCCATGCAAACCATTTACTGCTAGAGATTCCTAATGTTCTGTTGTAGGGCAGTTCTGCAGTGATGTCACCACTACATTATTCATTTATTATAACAGTATTGCTAAATCAGACTTCAACATAGATGTGATTTGAAGGCTGTACAGTGAACCATATGGTCACAGGCCAGTTTGGAGTGGACACATGTCCACATCACATGACCTAGGCTGTAAACTAGTAAGAGGCAGGGATTGTCTTTTTGTTATGGCTGTACCATGCCAAGCACAATGGAGCCCTGGTCTTAGGGTGACCTGATAGCAAGTGTGAAAAATTGGGACAGGTGGTGGAGAGTAATAGGAGCTTATATAAGAAAAAGCCCCAAATTTCAGGACTGTCCCTATAAAATCAGGACATCTGGTCACTGTGCCTGGCCTACAAGCATTACTATAGTACAAGATAATTACTATTACTAATAAAAATTAAACTCACAGCTGACAGCAGTTGGTATCATTTTTGGCAGTCATAACAGATTCTGCCCAGAATTTAAAGAGCTTGGAGCCAGAACTATGCTATCACACCTAGAGCTGCCCTCTCCAAGTCAAGGTTACAATACACTGTGAAGGGAAGCCTATATTTTTTTTGCAACTAATGACTAGTACCCCTGATGATACAGGACTTTAGGCACCGGGTCAGTCTCGCACCTTTCTTCAGTAATATATTCTCTTTAAGTAAAACCAGAACCAGAACCCTGTAAGTAAATAAAATTATTTACAGTAATGAGAACTCTTGCACCATTGTTCTTAAGTGTACAGTTTCTTGTATAAGAGCCAGCATTTATGCCGTACTTTACCGACATTTAATTAATTATATACCACATTGTTTCTAATCAACATTCTAATGATAGAGTAAATACATCAAAAATCATCAAATGTCCACCTAAACTCCTATGCTCAGCTTAGAGTGTCAAATGCGTTAATGGAACTGTGTCAGGAAATGTGTCAATCTGAAAAGATCTTGTTGGTTTCAACTGAGTTGTACTTGTCTTCCATTCCTTAAATTCCTTTGTGGTCATATTTGTTGAATATGTGACTTATTTCCATAGCAATATTTTCTGCACTAGACTGAAGACCATGAATGTTTCCACTCTGAACTCGTTATTCAAAGGCTTGTGACCCAACCATAATAGTTTGCTTGGGCTATAATTTAGCACATAAATTGTCACCCTAGGTTCAAAGTAGATTTTGAAAACAAATAAACAAATTCAAACATGGTTGGATCTACTGTGTTTTTGTAACTTACACTGTTCTCATTCAGTGTCTGTGTGTGACAGACTACTGAAATACTACCGACTATTTGAAAAAATAAATTAGGCAGACACTCAGGCTTCTTCTCTTCTTTGAATGTCTCTGTATCTTCCTGGCTTCCACCCTTGGGCATGTTTATCTAAGAGAAAATCAATGCTTTAGGGTCATGTCCTGCCATTGATGATTTTATGATACTCTTTTCCTCCTAATGGAAATTCTAGTGAAAAAAATGTAAACTTGTTTGTATTATTTCCAGTTGGCATCTAGGTTTTGGGAGAGAAAATGGGATCTAGTGATCTACTATTTCCAAGGTCCTCCAATAACAAATGAGTTATTCCCCACCTCAAGAGATACCAGTAGTAACTCCCAGAGACCAACTGAACGATCATAACAATATTGGAATTTCCACTAGGGTAACAGGAATCCCACAAATGATATTGACCTTTGGTTCGGCCTAGTGACTAACATTTTGTTTACAAAGGGGGGGGAAAAACCCTGAATTAAGCCGGGACCCAGGGTTCAAGCTCTATTACTCTGCAGTGTAGATGCAGGCTCACCAGACTTGTGCTCTGGGAGTCTGCCAAAAGTATCCCACAATCCCATGAGTGAACTTTATCCTCTGAACAGTCATCTTTGGTGGCCAGTCAAGTTTTCCCACTCTGCACTATGCACTATGAACAAAGGTCTAGAGCAGCCACATTTGGGGATGGCTCTAGAAAATCTGGGATACTGGGTGGTTGGACTCCAGCCTGCATAACACAGCGCAGATGCTGAAGCTCCAGGTTGGGACCCAGAGTTCCACAACTCTTAACCTGCGTTACAAATGAGTGTAGACGTTCAAGCCTTAACAAAGCCAGGGTCTGTAACTCTACTTCTACTAACACAAGACTTACACTGCAGTGTAGACATACCCTCAGAAAGCCAGACCCCAGGTTCCCCTGATACTGTGGTTGTTCAAGGCACCATCTAGCCACTGGTATGATTTAGAGCAGTCTGCTTAGCCAGCTAAAATGACCAAAATGAACAGGAATACCCTGTATGTCTGGGGAGGTGGCAAAGAGCTGTCTATGCAGGTTTTAGGCACATGGGGTTATGTTGGTGGGAAAAATATGGTATCTTTTTTTACTTTTTCATTTTATTTTCAAACTGTCATTACTAATATAATATCAGCACGTTCTGTTAAATAAGGAATACATCATTACTACACCACTGCTGTGTGGTCTTGGCACTGAGAAAGGAAAGCGTTTGAAGGGTACGCACTTTTTCAGGCAGGGAAAGCAATCTAGGATACTCGCCATCAGCCCCAGCTAATAAAATGTCAGTATTCCAGTTTCTCTCCAACATATCCTGCCAGTAATGGGATTTTAAGGAGATTTAAAACACTCTCAGTAGCGCAATCAAGTGTCAGCATATTGTAGAAGACACTCTGGCGTTGCCCACTGGAACATGAGCAGCACATGTTCAAAAGCAGCCAGCAGAAATAGTGTTGTGGGCCAAGATAGGGCTACTCAGCCAAGACGATTTTTAAAACTGAAGCCACAAGGTCCAATAATCGAAAATGAAAGTTTTGAGACTCTTGTTCAAACTAAGTAAGTTTCAAGAGATGCCGAAAACTCGATAACTGTCAAGAGATACATTTCAAAGTATGGAATCAATGTGGTTTCATAGAAAGTAGGTCTTACCAAACATATTAGATATTATTTGGTGAAATTGGTTGATAAAGGAAACAGTCATAATGGAATATTCAGCAAGGCATTTGATCACACAACATTCCTATTAGAAAATTAGCACGATTCAAAATCAATACGGCATATAGTAAATTGACTTGAAACTGCCTCCAAGACAGATCTCAAAATAGAATCTTCATTAGGGAATCATCAATGAGAGGATGTGTTTCTAGTGGAATCCTCCAGGGATCAGTTATCTCCCCAATACTATTCAATATCTTTATCAGTAATCTGGAAGAAAATATAAAATCAGTGCTGATCAAGTTTTCAGATGACACAAACTGGCAAATAAACATAAAATACATGATTTATACAAAGTGATCTGAATTGTTTGTTAAATTGGGCACAATCCAACATAATGCATTTTAATACAGCCACTACAAGTTCATATTTCTAGAAACATAGGTTGTTAGTCACGGTTATGGGGTGAGAGACTGCATCCTGGAAAGCACATTGCAGAGGAAGGCGAAAAAACCCCAGGGCCTCTGCCAGTCTGCCCTGGAGGAAAATTCCTTCCTGACTCCAAATATGGTGATCAGCTAAACCCTGAGCATGTGGGCAAGATTCACCAGCCAGACACCCAGGAAAAAAATTCTCTTTAGTAACTCAGATCCCACCCCATCGAGCATCCCATTACAGACCATTGGGCATATTTACCACTAATAGTCGAAGACCAATTCATTGCCAAAATTAGGCTAATACCAATACCATCCCCTCCATAATCTTATCAAGCTTAGTCTTGAAGCCAGATATGTCTTTTGCCCCCACTGCTCCCCTTGGAAGGCTGTTCCAGAACTTCACTCCTCTGATGGTTAGAAACCTTCATCTAATTTCAAGTCTAAACTTCTTGATGGCCAGTTTATATCTTACAATGAGAGATATAAAGAGCTTAATATACTTAACACATAAAAGAGAAGGTTCAGAGTCAACTTGATTGTAGTTCATAAGTATGTATGCTAGGAGAAGACATCTTATTTTTAAAGATGCTTTATTCAAGAAAAGACATAACAAGAGCCAACAGCAGGAAGCTGAAGCTAAAAAAATTCAAACTGGAGATAGGATGCAAAATTTTAATTATCCATTAGAACAACTTACCGTGAGATGCGGTCAACACTTCACCCCATGCAGTCTTTGAGTAACTACTAGTGGAATACGCTCCTAATCAAGATGAGTAAAAGACCAGAATCTGGCCTTCAATCAGAATTGGACATCTTTCCATCCAATCCGTAGAGGAATTACTATGTGAAATTCTATGGCCCACATTATGCAGGAGATTGGACTAGATGATTCTAGTGAATTTTGACTTTTCTCATTCAGATAACTTCTGTAAGATATAATCCAAATATTGCCAAGGTCAAAGACTCTGAAGATTTTCAGAGACGGAAAATCATTTTTAGTTTCCTTTAGTCATCTACAAGGCACTTAAGCAGTTTTGAAAATCAAGACACTTACCTAAGTGCCCAAATATGGGTTTAGGAGCCTAACTTCAGACAACTGCATTTGAAAGTGTTGACCGTTATATATATATATATAAATAAGTTATCTTTTATAGCAGTTTAGCAGCTCAAAATAAATAGGAAAAGCCAAAACCATGTGACTGACTAGTTTTCCCTGGACTGGTTTATGGTCCTCTGCAACAGGTGATACATTGGAATGGGTTAATATTACCATCATACAGGAAGGTATGGGGGAGGGAGAACAATTAACTGTTTTCTTTTGTTTTTACACTAGTCCAAAATTATAATTAATATGATTTTTAAAAAAAAAATAGGTAAATTTTAAAAATCATCTTGAATAACATTGCGAATTTGCCCTACTTATTTTCTCAGAAGTCCAGCTGGGCAAAGAAAGAAGCCAATTAAAAATTCTACTGCCAATACAGCTAAAGGGAAAGTAGAAAGAGAACACAACACAAAAGTAACCTTGTCAAGAACTATTTGCATAGGGAACCTCAGATGGAAGACCAAGTCAACATTTTTCTTCTAAAACATAGCACCTTGCCAACGCTCTCCCCCGGTCCTCTCCCATCTGCCCTCACTTTGGCTAACCTCTAAATTATGGCCCCCATACTACCATCACACCATAACCAACTACAACTTTCTCAACTAACTGCAAATACAAATTTCTGCCCCATAGTTTCCTGCACTTAAAGACTATCAGTACAGTTGTCAGAAGTGTGTAATTGCTGTGTGAGACCCTCATAACTGGCCTCTGCACTGATCTATAGAACCACTCAATTCCACAGCTGTCAGACCGCTGACACCCACTGCAGATAATGACATGGTGTCATCTCTCCAGCTCGTTTACCTGCCGACCCTGCAAACAAATGGACACTGGCAGGGAAGAAAAGGAAGTGAGCAGCAGATACCAGATTTATCATAATCACTATGATCCATGGTGGAAGAAAATCAATTTCTCTTAATCGAGTAGAGTGACTTATTAAGGGTTATGAGTCCTGGCTGGATAGCTGTACTGATTTGATTATGGTGAGAGAGAAATTAGCAGCAAGCCTCTTACACTATCTTTCCCTTTGTCTTCTGGCTCAGGGCTGTTATTAAATTATTAGCTTATGAGAATCTTAGTAAGCAGGTCATGCTTTGATCAGGAGAAGCATGAAGAAACAGGGTGCTGAAGGTTTCAGAAGTGTTGACAGGTAGAGACGTGAACATTCACAATATGCCCACTGCAGCATTTTTTGTTTATAATTGAAAGAGCACAGGAATAGCACATGGCTGCTCCAAACATTCAAGCCCTCCTGGAGAGGCGTCAGTCAGGTGCTGAAACAACTCTCTTTCCATGTCTAGGTCTGAGCTGGGAACTCTCTGCCGAAGAAAGGTTACATTTAATCGTTCAGAGTATTATATAATGTGCCTGCAAATTAAAGCGGAACCAATCCAGCTTGTGAGAAGTGCTTGATTTAAGAGAAAATCTATTGTATTTTCATCAATTTAGTGTAGCCAAGGTCATTGGTAGAAAAATGAGCACTTCAAAATGCAATTTTGGGGGCCTGTAGAACATGACAAAGACAAAATGACAACTTTCAATTTTTGTGACTATTGCATCACTGGACTGGTGAATGTAGTCACTAAGGTCCTCCTTTTTTCTGTCTCTCCATCTCTCTGATATTTTAGAGATGGGGAAAAGCATTTAACAGGTACACTGTCGAAGCAGAGCCCTCAGATAGCTTTCCCTCCTCAAACAAAATACTACTGGCATCTGAAAATCTGATTTTGGAAGATGCAGACACAACAAAGCTCAACAGGGAATCTGAATTTTTAATGTTCAAGGAAGAATTTTGTGTTTGAAATATTCTTCATTTAATCCTGCAAGATGCTGAACTCCTCCTACAGGGTGCCCAGCACCTTCAATTACAATTAAAATAATGGGAGCTGACCGTACTCCACCACTTCCAGTATTAGATGTGGACCATAGGACTGTATGTATCTTCTAAAAACACTGAGCTAGATCTTCAGTGAAGTACATGGACATAACTCTGTGACAAAAGTCCATTACTCTGTGTCAGCAGCTCTTGTCAGGCCTGACACACTCATTACACCTAACATACTGTTGTCATGCTATACACACAAAAGGTGGCATGTAATATGTCATTGGAAAACTAATAACTCACTGATCATTAATATTCTTGTTTGATGTATGTACGAACAACCCACAAAAGATTATACAGACGTGCTGTAATTACGACCAAAAGGTGTTTAAACCAGGCACGCAAGCAGGAGTTGATAAACAGGTTTTTTTCCCAGACAAAGGAATGCAATTCCACCTGCTTGAATGTGTCTCCCATGTAAATTAAGCAAAGTGTGACTAAAGAAAAAGGAAAGTACATTTGCATGTCAGGCAAACCGCAATCAGGAGTGCAAGTAAAGAAAAAATAATCACTTGACAGTCTCGGTGGAGACTGCACCCCCAGAAAGCCTTCCTGCCTCTTGAAGCAGGGCTCATCTGTCATAAACAGATAGCTAAGGGTTAATGGTTCTTTTACCTGTAAAGGGTTAACAAAGGGAACCAAACACCTGACCAGAGGACCAATCAGGAAACCGGATTTTTAAAAGCTCAGGGAGGGAATGTTTGGGTGTGTGTCCCTTTGTGTGTGTCTTTTGTCTGTCTCTCGGCTATGAGAGGGATCTTTCTATCTTCAAGCTTCTAATCTTCAGTTTCCAAGTGAGAGTACAAAGGTAGAAAAACAATAGGCTTTTATTGTTTTTTTTTTTTTACAGTGTGTAGTTTGCTGGAATGTTTTAAATATTGTATTTCTTTTGAATAAGGCTGTTTATTTATTTTCTTTTAAGCAATTGACCCTGTATATTGTTATCTTGATCAGAGAGCATTTGTATGTCTTTTCTTCTTTTTATATAAAGCTTTTCTTTTTAAACCTGTTGGATTTTATTTCTAAGTGAGGCTCTAGGGGATAGAAATCCCTGTGCCAGGATCTATGGTCTTCTCTCAGGAAAGACTGGGAGGGGAAAAAGAAGGAGGGGGGAAGGTAAATTCTCCTCTCTGTTCTGTAATTCAAGGAGTTTAAGTACATAATCTTCCAGGATAATCCACCGGAGGGGAAGCCTGGGAGGAAGTAAAGAGAAGCAAGGGGAGGGGGTTATTTCCCTTTGTGGTAAGACTCAGGGCATCTGAGTCTTGGGGTCCCCCAGGGAAGGTTTTGGGGAGACCAGAGTGAGCCAAACACTGGAAATTTTTGGCTGGTGGCAGCGCTATCAGATCCAAGCTGGTAATTAAGCTTGGAGGTTTCATGCAGGCACCCACATTTTGGACTCTAAGTTTCAGAATTAGGAATTATATACTTTCAAAGGTGTCCTGGACTGTAAAAAGAGGGGCAAGGAACCCTAAACTCTTCAACCAACAAGGAAAATCAGAGACTTGGACTCTGTGGGGATCACAGCCATTGCTGGAAAAGGAAGGTGGGGAGGAAACTACCTTGAACAATGACTGTAGCTTGTTATGTTAGATCTTAGCCATTAGAAAGCATATTTTTACTTTTGTTTCTTTGTTTGTAACACATTCTATCTTAATTCCTTATACTTGGTATCACTTAATCCTATGTCTTTTTGTTAAATAAACTTATTTTACTTTTATTATAAACCAATTCAGGTGCTGTGATGGAAACCTGCCAGTTTGTCAAACTCCAGCTAAATTAAGGAGCTGCAGTGTATTGTCTCTTTAAAGGGCAATGAACAACTTCTGTAAGTGTTCCAGGAAAGAGTGGATGCTGCAGGGAGGTGTCTTTGGGGAACTCAGGAGTTGGGGTTCACTGGCAGTTACCTCAAGGCAAGGTTTGGGCTGGTAGAGTCCTCATGAGTTTGCTGGCAAGGCAGACAAGTTGGAGTTAAAGGGAGATGTCACACAGTTTAGCAGTAGGAAACATCTCACTAGCTGAGGCTGAGAAGAGTAACAGAGTTATCAGTAACAGAATTCTGGGAACCTCTGCTTATTGTCACATTGGCAGATGGTTTGGGGGAAATTTGGGACTGGGATATTGTTGGGGTCCCTCTGCAAAAAGTAACTAACTGGGTGGTGGAAGCAAAGGTGTGATCTTGGTGTCAGGGCAGTTAAGGTACCTGGAATTGCCTGGCAGGCAGTGGCATAACCCCTTATAGATCTAGGTTGACCACCAAAGTGTTACAAATTCCACTGAAGTTAATGGTACTGTGACAATTTACACCAGCTGACGATCCTGGACCACTAATGTTAAGACTATTACAGCAACCCCAAGATTAACATTTTCAGGCATATTATCTCCTGGCCCTGCCCATGTTCATTTAAAGGAAGTTGTGTGTTTATTCCATGACCCCTATCTCTCTCCTTCACCGAGATTTTTACAATGGACAAATAATTGAAAGTCTATTTTCACCATTTTGGTGCTCAACACATGCTACCCACAATTCTATATTATAAATATATATTAATATATGTCCAAGCTTGTGGTGAAAGTGAATGGTTTACAAGAGCTTAGGATCTCAAATGTTATGTGTAAGATTAGTGCTTCTGGTGACTGGTAACTCAGTTCTAATGCCTTCACAAGTACATACACACAAGGGCATCCTTTAAAAATTCCACTATTTTGAATGATTTTACTAATTATAAATAGAACTGCCCAATCTCTGCATGGATCAGCACTAAAGTAGGATGTGACAGTGTCAGTGGTGACAACGTTGCAACTCAGAAATTTTGAATTCTACTTCAGTCTCTGGAATGGATATGCCCACAGACTCTTCTGCCTATTCCTCCCAAACTTGATCACTTCAGCCTTGTCCGCCCAGCCTGTCTTTGTCCCAGTCCTGACTCTTCTCCTCAGCCTTTTATCCCAGTCCCATTCTTCCCACCTAATCAGTGCACTCTCCATTCTTTGGGGTTCCTCATCCCATTCCAAGTCCCCTTCCCAGCAAGTCGTAGGCTCATTCCTCCAGTCTTCTTGTCACAACGACAGTGTCTTCGCCACGCCCAGTCTCCTGGCCCCATGATTCCTAGTTCTCCTCCACCACACAGATTCTTGTCCCCAGTTTCATTGGCCAGTCGAGTCACAGTTCCTTTCTCTCCTGGCTCTCATCCAATCTGCCCCTTGCCCCTCCCACCCTGGACTCCAGTCATCCACATTCCCCAACTCCCCCACTGGTTCCCAGTCCCAATCTCCTGCCTCAGAAATTTAAAAAAAATATATATATATATGCATGTGCGACTGGATAGCGTAGTGGTTAAGAGCGCCGCCCTTTGATACGGGAGACTGCCCTTTGATATGAGAGACCGGGGTTCAAATCCCGGTTGGTACCCAACTTTCCAGTAGGGGTCCTTGGGCAAAAGACCCTCTAACGCTTCACCTGCCTACCTCAAATATGAGAGTGACACGAACTAGGAGAGTCATGCCGGCTCGGACGTCGCCCGGATTAACAAGGTCCGCGCCAGATGTTGAGGAACCAGGACAATCTGACGATAAGTGGGCTACTGGAACAAACCATTCATGGACGAGACAAGAGAACCTGGAATTGATGGAATGCTACTACAACAGTAGACCTGATGAGAGGGGATATATGAAACGTATGAGGGGACTGTGGATGGACAAAAGACCTACATCCACACTTACTGAGAAACAGCTAGTTACCCAACGCTTCAACATAGTAAAGAGGAAGCTGCTCTCACAGCTTGAGATAGACCAACTCCACATTACATCCCAGACTCAAGAAGACCTGGAAGAACAAGTGGATGTGCAGCCCACACCTGAAGCTGAAACTTCACTGTCACCCCCTCCATTGCAGAGCACAGCAGCTGATATGAGGCATAAGATCATGGAGAAACTAGCTACAGTCAATCCTCGAGACCGATTACCAAGGCTCAGTGGAGAAGTACCATCAGATAGTATGTTAGAAGATGCCAATAGAGCCCTCATGACAATCCCTACTACCACCATAACTCAAACCAATGAACTGGTATACACTACAGCCTCTGTAATCCTGGAGATGCTTGGCTACACGATCAAGAAGAACAACAGTATGTACCCACCCTGGAAAATGAGGTTGGAGGATAAGATCAAGGCGACTCGGAGAGAAGTTAGTCAGCTGGTGGAACTACAGAAGGGTGTAGAGATTAAGGATAAGACTCGGCTACTGAAAAAATACAAGGGCCTGACTCCATCTGAAGCCCTAGAGACTGCTAAACAAAGGCTCACAGCACTGGCTACCAGGCTAAGGAGATACACTAGAGAAGCAGAGGCCAAAAAAGTAAATGCCCTGTTCTCCAAAGAACCATCCAAGGTGTACTCCCAACTGCAGTGCAACAACACAATAACAGCAGAGCCACCAGCAGCAGAAACTGAACAGTACTGGAAGAACATATGGGAGAAAGAGAAGACTCATAACACCAGTGCAAAGTGGCTGCAGGACCTGAGAACAGAGCACAGCAATCTCCCAGAACAGAAACCAGTCACCATCACAGTAGAAGACATCCAGCAGCGGGTCAAGAACATGAAGAGCTGGACAGCACCTGGACCAGACATGATCCACACCTACTGGCTAAAGAAACTAACAGCAGTGCATGAACGCCTAGCAGCACAGATGAACCAGCTGCTAGCAGCAGGCTCCCACCCAAACTGGCTAACACAAGGAAGGACAGTGCTGATCATGAAAGACCCCTGCAAGGGGACAGAACCGTCCAACTACCGGCCAATAACCTGCCTCCCCACAACATGGAAAGTCCTATCAGGCATCATAGCCGCCAAGCTACAGGACCATATGGGCCAGTACATGAGCACAGCTCAGAAGGGCATTGGGAACAACACCAGAGGCTCAAAACACCAGTTGCTCATAGATAGAGCAGTCGCCCAAGACTCAAGGTCTAGACAGACCAATCTGAGCACAGCCTGGATTGACTACAGGAAAGCCTACGACTCAATGCCGCACACGTGGATCTGTGAATGTCTGGCGCTATACAAAGTCAACAGGACACTAAGGACCTTCCTCAAGAACTCAATGGGACTATGGAAGACAACACTGGAAGTCAACTCAAGGCAGCTTGCACAAGTGGCCATCAAGTGCGGCATATACCAAGGTGATGCACTGTCCCCGCTGCTGTTCTGCATAGGCTTAAACCCCCTCAGCCAGATAATCACAAGGACTGGATACGGGTACAGGTTCAGGAGTGGAACTACCATCAGCCACCTCCTCTACATGGATGACATCAAGCTGTATGCTAAGAATGAACGAGACATCGACTCGCTAATCCACCTGACGCGGATCTACAGTGAGGATATCGGGATGTCATTCGGACTGGAGAAGTGTGGCCGGATGGTAGTGAAGAGAGGGAAGGTAGTCAAGACTGATGGGGTGGAACTACCAGCGGGCCACATAGCAGACATACAGACCAGCTACAAGTACCTTGGCATCCCGCAGTCACATGGAAACCACGATGAGGAGGCAAGGAAGACAGCAACATCCAAGTATCACCAAAGGATAAGACAGGTCCTGAAGAGCCAGCTCAGTGGGAAGAACAAGATCCACGCCATCAACGGATACGCCCTGCCGGTCATCAGATACCCTGCCGGTATAGTGAGCTGGCCAAAGGAGGACATGGAGGCTGCCGATGTGAAAACCCGGAAGCTCCTCACAATGCACGGAGGTTTCCACCCCAAGTCCAACACCCAGAGACTGTATACCAGCCGGAAAGAAGGCGGGCGGGGCTTGGTGAGCGTCAAAGCCACTGTCCTGGATGAAACCCGGAACATCCAGGAGTACATCAGTAAGATGGCCCCCAAAGATGAGCTGCTGAGAGAATGCCTGAGGCAGCAGCAGACATGGGAGGAAGACCAAGCAGAAGAAGTGCCATGGCAAGACAAGACCCTGCATGGGATGTACCATCGACAGATAGCTGAGGTGGCTGACATTGGGAAATCCTACCAGTGGCTGGAAAGGGCTGGACTAAAAGACAGCACTGAGGCACTGATCATAGCAGCACAGGAACAGGCACTGAGCACCAGATCCATTGAAGCAGGGGTCTACCACACTAGAGAGGACCCAAGGTGCAGACTGTGCAGAGAGGCCTCAGAGACAGTCCAACACATAGTGGCAGGATGTAAGATGCAGGCAGGAACAGCATACACTGAACGGCACAACCAAGTGGCTGGCATTGTGTACAGGAACATCTGCACAGCGTATGGGCTAGACCCTCCCAAGACCAGATGGGAGATTCCACAGAAGGTTGTGGAGAATAGCAGGGCTAAGATTCTGTGGGACTTCCAGATCCAGACGGACAGGCAGGTACTGGCCAATCAACCAGACATCGTGGTAATAGACAAGGACCAGAAGACAGCGGTGGTGATAGATATAGCAGTGCCAAGTGACAGCAACATCAGGAAGAAGGAATATGAGAAGCTGGAGAAGTACCAGGGCCTGAAAGAGGAACTAGAGAGGATGTGGAAAGTGAAGGCCAAAGTGGTCCCAGTGGTGGTAGGAGCACTCGGGGCTGTGACTCCTAAGCTGGGTGAGTGGCTCCAACAGATCCCAGGAACAACATCAGAGCTCTCTGTCCAGAAGAGTGCAGTGCTAGGAACAGCTAAGATACTGCACAGAACCCTCAAACTCCCAGGCCTCTGGTAGAGGACCCAAGGTTGAGGAAGACACATACCACCCAGAGGGGTGAGAGGAGAATTTTTTTTTTTTTTAATATATATACACACACACATATATATATATATATATATATATATATTCTTCCTGCCTAGCATTGCAGCAGTAGTCATTCTTTACCAAGTGTTTCAAATTGCTGAAGAAAGCTTTATACTCTTGAGGATAAACGCTGCAGAATTTAAAAGTCAAGGGTCAAAAGAGATTTTGCAGCAAGCACTTTATAAATACTGGAATCCACTAACACCCTATTAGTCAGATTCCTAAATTAACCCTTCAGTGCCTTTAGATGAACATATGTCTTTTACCCTCTAGCACCAATGAAGTGTTATTTAAATCAATGATAGTAAACAAAGTGTACCATTTTATAAGGTTTTAGTCCTCGGAATGATTTAATTCTCAATGAAACAGTAGCTCTGTCAAATTGGTCTCCTCTGACACCTACTTTGATGATACATTTGAATCTGATACAAATTGACACATGACAGCAAAAGGCCTGTATTAATTAGAAAGGGTTACAGCAACATTTACCACTGAGATTTACCTTGGATCATTTTTTTGCTTATCAGCCAATACTCACCCAGAAGCATTCAGGTACATTGTCTCCTGGCGCACAGAAATTAGAACTACAGTGACATATGGTATTACAATGTTATTAAAATATAATGTTACTATCTGTCTTCTATGAAATGAGTCAAAAAAAAGAAAACAAAACAACAATTCTAACTTACAATATAACTTAGAGCAGGAACACAATTAAAATAGATCCGAATCTTTATGAAAACATATTCATTTTTAATCACATGCCTATTTCTTGAATGGGAGGGGACGGGGTGATAATCTAAAAGGTTCATTCCACCTCCAACATTCATTATTCTATTATACACAATAATAGTATTACTAAAGTCTCACATCTAAAATTTCAGTTATTTATTCTATACATCTAAATCTTAATACTGTATTATTCAAAGATGCATCTATAAAACAGCATCTCTGTTATTTTCAGTTTTTGTATGTTCATCAAGTTCAACAAAAATGCCAACATTATAATTATCCATTAATTCCATTACCAAATATATTACTTCTAATATAAGAAACAATATCTAAAATGAACGGAAAGCAATCAGCATAGAAGCATTGTTGGCTTGGATTGGGGTGGTGGTATTTGTTTTGTTTTGAGGAAATGTCTTCCAAATTAATCTGCAAACCTGAAAAATGAATAAAAAGTTAACCAGCCAAAGACAGAGTTCCAGTTATTTTAGTGTTTTGCTTGTGAAAACCTCTAGCAGGCAGCTGCAAAACTTGTGTCACATATGTTCTTTTAAATCATCTTCCAATTGCATTTCAGAGAATAGACTGTGACAATGGTTTGAAGCTTTATTCCTCTCTGTAGCTACAAGTCATCACAATGCTGACTCTAATCAGGTTACTCTGCATCTGTCTGTCACAAATAACCTAGTAACAACTAAATGGATTGCCATAAATCTTTCAATTAGAATGCATAACTTTATTAGCACAATATTTTTGAACTGATTGCATTATTTTAAAAAAGAGCTTTCATTTACTCTGTCATTTGGGGGTCAAATGTGTTCAATAGCTGGGAGCTGCATACATATGAACCCTTGCTTCAGCATTATAGTGGTCTCCAGAATTTCTTCTCTTAACACACCATAGCCATACTTGTAAGCCACAGAGGCATCCTTCAGAAAATGCTTTGCTCAGTGCTGATTGATAAAGCTGATTGATAGTGTGGTGTGTAGTTCTGTAGGTTAACTAAACATGACCAAGTTTCTTCATGACACAGGAAGGTCATAGGCCATATTACCACTTCCACAGCAGTGTCATCTCTCATTGTGCTTTGTAAAAATAGCTTGTAATTGAATATGTTTTCTAGGAAATGTTATGCCTAATTTTTGTTTGGGGGTTGTTGAAATCTAAATATAGCAAAACTGTATGTAATTTGAAATCCATGCCAGGACCAAATCTCAGCAAAAGGCAACCTATCAAGCTGTATTCAACTGGCACAGTCATTGTGGCTTTAGGGAGATCTGTATCTTGTTTCATGAACTGGGAGAAGAACAAAATAGCATTAACTCAATGAAAATTAGAACAGATTGTTTTATTCCATTACTTTCAGAATGACTCTCTATTTCATTAGCTAACTGTACTGATGTTGGTGTTTTTCATAGCTCAAACATACAATTAAATATTGTACCATAGAAAATGAGATTAATTGACCAGCTGGATTTATACGATGACAATACTTAAACATTTTAATAAATATACATAATCATTTACACATACATATACGTACATACTATAGGTAGAGCAGGTATCAGTATTCTATAGCTAAGGTTGCACAAGCATTTTCATTTAAGGGACCATTTTGGGACTTCAGCATGTTATCCATTCTGGTTGAAATTTGGAAGGATTTTTTTTTTTTCTTTTCTCCTTCTTCAGTCCAGGAACAAATATTTGTTAGAAAACTTGAGGATTCGACAATTTTCAAGAATGAAAAAGTAAAGGGTAAAAACACTTCAAATATTAATTTATTTTTTAAAGTAGTTGCAACATTATTTTGAACAGCTCATCCATGATAATGGCAGAAAGGTAGAAAGGTGAAATTTGGAGATCGTCCTTACATCGCAGATCGCCTGTCAGTGCTCTAGTGAAAATTAATAATAATTTCTCAAAGTTGTAAAATGGACCTTAGCTATGTACACTGGATTCTCTAATGCAATCTCTTAACAGCCTACCAACATTCTTCTGGTGCTCTGCATGTAAAGGCAAACAACAAGTGCACCTTTCACTTAGTGTTGTAGGCAGTGTTGGGACTGTTTTCTCTATGATTAGTAAGAAAGGAAGGACAGCTCCTTTCATATAATAAGTGAAGGTGCACGTACACAGAGGCAGTGGTCTGAAGAAGTCCTGCTTTTATTAACTTTTTATACACACACATACACAGGCTATAGAAAGGTGTATGCAGGTACACTATTCGAGTATGCGGTCTAGCAAATAGCTGAACATGATGGAATGTGTGTCGTCATTTTGATTTTTTTTTTAAAAGAAAAGAAAGAAAGAAAGGCCTATATTAAAAAGCAGCACTATGAAGTCAAGAAATAACAAAATTAAGGTCACCTGTGCTATTTTAAAACTTTATTCATATGTGTATGCAATATGATATAGTCTTTTATTACATGGCCACATACGACCTTTTCTACAGGTCCTCTGCTCATTCAGAGCCTGAACCAAAGCTCATTAACTTAAGTGTGCTCTGGATCAGACCCTTAGTTTTCTCTGTTGGAGAAAGAATGAGGCTGGACTATGAAGAGAATCAGTCTGGAATCCAAAGCACCTCTGCTCCGTTCGGTGTACTGTATGTGCCAAATGACACAGGTGCCTCTAACACCCATTCTTTATTGTAGGTAGAAGTCGTACATTGTTTGAGGAGTCAGGTAAGCCTGGAAGAGGAAGAATACTCTTGAGTTAAGACAATAGACTAGGAACCAAGGGAATTAAATTCCTTTTCGGCCTCTTTCACTGACTTTCCGGGGCCAAACACCGATCAATCGGGATACAAAATTGTTATTGAAGAGCAGCCTGGTTGACTGGGCACTATCCATCTTGTTCACTGACTGAAAAAGGAGTCCTGCAGAAAATACAGTATGTGATCATGTAATTACAGACTATATAACAACACACACGAGGGCAGAGTTAAGGTTGCACAGGCAATCTTATCTTTGTTATTTCCTGAGTACTTTACTTTACAATTACAACCTTACTGTTCTTTTAATGTATTTTTCTAATAGTGTGTGTGTATGTATTAATGTGTGTACTAATTTTATGTATATACACACAAAACAGATACATTCACTAATGCATAATACTGTATAACATATACATATACTGTATATACTAAATTGTAATATAAAAATATTATGAAGAAACAGGCACAATCAGTAGACAAATTGATCCCCGGTGTAACATCATTCAAAAATCAATAGAACTACAATATTACACCAGAGATGAATTTGTCCCATTTTATCTTCTGTCAATACATTTCACAAGCTGTACACTGAAAACACAGGCTACTTGATAAAGCTCATCCTGCACTAGTGCTACAATAAACCAAAGATCACTTGACTTGGTCTGGTTTATCTTTCATACACATCTCTTTTACAGCAATAATCTGGGAAATAATACTAAACAGATTGTATAGCCTAAGATTAATCAACCTTATTTGATTCAATAATAAAGCTGTGCAGCAACAAAATAGTTATGAAGGTTATATTAAGGTTTCTGTTCCATACACTGCTTATCATCTTTCCCCACTAGAAACTTGTAATAGATCTAAAATCAATATTCGTGTCATGTCTTAAATTTACCATCTTTTCCCCTTAAAAGCAGCTCCACAGGGGCTCAAAGAATCAAGTGGTTAAATTTCTTTTAAAACTAGTCAATTATAAAGATAGGCCAATTTATTCATTACCAAACTGCTCAGAGTTTAGGTTCTTGATACAGCACTTGATTCTCTGCTGCTGATTCCCCTCCAATCAGCTTTAATAATAAAGTAGCACAGTTCTGAGCAAGCAATTTCCTCTGGCTACTGAAGGAGACCACCACAAGCAGTTTCCATATTTGTCTGTGAAGCAGACAGCTTGCAAAAAAGGAAAGCTTGTGTTAGCCGTGGGGGCAGTAAGGTGGGAGGGGTGTTAAGAAAAAGAAAATACAGGACATCCACGTTCAATTTTAAATCTATCAGACGTGGTTTGTGACATTATGTCACTGTAGTGTTGTGCTGTCAAGATGAAAGAACACAAGACAAAATTGTTTTAATACTTGAATGCTTGCAACATGACCAAAATGCAGTGTACTGTATATAGCAGAACCCTGGGTTAGTATGGTAAAACAGTTTTTCATGCTGCCAGCATAAATGTTAGTTTCAATTCTGTAAAATAAAAGCTTTCTAAGTAGCAAGTTCATTATGCTTCTCACTAAATGGTACAAACTCCTCTGAAGTCAATGGTACTGTGCCAGTTTACACCAACTGAGGATCCTGGAACACTAATTTTAAGACAATTGCAATGACCCCAAGATAAATATTTTCAGGCATATTATCTTTGAGGCCTGCCCAGATTGATTGAAAAGAGGCTATGTGTTTATTCCATGACCCCTATCATTCTCCTTCACTGAGATTTTTACAATGGACAAACAGTAAATGTTACAAGACAACTTTACAGTATATGCATTTTTTTTTTTGGTATTTAGGTGGGAAAATATAGGGACAAATCAAGATATTGAGGAGACAAGAGTCATTCATGTATAATAAAGATTACAACCAGATTCCCATTATAGCCTCAGTTTTCACCATCTTTACTGTTGGAATGTCAACAAAATTAAATCAATCCATCTAGAGTTTTGCATAGCACATCTCTCCGCATGGTATGGATTTTTGGGGGGAGTTATTAAAGAAAATATACAAACATTTAATTAACCCAGCTTTCCTTTAATTCTCCCTTTAATTAAAGCTACAACTTTTTTTCATGTGATTGCCTGCTTTAAAAAGCTTTTTTTTTTTTTTTACTCAAGACCACAGAGCTGTGAATATGCGAAGTACTTAGTGTACCTAAACACCTCATTAGATTGAGCTGTATTATGCTTATCTACTGAGATGGAAAACTAAGAATATTAATATGGCAGGTTTGACATCACAACAATTGATGAAAATTCTAGGGTCTAACTTGATAATTTCTGAATGCTTCCCCCAGTGAAAGAGCAGAACTATTGTCATACTGTAAGTGTATGTGTATTAGCCTCACCTCATATCTGTAGAAAGGAACTGTAACAAAGAGCTGGAATGCATTTGCTAAACTAAAGCTTACCTGTCAATAAGAAGTTATTTAAAAAAAAATCACAAGAAATAAGGATTACAAGTTAGAGATTTCAAAGGGACATGTCAACTCAAAAAAGCTAGTCAATATCAAAACTGAGTTAAAAGTAGGTTTCAGGTACTACATGTGCTCCTGAATTCCTCGAGATTATTTTTGTCCTTTTAGAATATTTTTTCCCAGTTTTTTTTGCCACTTAGTATATTAAAGACAACCACTACAACAATAAAATAAAATAAAATAAAACAAATATAAAAACAGAGAAAACTAAGAATCTGCTCCTGAAAACACTTAAGGATGTAAGTAACTTTATGTATTCCTTCTGAGTTAAATGGATGTGCCCAAATGTTGATCAGATCATAATTAATGGCTCGATTCCACTGACATTTCTACCAATGGGAACAGGATTAATTTTATCTTAAGTTATTTATATGACACCTATTGCCATAGTATCAGAGCACCTTATTAACTCCAATGTATGTATCCTTACAGTACCCTTCTGAAGTAAGGTGTTATCTTCTCCATTTCACAGATTAGGAACTGAAGCATAGAGAGCCCATGGTTTGCACAGGAAAGATGTAAAAGAGCAAGAAATTGAACCAAAATCTCTAGCTAGTGCCCTAATCACTGGATCAGTCTTCCTTGTGATGGAATAGGCCCTGGTTATAAATAGCAAATATATATATGAACTGTCAGTTAAATACAAATTAAAACAAAGTGTGATTTTTAAGTTGATGGCAATTCCTTTAAAAACTTAAAATCCTGCAAAATATCCATTGGCGGCAGATAGTTGAACCAAAGCACATTTGGGTGCTAACTTTTATGTTAATGCTAGTAATTAAATTTTAGTTAAGTCCTCTGGAAAAATCAATCATTTCACCTCCTCCAAAAGCCTCATTCCCCTTTGGCTGTAGGTGACATTAAAGGTTTCAAATGCCATATTAGTTGATGGCTCAGAATTAAATGATATCTTGTATGGAAGTGCTACAGTAAATGTGTCTCCAATGCTGATCATGGTTATTTAAAAAAACCTGTATTTCTTGGACAATGGAAATGTGTGTTAAGCTTGTCTATGAGAGAACAGAATGTAGATTTGACAGACACAGCTACATACAAAAAGATACTTTTAAAAAAAATGTTCACCACTTCACTCAAATACAACTACATTAGCACCAACAGAGCCTAGAAAGTTGCCATTTCCCCATCTACTAAGGAATGGTCAGAACACTACTGGCATGTTACCAAGACACAGAGTCCAATCTACCTCTTTGATGCTAAAGTAACACTTCCCTTTAAAATCTCTATCATCGTCATTTATAAAGATAAATGGGGCAGGGATTGCAATTTACTGCATGTTTGTCCCATGCCTAGTACAATGGAACCTGATCTGGGTTGATGCAGGCCTGGGTGAGATGTTCGATACTGTGATTGGAGTTAGAAAGGATGTGTGTTGTCACCAATCCTCTCTGCCTTAGCAACAGTCTGGGTGAGGAAGCAGGCAACAAAAGGCATCATGGATGACTTTGCCAATGACACTAATTTACTAATAATATGTGGAACAGAACGATTGCCCTTGCACCAAAGGTAAAAGAGAATGAACTGAAAATAAATGCAGAGAAAATCAAGATGATGAAAGCAGGAAACTGGACAGCAGATGCAAAGGTGTAAGTGGGTGGAAAGGAAATTGAACAGGTAGCAGAGTTTTGCTACCTGGAGAATGTGATGACACTGGAAGGTAGCTGGGACAAAAACATTCATACGAGATTAGAAAAAGCACTGTTAGTTTCACCTTCCAAAGGTCATACTATATCATGCGATTGAACTGAATGTGCTACTGTACGAAGCAGAGATTTGGCTGAAGACACTGACTAACAAGAATTTGGAGGCTACCCATCACAGATGGCCGAGGAAGACACTACATGTTCCATGGAAAGACAAAACAACAGATGTAAGAGTAAGGGATCTGACAGAGCAAGACAAGTTAGAATATATCAAAGAGAGAAAGCTCAGGTAATTGGGATATCATGGCACAGAGGCTCATTGGTGATTCACTACTCTGTGTCAGTAACTCTTGTCAGGCCTCACTACACCCATTTCACTATGGTTATAACCTGTATCTTAAAAGTGTCATACAATATGTCATTGGAAAACTAATAACTGACTGATCATTAATACTCTTGAGTGATGTACATATAAGGAGTGTATTAAGAGTTATGGACTTCTGCTGCAATTATGCCTAAATTGTGTGTATATCGGGCATGTCAGGGGAGTTGGTAAACAGGTCTGCCCTAGAAAAAGGAATGCTTATTTGCTTCTTTGACCAGCTCAGTCATCAGGAAGAGATAATGAAGGTCAATTTACATATTAGGTAAACAAAGCTAATAAGCAGGGGAGGAGAATAAAGTTTCTAGGTTATAAAGATAGGCGGTGTAAAGCAATTGAATCAACTGATGGTACCGTACTATAGCAGTTTACCCAGTGAAGTGTTTTATGAAAGCTAATGACACAATGGTGATTAATATCATTGTAAAATATATGTATTAACACAATATAAGAAATTATGTATATTCACTGATATTAGGCCTCACAGTGTGTGTCCAAACAAAGGAAGAAACAGGCCTCTCCCAGACAGGACAACTATTTACCTGTCTCCTATGTCAATTAAGCATGGAAGAATCAAAACAATGGAAGCTCCATTTACATATAGGGGAATGGGAAGCCCAAAGGCAGGGAAAATCAGCATGAGGTCACTGTGCCTCTTGAAACAAGGTAATTGAACTTTGGAAGATAGAAGCAAAGATAGAAGCCATCTTTGGCATCCATCAGTATCTAGATACGAGGGAACAGAGCTCTTGCAAGCTGAGAAAGATGGGTTGAGGTCTCTGGGAACTGACTATAGGTGAGAAACCTACATAGGCAAAGATCTTTCATCTAGAAAGACAAGGAGAGCCAGCATCTTGTACTTCTATAGAAGGTCCTGACTGAGAGAAAGTCAGACAGGACTGGGAACATAAGAACAGCCATACTGGGTCAGACCAAAGGTCCATCTAGCTCAAGGATCAGCAAACTTTGGCACATGGACCGCCAGGGTAAGGACACTGGCAGGCCAGGCCGGTTTGTTTACCAGCCTCGTCCGCAGGTTTAGCCGACTGCAGCTCCTACTGGCCATGGTTCGCCGTCTCAGGCCAATGGGGGCTGCGGGAAGCAGCGCAGGCCAAGGCATGTGCTCGCTGCCGGTTCCCGCTTACCCTGGTGGGCCGCATCCCTGATCTAGCCCAGTATCCTGTCTTCCAACAGTGGCCAATGCCAGGTGCCCCTGAGGGAATGAACAGAACAGGTAATCATCAAGTGATCCATTGCCTGTCACCCATTCCCAAAGATGGAATATTGGTGAGATAAACCATCTTGAACAAAGCCTGTACATTGCTAGATTAATTTTGGATGAGGGTTTTCACTTTTATTTGCTTGTAACACTTTCTATTTTCCTTTTACTTAGTATCACCTAACCTATGTCCTATTGTTAATAATTTTGTTTTATTTTCACTATAAATCAATTCTGTGCATCTTTGAAAGGAAGGATTATTTACCCTCAGTTTATAAAGCTCTCATTTATTGCTCCTTTGTTTCTTTAAAGGAGCAATCAAACTTATTATTTCTCAGTCCACTGCCTCTTCCTCAGAGATCCTCACCTATCAGGAGAAATGTCTTCTTGCTCACTCAGAATCTAAACTGGAGGAGACTGAGGAAGGAAGTGCTGATGTGGTAGTGGAGGGATGCACAGGAACCCCTTTTAAGCTGCTGAGAAAGGAAGCATGATATATTCCCACAGCTAGCCATTTGCACCACACAGTAGAGTTCGTCACAGGTGCAAACTAGACTCACTATACATGGGTGCAGTAGAGTGGAACAGGAGAGGCAGATATTTGGCTTTCTGTGCTTCTCCTCTACAATGGCCTAGAGGCTAGATAGGGTAAGGTGAAGCAAGTAAAGAAACCTGCACAGGGAGGCTCCTGCTGCTCTTAGGTTGGGAGGGAGGAAACAACTTGGAAGCAGACCCGGGAGGATGAAAAACTGTGCCAAAATCTTCTTTGCCCAGATTACCTCCATGACAGAATGATACACTCCATACCTGTGCTGCCAGAAGCCAAACCCAAAAAGAATAAATAATGGCTATGCAGTGAAATCCTTCTGCAATGTAGTATAAGGTCTTCACATACATAATTCAGCCATACTGCATAAGAATTTAAGGTGAAAGTAAATGATATTTGTAATCTTAAATACTTTCAGTGCTTTAGAAAATCTCCCCTTAATGAAACGTAACTCATTTTTGGCATCCCAAACTCTCGTAATTTTAACTGATATAGGAACTGCTGTATAATTGGATAAATAGGGACATGATTAAAGTTCTTAGTGAATTATAGTTCAGCACTGCAGGCCCCAGTCCTGAGAATGATTTGCAGAAGTATTGTGGGAGGGTGCTGTTGGTGGAGTAGATGTTGGGAGGAAAGGGAAGAGGGGCTAATAGCTGGGAACATATAGTCCACACACTGGAGACCAGATACTGTAAAGTGTTGATCGCCTCACAAAAGTTTGTGAGTGCCCTTGACTCTCTCTGATGTCAGTGGGAGTTGAGGGAACTTAAGCCCTTAAACTGGCAAGCAGAACTACAAGCAGCAGAGTTTTAATCTCTTTACTGGGGGCTCTCTTTTACGGAGTCCAAACAAAAACAAGCCACTCAGAAGAGTGGTCCCAAATGCCAGGGACCTCGGCAGCTTTTTTTGCCAGATGAGAGGGAAAAGGATACAGTCTTTTTCCTACATAGCCATGACTACACCACTTCCCCTTTTCCTTTGTACTCCCACCTCCTATCACCCATGTGATGGACAGGAGTCCAGGTTAGCTCCTCCTGCATGGGAGCTTGTATAGTAGCACTGTTCTACCTTGTCACAAACCTCAGTCCAGGAGACCACGCCTTTGTGGAACAGTACTTAAGAACATGCTCAATGCTGTCCCATATTGAGGCCCTCAGTCCTTAGCAAAAGGCACTAATCACCTTTCAGGATCAGGCTCTGGTACCTTAGCTCAGGCAACTGCCAAGACACTGGGCGGAACTTAAATAGACTGGGTTCTGGTGTCAGTCAACGGTGACATCAGGGATTATAGAGAAACAGATGACTTAATGCTTATACAAATAAAGTATCTTAATTCCAATATATTAGTTTACCAGTTTGACAGTGTAATAGAAAAGACAACAGGGAAAAATACCAATTATATACTTTCTCTTACTTAAATGTCCCGTTAATCAATGTTTGTGTTAGTGTGGAAGATAAACCAGCTTTAAGTCTAAAATTACCATTTAGTTTCTTTTGACATTCTAGAGAAATATTTAAAATATTGGTGAACTACAACTGAATCTCTGTACGGACTCTAGTGCACAGATTTACTAGTCAACTCTAATGGATGCTTTTGCAACCATGGAAAAAAATGATAGCCTTCTAGTTTCTGTGACATATGTCCTATTAATTCTGAACAAAATGTTTCCAATATCCAGATCCATGATCACACGGGTAGTTGAGCATGTTATTGTCCAGGCAAATGTGTTATGAATTCTCAGATGATGAACTACATTAAGGCCAGACGTCAGAGGTGCTGAAACTGATAATCCATTAGTAATTTTCTATCTGCCGCAATAGCTCTGACCCATTGAACTAAATAAATATGTTTAATCACCAACTGGTCAACGTATCGAAAAGTGCCACAGGGTAACAGTAGGTCTTGACAAACAGAGGACAGACATTGCCTGAACCATTGCCACAAGCAGGAAAGTAGAAGTGTGCCTTATCTCAGCATCTTATGTTTAGAAATAGTCTCAGGGTGAAATCATATTAAGGGGGAAAAAAATTCATATTAGAAAATAAGCCCGTAGGCTAGAGCTCCTATATGAAATGCTATGATTCTTTTCTATGGTATGTTTTACATTCTGGATTGTTTTTCATATAAGCAAATGAAATTATCTTTTTTTAAATTAGAAAGACCAATTATTTTCTGAAGAGATCAAAGTTTAAGTAGTTCACAGTACAAACCGAAGGCTTGATTGCTTAGTGGTGCTGTTGGCCTCTGCACCTTTTCGGATGGAGCCTTAAATGATGTATTACCCATCCCTGGACTACATGTGCCACCAGCTGTGTGACTAAAAAAGAATGGCAGACAAAGCCTCACAGATATCACATGAGTCTTATATAAACTCTTCCTGAAGTCTGAAAAACAATCACCACATAGAAAGTGGTACTTTCTCTAGGTGCATCTGTGGTAAAGTGACCTAGCTCCCCCACATCGGGTTATTAGTCTCTCACTTTGCTGCTGTCCAGTGTTGGCAGTCATGACAGAAAGCTCTTGAACTTGTTTATTCACACTTGTTTAATCCTGTTTCCACACACTGTCTCACAGTCTGTGAGGCTAAGAAGATGGATGAGGAGAGCCAGGGCCATGAGGGGTTGGGGTCATGATGTCACTGGATCTCATTAACTACATCACTCACCGCACCAGTCACTCCAGAGATCATCTCAGCTGAGGACTCTGGGATAGGTGATGGAAAAATGGCTGGCAGAAATGCACACATTTTTTCCTGCAGCTGATGCAACATATGGAAATAAGTATAGACACTGATACTGGCCTTAAGCTCCAAAAGATGCTGGGCTATTGGGTGACAGAAATATTTATATAAACATTTTCTCACAGATACTACAGCAAAAGCCAGAAAAGGCCACTAAATCAGAAAAATCATGATCAAGATGTACAATTAATTTTGTAAGTCTGAATTTGTGCGGGAAAACTATGCTATGTTTCTTTTATTAGCTTTTGCATATTTATGAGACTAATTGGAAAGAGGAAAATAAAGCAAATATACTAGAGATAATATTATATAGTGGATTTTACCAAATCAAATAAAATAGGCTGGAAATCTACCCATCTTATATTGAAATTAAATTGAGCTCACTGTGTTCTTAACAGAGGAGCTTTGTCATAATTTAGAAGCTTGAAGATTATATGAGCATTCCTTTCAGGGTCCAGAGCATGAGAACTTTTACGGGTATAACTTGCAATCTATGCAGAATTTATATATTGTAAAGTGTGCTGTAAAATAATACTTTCCATGTTTCACTATAACTTGAGGATATATTTTTTTCATAACATTGGCAATAAGGATATTAGAATTATAAATGATATTTTCAGATATATTGTGTACATTATTTGTGCAGCAATTCTGTTTCACAGTTTAAACTTCACTTCAAATAAAACTGTCCCCTTCATCTACCTGTTTGCTGTGACTCTGTTTAGATCTATGCCCTGTGATTAGTCATTCTGTAAAGACCAAATCAGTTGCAAGAGATGGGTGAAAAAGCTACATTTAAACACCACTGTAGTGCTGGAATGAAAAACAACAGTACATGGGCTTGATAACATGGGCGTTCTGATTCTATCTTATATTCATTCACTGGCTCACTATACAGGTATATAATAAGGAAATATGATGCAAATCCAGCCTGAAAAAGTTAGAACTGATTCTGATCTCATTTTCCCCAGTTTTACACCAGCGGAGATAGTCCCAATTTACACAAGTGAGAGAGAGAGATCAGAATCAGGTCCATAATCAATAGCTTCTACTCATGAGAGTGCAAACTCTGGGACTCCACACTATTAATTCCTCAAAGTGCATATGGGCACTTAGACTGCATTCATAAGGGAAACCATTTGTCCATGATTTTTATGATTTCTTTCCCCCGAGGCAACTTACCTATAAACTATGGTTTATATTGACTATCCCACTGAAAAAGAAAAAAAAGTCTCATAACCTTGCCACAAGGTGATTGTGAACAGAATTTACACAATTAGTTAATTCCTTGTAAAAGACATAGAACTTAAGGGAGGCCTCTATTTTACCCACTGTCTTGACATTTATATGTTGCCACAAAATGTGTGTGGTCAGAGTGAAAGAAGAAGTGAAAACAGATTTTGGTTTTTTGATTATGTTTTTAATGACAGGTAGAGAGTGGGAAGAACAAAAAGACAGATGGTCCTGTGGTTGAAACCTGTCTTCAACTTCTGGCTCTGCAACAACTTCCTGTGTGAATTTGGGCAAGTCAGGATCTCTCTGAGTCTCATCTGTAAAATGGGGATAACAGTACTTTCCTACCCTTACAACATCCTTTGAGCTAATCTCACTAAACATTTCTGAGATGCTAAAATACTACAATTGGATCCACATAAGTAACCAGAAAGAAAGAAGAGTCACTTCCATTCGGGACAGGTAGCCTATTGATGGCAATTAAAAAGAGAGTAATGTGAAAAGGGTTCCCCCATCCCTAATTTCTACTCACGTCTCTCAGCTCCACCCATTGAAACGGGCAGAAGGAACTTCTTCCCCAGGAGGCCCTTCCATTTCTGATTTAATTCATCAACTTATAACTTGTATACTGATTTGTACTGCACAGATTTTTTTTATATTACCAGTTTCTTCATATTTTTAATCTGAGAAAACAAAGATTCAACATGTTCTCTACAGAAGACAAAAAATAAAATATTCAGTTTCTGAACTCTGCATGATACAGAGAATTCCTCCCCCCTACACATACCCCTGAAGATGGTCTCTCTGGTAAAGATGGGGAAAGTGTTTCAGGGATAATAAAGAGTGACTTAATACCCTAATAGCTTTTTCTTGTGTATTTCCACTCTCTTCAATGGACTACATAAAAGCAGTAGCGGAAATCTCAACAGAGAGCTTTTATTTGCAAGATTTCCAGTGTTAGAGGTTGGATGAGTTAGAATAAGGTCTAAACTGATAGCCAACCAGCTGAATGCTTATCTAACCAGGAGTAAATCTTGTTTAAGGTTAACCAACTACCACATTAAAAATAAGTAGCACCAGGAAACTACCTATTCTGAAGTAAAACACATTCTGAATTTTCATTGAAATTGCAAACCAAATCTTCTTGAAAATTTGAAAAAAAGTCATTCACTTCTTTTGTCCCCATCTCCATTTTGATGTGTCTGTACACCCTGGTTTCTGCTACCATTGGGGCAAGCTCAAAGATCCCAAAGTCTTTTCTAGTATGACTCCAGCCCATTTCTTTTTCAAAATTAACACATTTACACATGGTTCAAAACCTTTGGGCACTCATCCACACCAAAGCTTTGCAGTTTCCTTCATCAGCATTAAAAAAACCCTCTATCTATTCAAAAAAACACAAGTATGCACTTTAAATCTGCCAAGAGTTTATATTTCTTGTCACAAGAAATCTGAAGGCTGCCTCAAGGTTGCCACTATTGTATTTCTCTGATAAAAAGTGACAGGCTGGGAGAATTTACACATTCTCACCAGGTGGAAGGTGTGGTTTTAGTGGACAAAACACAGGAACTCCTACATTTTAATCTCGTCTTATTATGACTTCTTCTTCTACGGCCTTAAGAAATGAAATTAATTTATCTGTCACTTCCTGCCAAGTTATAAAATAGGGGTGTGCTATGCATACATTTCTGATTATGGGAAGTAAGCTTTATAAAAAAAGTTGGTCTTGTAATGTGATCTAAAAAGTAGTCAGATTTAGGATTATTCTAAGCTCCTCTGGAAGAACATTCAACATCTAGCACTCCTCACTCCAAAACACTTTGTCTCTGGTTCTCACACCTTTCATTCTGGGTCTTGCGAGCTGCGCTGCCCCAGAAAGTGCAACTTTCTTTGTGGATCATAGCTGGAGGTGTGGTTACTAATACAGTTTTACCCTGTGCTGTCAAAGTCTTTGAAAAGCAGGACCATGGCTTTGAATTGGTAATGGAGACAGAATGAGAGTCACAGGAGTAATGATCTAGTGATGGCTCAGCCCATTGAGAGGACAAGCCATCATATTCTCTACAAGCTGAAACATCTGTATTTCTTCAGCATTTACCACTTCACCAAGTGAATTTAAAAACAAAACAAAACAACAAAAAACAACAATAACAAATCCTATTACAAATAGAATAGGACAAAGTTTCCAAGAAAGCTGAAGGTCGAAGAAGTCATTGCCAATCCTGAATGACATGGCCACTATCTCTATCCAGGCATGCAGTATCAGGGAAGAGTCCAGCAGGACCACAAGAATTCACACCCTTTTGTACAACAATGCAGGTATCTGTGATGGAAGAAAATGATAGTCCAACTTGCATATAGGGCTGAAAAGAAAATTATGTTAGAATTTTGCTGGGGAGTGAGTTGATGCCACATGCTTAAGTGAAGATTACTCTCCCTACACAGGAAAAAGTAACACCGGAAGCATCCACAGAAGTCCATATGTGTGCTCACTGAAAAATGTAAAACAGATACCTGTCTACTGGGAACTGGTTCCCCTCCCTCCTCCCACTGGTAGAGCCATCAGATATTATCAAACTGCCAATCAAAAACACCAATGTAAACATCTTGAAATGGTTCATCATCATCAAAAGTCATGGTGAAGTTTTAACACCTGGAGACTAGAAAAATGAAACACAGAACTTTGTAAATGAAGATAGAAAGGATGAGTGTTAAAAATGAAAAGGAGGAATGATAAGAGTCTAGTTTCCATGAACAAATAAAGCCCATTAATGTATAACATCCACCAACTTTGCCCTAATGATTTCTGTTAATTAGCAGTGTAAGGCACTTTGTTAGTATTTAGATCATGTAATGTTTGCAAATGAAAGGTCTGGAGTGTTGCTTCAAATGAATTTTTTTTTATCTGATTTGACAACACAAAGTAGTACAACATGTCTGAGGCATATGCCAACAATAGCCAGTATTTCAATTAATATTCAAATAGCACTCATAGTTTTCTCAGGAAAGGGAGCAGAGGTGTGGAAATGCAAATGTGTTAAATAATTTGATGTTACAGCGTTATTGAGATCTGTTGTGTTATTTCCTGGACTGACTAAAATTAGAAAAATGTCGAGCACAGAATGAGTACATGAAATACAGACTAACAGAAGATCAACCCACACATACTGGGAGGTATTTTAAAGAAAATTATACATGACTCTTTGGCAGTTGCTTAGCTTTCAACCTTTTATCAAGTAGACTGTTCAGAAATTATATAAATGGCAGGCTCGATAAAAATCAAAGGCGAGAGAAAGAAGGAAGCCTCAAAATCAAATGAAATGATGTGCAAGAGATTATTAAAAAGCAGAATCAGATCAACAGCTTTGCAAAATAGCTTCCGAAATGAAATGTCAGCTTTTTCTTTGTGAAGAGAAAGTAGTGGGCACTGAGTAGATAATTTCAGAGGACAAACTGGATATCTTAAAGAAATTTGCTTTGCCCTTAACATTTTTTGGGGGGTGAGAAATCAATAGTCTATCCAAGGTGTAGAGAGCTGCAGAGAAGATCAGCCCAGTATGACAGGTCCCTGGGAATGGATGATTGGAGAGAAAACAGGGGAAAAGATCAAGGAGACCAAAAATGACTGCATTTTTGTTGCTGCTGTTGTTTATGGGTTCTTGAAACTTTTGTAGATCCAGGTCCCATTTAGTCCACCCTGGAATGACGGAATAGTCGCTAACATTTTAGATCCTGAATCTACAACTGAACCTTGGTGCCCACGTGAAGACAAACTGGTGGAGGACTGGGGCTGGGATACCCTATTGGAGGATCAGGACCTTAATCATTAAAAGGAACATTGAAATAGATTACCTTTCTTTGCTCCATATAGTTATTTGGGGAGCTAGAGCACTATCTGAATCAGAGAGCGAGAAATATACTAACCACAGAAGGTGAAGTTGGGAGAAGTACTGAAAAAGTCCAGATGTGTCGGAACTCACCCTGATCTCATAGGTTGGATATCTAGTGAGAACAGGATTTCCATCATATTTCCACTCTACTCTGGCTGCAGCCAAGTAGGAAATACCACACACAAAAAAAGCCTCTCTCATGGTAGTTCTGCTCCTACTACTCCCAGAGGACTAGATTGTGACCTATAAATACAAACTAAACTATAAATGAAATAATTAGAAAACTTATTTGACCCTCAAATAAGAATGTGAGCTGATGTTTCCTTTAGACAGTGGTTTATCTGAAGTGGTTTCACTCACTGTTAGTTGTATGGTTCTCTAGTTTCATATTTTCACTGTTGAAATAAATGTGTGTGTATCATCTACTGACATGTTTTATCATATTGTAACTTCCTATAGTGGTAACCACCAGTGGATTATACCAGATAATCAGTTTCTTGCTACAGAAGTATCCTGTAGAGGGATTTTTTTTAAAAAAAAAAAAATTCTTAAGCCATTGGCCTTTTTCGCACTGATACTATTATACAGGTTCGCTGAGTTCATGCACCCACTAATATACACCACTCATCACCATTGATGGAAGTCGTGCAGGTGTGTTAAAGACTAGCAGACTTTTTGATTAGGAATTCCACCCTGGAGAGACTTTGAGGGCAAAGAAGGAGTACAATTACATCTCATCATAAGCTACATTTTTGACAGTGAACAATGCTGATGGGAAGCCAGACAAGATGATACTACATTTGTCTATTTTTCATCCCACTTCAAGTATGAAATTCCAGCATATTTTCCCTTAAAGCATTTCAACTATCCTTTCTTTTAATATATCGTCCTTATTTATCACATCTGTCACAATATTCCCCTTTAAGAGGAACTGTTGCACTCATGAAATGTGTTCTGTTGACAGGCCAGGAGTACCATATTTATCCCTAGAAAAACTGAAATGTGGGAAGGACAGTACCGGCTTCACTCTAATGCCCTGCTCTTCTGCATCAGCCAGCTTCTTTAAGGACCACTGGCCACAGCATTCCACTTTTTGCAGTCATTTATACCCCTGCTAAGAGAACATAGATGACTACCAGTTCAGACAGGTAGTGTTGCCCAGTCCCTTGGCAAAGGTGTGAATGACTAAAAAGGGTGCATGGAGTATTCATCCTCCAAACTTCAGAGAGCAAATCAGCTCTTTGACCACTGAGCGCTTGATTTCGCTGCTGACACTGACACTTAGTGCCAATTGTGAAATTATTTTTTTTTAAATGGGAATATCTGTGCAGTAAGGATAGACCAAGGTCATCAATGCACTTTACTGTGCCAATGTGGCACAGGTTACTATGTTATGTTATTTTGCAGGTGCTTTGGATTTCAAGTATCTTTGATAAATGTAATTAATTTCATTGTCATCAACACACAGTTGCCCCCTACAAGAGCTTCATAGAATATCTGAAGGGATTATTTTTATGATATATGGATGATTGTTTAGTCAATATTTTATGCCTCTCATCTTTTAATCTTCACATTTTACGAATAAAATTGACATGTTGTAATATTAGATTTCTTGTGTAAAAGATTTGGCTCACTTTGGAGAACACCTGCGACTCCTCTTGCTAACATCAGTCTACTGCTGTAACCTCTCTTACTCACACAGATAAAGCATCAATTTAGTTTTGGATTTAATACAAACAGGACCATTATGTTTTGAGAGTGTTCCAAAGCTTGCTGTTCCCGCAATCTGTGACCTATAAATAATGCAAGACCTTTTCTTTCTCCTAATGACTTCAGTTCAAGCACAAACCCTGAAAGATGGAGGCCAAAATTTATATTGCAGTCGTGGAATTTAATCTATTACTGGTTCTCCAGTTGAATTACGAATCAGAGTTTGTTCACTCCTTTGTATCAGCCCCAGCCTCCACATTCCTTCCCTTTTAGTGAAAAATACCTCTGCTTTTGAACAATTACCCTTTTTGTATTTTGATATCAAAAGCAAAATAAAGTCTGGCTAATCTGAGAAGCCTTTGTGTTTTGTTTTAGAGGAAAGCAAAGGGTAGGGGAGGGAGATGATCTTTTTATTCATGACCCCTAACCTTTGAACCACAACCTCTTTGCCACTAAAGCATTCAACACCTCATTTAATCTCTCCTCACTGCATTGGCACAGCACTGAAAAAGGAAAAAAAATAATCTGGGGACTTCATCAATTTTTCATGAATTTTCATTTAGACCAGAGCCCCCTCTTACACTGGTCGATAGATCAAGCTGCTGTCACATATTTAACACCTGGGGCTACAGCTGTTATCTCTGGGGGCTGCCACTGACTCAGGCTAGATCAGAGACAGCCTGAATCAGTGCGAGGACTCCTTATGCTCTTTCTGTTCCTTACATGTGGCGCCCTAGTGCTTGAAACTGAAATCCTACCTACAGTAGCCACCGCAAATGTGTGTCCCAATATTCCCATTGGAAAACTCCACACCACAGTTTCAGGCATGTCAATTTTTTGCTTTGTGAAAAATAGTGCTTTTATTTTCAAAACATTTAAAAAGCAATGAAGGCATTTCATAAAAGACAGATGACTTAAAACCTACCTTTTATAGCAGATTATTTAAAATGATCCTAGGCACATTTTGGGCATTACATTTATGATGCTTCTAATACCAACTGTAAGTTGTATAAAAATTCTATTTGTGGTATTTAAAACATATGAACCCAAGATAAACACATTTTTTCTTTTGAGTAAAACAATTATTTTCTGTTGGTTTAAGGGCACAGTGCCTATTATTAATGGTTTAACTATTTAAAAGAAAAACGCAACATAATTCCCACACAAATGTCAGATCCATCAATGATGTTGGAATTAGTTTTCTGGTTAGCAAGAAATTCTTACAAAAATAGAAACCCAAGCATCAATCCAAGAATGATTGAAATGCATCACATCAATGATGAATTATGCTTTCAAATAAAAATATTTTTGAAAATCTTTAGGAGTAAGACTTTCTTTTTTTTTTTTTAGTTTTTTTAGGAAAACTAAGACAGCAACCATAGGCCCCAATCCAGGAAAGGATTAAGCACATGCTTAACTTTAAATATTATATGCTTCCTTGAATCATGGCCCCTTGTAGTTCTAATGATTTCAACTAAACACAGGAATATGAATAAGTTCAAGAATCACGGTGTTTGTGCGGTAGGTAACCATACAAAACAGTAGTAAAAGGAGACAAGAATGAACCAGTCACTTGGATCTTTGCCCAGACTAAAAGCATGCGCAGTTTCCCAACAGTAATTTGAGAGACTAATAAAACTAAACGTTTATTTACAAAGCGCCTCTTCTCAAAGGGACTGTTCAGCTTCACATTTTTAAAGAGACACAATTTAATACAGATATTTAAATAATTCACTATTGATTAATTACCAAAATAGAAGAGAGATTTAAGTATTTTTAGATCTGTGAAAAGCAACCCTTTCCCTTTTGCTACAATTAGGGCCCACCTACACTGGAAAAATGATCCATGCAATGGTTGTCAGTAAAAGGACCCCACTAGCTCCTCTTTATCGAGTGTTGAAAACTGGTTAGAGACCACAGTTTTCAACACCATTACAGATAGCATGAGTGAGACCTGGCGGAATGTGGCCTATCATGCTTTCTCTTAACAATGCTGTAGTGTCCCAACTACCTAGCAGATAAACGGTTTTTAATTCAGCAATAGAGTGGTGCACGGGACACACTGTTGACAACAGTTATCAGCAATAGGCCATTTCTCTAATGGAGACTGAATTCTAGAGAGTCTCTAACATCCTATAAACAGTTATGATGCACAAAGCTTGATGTAAAGCCTTAAAGGGGCTGTTGCCTACAAATCATTTGGGAATTTATTTTAGATGCATAAAAAAATATATAGACATTTGAATGAGAAAATACATGAACTTTTGCAGTAAACTGGGAAGAGTTGTGTTGTTTTGCAGTCTCCAATAAGAGCTGAATCCCAGTCAGGTGTCCAACATAATGATGAACTTTGGAAGCAATGCTACCTAAGCTATAAAAGATGTCTAGGTCACAAAGTTAATAAGAATGTATATTATTGAGTCTATAGTCCAGTGAAATCAATAGATTCTATTCACAAAGTAAGTAAGTGTGGCAGAATCTTGCCCTTAAATCATGAATGAACATGTTTAAAAACTTTTCTACCATCCTTTATGAAGTCCCTCATACCATCATGTTTCAGTTCAAGAAAAGACAAAGCACCATTTAATTTAAATGGCCCAGGAATGTTCCCTTTAATCCCCAAAGAGTTTAATTGGAGAATTCAGTCAGTTAAACTTCAAAGGTACAAAAACAGTAAAATAATCTGGTGTCAGGTGCACGATGCCTTTACCAAATCTTTGGCTATGGTTTCAGCTCTCAGATTTCATGTTCTGTGATCCTTCCCTAAAACAGTGAAACCTAGTCTTATTATTTTTGCAGTCTTCTGTTATCTGACTTTCAGTTCATGCATGACCTGCCACCAGCTGCAGTGGTTAAAATCGTAATTCAGGAGACTGAACAGTTCGTAACTAGAGACTCTCAGCAGTCATTGTAGTAGAGATCAGTAAGATTTGATGCAATAAAAGCATACTTTTATTTTGAAACAACCAATCATTTTGATGCAATGACTCAAGGTGCAACTGCACCAGTTTTTCTACTCTGTATCCAGACAGTAGATGTTTTAATCTTAACATCATGTACCAGCCTAACTTACAAGTAAAGAAGCCAAACATGTTTATACCTATAATAAAGACAACATAACCTCTCTCAGAGATCTTAACAATCATGCATGTGAATAAAGTGCTCAGAAGTAATAATCTAACAGCGTTAGCTGGACACACACACACTATGTTGGTTTCTTCAAATAGCTTTGCAACCTCTCTCATGCTATCCGTCTCTGCAGTGCAAAAATGCCTACAATCCTAAACTGTGCAAAACTATGTGATGCTTTTGTGATGGGGACAAGTCTTCACTGAGGACTTGAAAGAAAACTATAAACTACCTTTCAGGTATGATTTGAAAAAGCTTTGAAACAAGGTTCTACGAAATGAAAGATAATGCATTGACCTACCCTACTCTACTGTTTAGCTCCCATATCATCTGACAATTAGTTCAAAGGAATGTCCTTTCCGTAATGTATGAAGATAATGACAAACTATCAAGATTAACTAATGGTTAGCATTGTACACACAAAAGTCAGTTGAAGCAGGAGAAATTCTTTTAAGGAAACTGAACCAGCAGTTCTTCCAGTACTCTTCAATTACTTCTGGTAGTTTCAGATATGAACTCCTTCCCTTATTCCTCAAAGACTATAACTGATATCAGCCATGGAGAAGGTACCTCTTATCCTCATACAAGGGTGGCTGTATGACAATGGAGGGATTTGGAAATTGGAAGATTAAAAAAGGTTAGCCACCTAGAAAAAAAAAGTAGGCAAAATACTTGGGTGGCAGGTCAGCAAGGCATTTAAGTACATGCTTAAGTTCATCCCTCTTCACCTTAAGTGCTTAAGTTATGTGCTTACCACAGAAGTCAATGGGGCTTAAGTTAAACACATGTTTAACTGCTTTGCTGAGTAGGGAAAGATTGCTGAATCAGAGCCTTGCAGCCTCCCTGTAGTGAAAATTAAGTCTAAGAAAAGAATTGTGTTTTTTGCTTTTTAACCGTTTTTAAAAAATTCATTTATATGAAAATGCACAGCCAGAATTAGCTGACTTCATTTTGCATGCTGAAATTTATTTTTCCTTCCTGTCTCCTTTTCAACCCAGATAATTAATTAGAGGCAGTTAACACATAGTAACTTTACATTTTGTGAAAGATAAGCTTCTTTGACATGCAAATAAAATGACCTTGTTTCAGCTTGTTCACTTGGAGGCAGAGTATTCATGCATGAGGGTCTCAGAAGTTTCAAATTCTCTAGAAGATCGGTGATGACTTCACCGTTACATAAAGCCAATCAATAGGAATCCGACTGTTCTAAATGTGTTGAGAAATGGTTAACAATTATCACATGCCTGTCACATAATGAATGAGACCTGCACTGAGTTTTTGGCAGAAGGGAACTCTGAAGGGATTGAGGCTTTCAACAGTACAGTACATGAGTCACCAGACTGGAAACTGACTACTTCTGCAGAAGTAACAGATGACCTAATAGGAGAAAGAGACAGTGCACCCTTGTATTAAATGATATTCTTCATGTTATGGTTCAGTATAACCAACTTGACCCATAATTTCAAAATTAGATTACTCATTAAAGGGAGACTAGGATTCCTCCATGCTAATGTCAATTATGATTATACAGAGGCTAGAATAGTACCTCAGTATAAATAGTATATTTTGCATGATCATTGCAACAGAATAGATGCATGTGAAAACAGCTTGGCTAAGAGTAATAGTGAAAGGGACAATGATATGCTTATCTACATTTATTATCTGCTAACTCGGTACTGCATGAGAGGGCTGTATGTTACCATCAAAGCAACTACAAAGTTCTACATTAATTTTAGAAGGCGGTGATCATATTTTGGATTACTTACATGCTACTTCCAGAGATGCATTGCGACTCACAGCTTCACCAAGATAGTTCCTCGCAACACAAACATAACTTCCTTCATCAGGTTTGCTCCTGCGTCCATGTACAATGCGTAAGAAAAATAAAGATCCGCTGGGCAGCAGCATACGGTGGGAGCGGGGGTCATCTTTGTCAGTCTCTACTCGCTCTCCATCCTTGTACCATTCAATAGTGGGAGTTGGCCTTCCCTCAGCTTTACAGTTCAGAGTTGTTGGCTCTCCCTTAGAGACTATCACATCTGAAGGATGCTCAACAATCCGCGGTGGAAAGTCCTCCTGGCGAAGACGGGATCCTGGAGACAAAGGATGGGAGGGGAAGGTTTTTTTTTTTAATTTTTCATCTTGATATGTAGGGTCTTACTGCTAGTCTCTCTTAATACAGCTTGGGGTTTCCAAGCATTTGAGCATGTGTGATGGCAGCCATCTTGGCTGACACACTAAACACTGAAGCAGGGACCTCCAGATCTAAAACTCATGAGCTGCTTCAGCTGAAGCCAAGGCTTTGTAAAAATTGCAGCCAAGGCTTTGAGATTGTAACAGAATTATATCTTCTGCAAATGGGGCACAGAGGGGGAACTGTAACACACCCTCGCCAATGGGTCCAATAATCTTTCTGAACAACACATACCTTTGGATACCCATGCCCTCCCAGACTGCACTCATAGCTGTTGTTCTCTTGCTCTTTCACCTGCTTGAATCAACAGATGGGCACATCCAAAATCACTGCATTTTGTGCCTGGGCCTCAAGACCTATTGGTTAATGTGTCTCTACAGATGTGTGACTATGTCTTGTACCACTATCACACAAACTACTAGAGTGCAGAAAGAACAAAGGCTGAAACATGACAGCTAACCCTTCCTTTGCTCATTTTTAATGCCATAGTTAGGATGATTTGGGCTTTCAAAAAGTACTGACTCATACATACCCCTTATTGCCATTACAAAAAAAAAACAAAACCCTCAGCTATGAGCTTTAGAAATTCCCAGTTAATCTATATGAATAAAAAAGAAACAGCTTAAAAAGACATTTCTGACACTGCTCTCTATGAGAGGAGATTCCATGTCCCTTTCCCTTGTCCTTTCTCTACTACTTTCTTAATTTACAACTCTTCTGATGTTTTTTCCTTCTTGACCTCCTCCCTGCTCGCAAGCCCTTTCCCAGGATAGTTTGTGTGTCTACAATAAGCGTGTTGTATGACAGTGATATACGTTTAGACACTTCAGTGGCTCATTCTACCCTTTTTTTTGGTCCCTGAAATCTGTACCAAGGGGTTGCTGTGGTGCAAAAAGAAAAGTCATCCCTGAAATCTATACACTACAAAAACACTTCCATCTGTCACTTGTGTACTGTATTTGTATAACCCTTTTTAAGTTCAAACATCAGTTGGTTGAGCCTCTCATCACACCTTTTTGTAAGTGAGATGTGTAACCAGGTTACAGATGAGTATACCCAACGAAATAATTGGCAGAGCTGTTTCAAGAACCCATGAGTCCTGATTTCTAGTACCTTGCTCCAGCTATTAGGTATATACTTCTTTCCTACAATTTCAGTTAGAATCTATAGTACATTGGCAAACAAGTCCTCTTCTGAAAAAGGACCCTAATTTTTCTCCAAATCCCTTCTCATAAAAATGAAACCAATCTTCTTAATTACCAGCACAAATTACCTTTAGCTCCTTCAAGATGCTAAAAATGCTTGCAATGGAGCTGCCAATCTAATGTCATTGCACAGAACTGCTTAGACTCATGTAATGTCACCTTCAGCAGCAGATCCATGAAACTTGAAACTTCAACTAAGGATTCTGCAGTGCATTAGTAGTTAGGAAAAAGATTTAACATTACGTTTCAGACAGTATACATTTGAACATATCTTCTATGCCTCATTTGCCCCCAAAGTTTTGAGAAATAAGGTTACATTTCACAGATCACAAAGTTTTTCTCCCTTTGGAATTCTGTTTTACTGGCATTTGGATCATTAAACTGAGCCTTGCCCTAGCAATAATGTGTTAAACCAATGCTGCAGGTCTGAGTTTTTTTAGTGGCTACAACATCCTTTAACTAATACAGTAAAATTATCTGTTCATCATTTCAAAGGCCAAAAACAGATTATGAATGATATAGCCAGCATGATATGGCCAGAACATATGTTCCTTATTTCATTTAAAATTTAGCTGGAGAATTTGTAATTAGAAAGCATCATTATTCTCTGCCAAGACAGGAATTCAAAGCATTAGAAATATACACTAAAATAAAAAGCATGAATTTCATATATATCAGTATACTGCACTGAAAAACAGAATAAGAACATTGGCAAGAGGCTGGTATAATACACCCCATACAACTTTTTAAACATATTTCATAAATACCAATGAACAATCCTTTTTTTCCCCAGTATTAATTCAGTGTTCACTGGGGACTTCCAATAATGCCATTATAACTAGTCAATATTTTGGGTATTTCTGAATTTTTGATGAATTGTTTTTTCAACCAACTCAGGTCAAAATATTTTAAAAGCTCTAATTGTTGACAAATATTTTTAGTGAAAATTAAAAAAAAAATGACCAGCTCTACATTCTAAAATACATGGTGGTTTTGATACCCAAATGTTTGCAAAGGACTATCAATATCAGGAGGCAAAGCAGAGCAAAGGATTAAAGGCCTGATTCAACCCCTCTAGGAGCCTTTCCTTTGGTTTCAGCAGGGCTTGCATTTGTTCCAACCTTTCACCTCACGAGGCTGACTTCAAATCCTATCTTAGGGTCATAATAAGACAATCACGATACTTCAGTCCTCTTCTACATTGATGCAAAATTAACATGCTGTTTCTAAAATGATGAACATTAAAAGGTCTGGCAACGGCCTTCACTAGTACTTTAATGCATAGAGTTATCTGGGGTACTTTTCTGAGGGGGAAGCGGAAGAGAGAAAGATGATGGATTTTATTTCTGCCCCTAATCTATGCAAGAGTACAAGTTGTTTCACTGAAAGGAAGGCCGTTTACTTTGTGCACTGCGCTACACATATAGCACCATTTTCATTAGTTTTTCCCTCAAAGGATTTCCACCACACAGACTTTGCATGCATGCATGCAAAGCCAAATTGCCCCTGGATTTAAGAGTCTCTAAATACTCGTTGTCATGAGGGACTGCAACAGTTCCAAATTAGCTGTTACATGCTACTGAGTCAAAACACACCTTTGCAGAAAGCCACTATAATATGAATTTATACAATGGACTGTGATGGCTACTCCAAAGAAGCCTGGAAGTTTTAGCTGTGAAAAAATGGGCAGTTAAAAAGTCCCTAAATATATATTTAAACAGTACATAGTAACCTGATCTCTTGTGCATTAGCATTGGCATATTATCATTTATTAGGGGGCTTCAGAATTACAGTTTCATATATACCTTATGAAGTCAGCAAGACAGGAGGGTAACCAACACGGCAGATAACTTTTCAGCTTCACCTCTTCATTTCTTAGCTTTAAAGGGGCTAGTATTTTTTTAAAAACACTCGTAACGCTGTCACAGTATCTTCCATTATTATTATTATTTATATTGCAGTGGCAGACATTGGGGGCTATTCAAACCTAGAGGAAGCCATGGTCCCCATCCTGAACAGCATACAATCTAAAAAGATCATTACTCACAAACAACATTTTTCTCCTGAAAAATCATAATAAGATTGACAAAAACTATAAAAAGAAATCATGTCACACTCCACTAAAGTGCCACTGGATCGGTCTGGCCAGTAGGAAAATTTCCCAGAAGACCCAAGTAACTTAGAATCAGCTAAGACCCTTCCAAGAAGTGACAAATTAAGGATAAATTCTCATTGATTTGTAGATCTGACTCCTCGCTGACAGGAGGTCTAGGACCCAGCACAGCTCTGCTCCATGGAGCAGGTTGATAGAGAACAGAGAGGCCCAGAGACATAAGAACTCGGGCTTCCATTTGGAATGAGTACAGATGCCAGCTGCCTCTTGTGTTTGAGTATTTAGGTGTGTGACCATGGTATAATATTATGATCTTAGAAACCTGTAATAAACTGCACAGGAGCATACTAGTAAGTGAACATGACAAACCAAGCACTCAGGAGCTGTGCCCACTAGAAATCACAACATGAAATTGCAGAAAAAGCACTTCCAAATCCATTAACTGAAAGAAGAAAAACAACATGAGCACTGCCCTTGGCCCTAGGCTAGTGTCTTGCTACCCTAGGCTAATGCTTTGTTGTCACCCTTGGGGTGGGATGTGTAACAAGTTGTCTACTTTACCTAATTCAAAAGCTATTAATATCACATAAAAACTCTGAAGAAAGTGAACAACAACAATTTGAATTAAGGAACAATAATGCCCTTGGACCATAAGCACCATGATGTAATATTAGATATCTGATGCAACACTTCTTTACTAAATGAACATAACTACCACTATGCAGAGTTTTTGTTTAAGGTTGCATCAGGATCAACCTACACATCAAAAAACTTTGAAAGTATGAAAACAAGAAGTTGAGAGAAAAATCTCCACTGTTCCTTGCCACCTTCAAATCACCTACCACAATGTTGATAACATAGTCCAAAATTCCACTAAGCAGTTGCTTCCAGCTCCAACAGGTTGCTGAGGTCACCATTGCATTTTTGCACCAGGGCACACTGAAGCCAATAGAGCTACAACAATTTATATTAGAGTACCACGGGGGATAGTGTTACCTTTCAAAGAACTTCTATAATGTGTTGGCGCAGACACTGTGGGCAATATGTGCAGGAGAGCTACCAGTGACATCTCAAAAGTAATCTCCTGGGGACAATTCAGGTTCTTTCGCAAAATACTTATTTTGGGCAGATCTTAAATTGCTATAGCTCAATTGAATTCAATGGAGGTTTTACAATTTACACCAGCTGAGGATCTGTCCCTCACTTTTCATTATTGATTTAAATCAGTTTTCAAGGCTGTCACTCCTCCCTGAACAACTATCACTAGTGCCAACTAACATTCTTCTAACAAAGGAATCACTTTGGAAAATAAGACGGACTGCAAGGGACCACTAATAAAACAGTATTAATTCACTTCACTTTTACTACGTAGTAACGTGCCACTTTAAATTAATAAATTAAAAAGATCTGCATTTTTCCCCAGTTGTTTGGTGAAATAAGTGTAAAATATTAAGTTTGCTAAGCTTTTTTAAAGCACACACTTTCAATCTAAGAGATATCATTCAGTTAAAGGAAACAGATAATAGGAGAAACTCCTAACATTAAGGAAAGAATATTTCTAATCTTTCTAACATCTAACTGGCTATGGACCACAGTTATGAGGGATTTATTTTTATATTTCAGATTTTAAAGAATGCCACTATTGGTTACTGTGGCATTCTTATAGCAAGACAACTGGTGCACCAAGGTTTAATAGTTTATTAAAGTTAAACTCATAATTTAGCTTTGAACTTACAAACTCAAAAAGGAACCACTTGGTAATGACATTTAAAAACTGGTAACAAAGTCTGAGCTACAGTGAAAAGAAATGTAAAGTCATGTTAATGGGGACTATAAGGACAGAAATAAAAATTGAATAAGAGAAACTGGAGAAGGTGGTGAATTTTACGCATCTTGGAAGTACTATCAGCCAAGATGGTACTAGTTCCCAAGAAATAAGAAGAAGAATCAGGAACACATATGCTACATTTGGAAGACTCGAAAACATCTGGCAACTCAAAAATATCTCCCTCAAGATAAAACTGAATGTGTACAAAGCAATTGTTATCGCCATCACAACATATGGCAGTGAGACATGGCAACTTAACATGAAAGATACTCAAAAGATGGATACATTTCATGACAATGTCTGAGAAGAATACTGGGAATAATATGTAGAGATAAGAAGATGAATGAAGAAGCCAGAAAAATTTCTGGACAAGGTACCCTTTCACAAATAATCTACAAAAGAAGACATGAGTGGCTGGAACATGTGCTGAGAATGAGGGGAAAAAACCAACCACTTACCAAATACCATCCTTGAATGGAAGCCAGAAAATGCAAGAAGAGAGAGAGAGGAAGACGGCGAATATCATGGAAACAAACAGTTCTGAACAACATCAAGCACCTCAGCATGAAATGGCAATATTTGGAGAGAAGGGCAGTTGACAGGCAAGAATGGCAAATGTGGGTAGCCCAATGTGCAGCAAAGCATGGAATGGACTAAGGTCTGACCTAGATCTGGAATGCAGAGCTTCACCCAGCACCCCGCCCTCCTTGTGACAAAGCAGATGAGCCTTCTTAACTTGTCTGCTGGCTCCTGATTGGTTCGTATCTTTTCCTAACCTTTCTAGGCCCCTGGAGGACTACGTCTTGTTGGTAGCCAAAACTGAATGGACTTTTCCTAGGCAAGGGGGGTGTCAGGGTACTGATGCCTGCTGCGGGCAGGAAGAGAGGGGAGAGACACAGAGAAGGCCAGATAGATCCCTCACCATCACATATCTACTTGTGAATACAGTGGTCTTCGTTTAAAAAAATAGTCAACATTCATCCAGTTTTCACCATGTGATATCTGAGATAGTGTACCACTAAGCTTCACTGTACAGATTCCATAGTCTAACTATCACTAAACGTTGACTCGTTAAAAGATGACTAATGGAAAACACTGTCGTTCTTGCCATAATAATTGGTGGACTTATGATAAGCTGTCACTTAACGGCATGAGTAATCAATTCACATCCATTTGTATCTACTTTTGTGTTAATAACTTCTTCTATGGTTACTAATAACTTCAGTTAAACTCCAAGGACTACAACAGCCCCTCACAGTTAGGTACAACCCTGTGCTGGAAGTGATGTCAAGCTGCCACAGGACAGGCGCTATCTCAAAGAGGCAAAATCCTGTCCTTGGCTGCCAGATGTGCACTCCCACAACCACATGTCTGCAAACAGTGGCTCTTATTTTTATACCTTGATACAAATGGGAGTGGGTGTAATACATTTCCTAATCTAAAAAAAGGTAAAAAGAAATAAATAAATCAAACAAATAGAGTCAAAGCAGTAGTTCAAATTTATTTGCAATCTCTTTCCTGTTGTTTTCTCATTACTATTATAGGCAGGGCCTGCTCAAGGCACCAGCGAAGGAAGCAGATGCTAGGGGCAGCCAATACAAAGGGGCAGCACTCCATCTGGTATTGGGACAGCATCTCCAGGTCCCTCAGTCCCTCTCTTCCTCTTTGAGCTGCCGCCAAAGTGCTGCCGAAGAGGAAGAGAGGTAGTGCAGGACCCGCCACAGAATTCCCACCGCCGAAGAATGAAGCAGCGCGATTAGACTGCCACCGAAGTGCCACCAGTTGGCTTTTCTTTTTTGCTGCTTGGGGCAGCAGAAAAGCTGGAGCCGGCCCTGATTATAGGACCTTGTTTCCATAATGTAAGGCAATTTACCTCAATCCCCATAAAACTGTATTTTTACAAGTTAAAAAACATTTAAATGTAAAATGAATAAGCCATACTCTCACAGCAGTAAGTCACTCCAGAATATGCATTAGTAGACTACTGGTGCACTTTTCAAGTGGCTGAAGACACTCATCCTTCAACTTGTACCCACAGAATAGTCTACTGTGTAGCCCGTAGGCTTGCCTTTATCGTATTCACTGTGTTGCCTTCCTATATTTATCTGCCTTCATTATATTCAGCTCTAACACAAGAAACCTACAGTATCCTGTAAGACATTAGCTGAAGCATAAGTTAGCATAAGTGTGGTTAAGCAGGCCATAACCCTTGACACAGAACAAAGGTTACCTTTAAATCTTAGGAACTAAGAAGAGTTTGCTCAACGGTAGGAGATAGAATGTTCCAGTAAGTGCTACCACAAGGCACATGAAAGTAATAACTGCAAATCCACTCAAGCAAGGGATGATGGATATGATCATGAGCTGAAATGGTAGTTACATGTATCAATATAGTATCCTACAGAAGGACACCTCAACATTAGTAGGACAAGGAAAAGCAAATAAGGAAAACTAACCCTTGGATGAATTAAGGCAAATGTGTTTTGTATGAGCTTTGCTGTAGAGGTGCACTGATATCCATACATGTCTCCTAGAAAACATTTCTAGCTAATCTACTATGCTGGTTTCTACTTATTATTGTTTTGCAAGACTTTCAATGAAACCAAAATAATTTGCCCATGTGTATGAAAGCAACAGATTTCCCATAAAAAAAGAAATAGAGAAGTAAATAAACTCCCCTCATTTATGACTCATTTCTGCACAATTAAGTGTAAGGTGCTTTCACTGAACTTTATAAACGAACTAAGTAGCTACACTTATCTCACACTAAACAATAAATGTATATAGTCCAGAGGAAGACTTATAAATTTGCCTTATATCTCACTACCACTATGCTAAGTCTAAGGCGAAAAAATCATCATCTTTTACAGTGTAAGAAATAAGCTGCTTCCCCCCGCCACACACTTCATGCTGCTCCAGTTTTGATTTTATCACTTTCAGACAAAAGTTGATTTGATATATTAAACCTGCTACTTGATGGTAGTCACTTCCCAAAGTCAGCAGTAATATAAGCAGGCTAAATTCATAGCCAATTTTTATTTCTCAAATCACCAGACCATTCACCGTTATTGAGATTATGTTAATTCTTAAAGAGGCACAGATTACACACCAGGGAGGATGCTGATTTTGCTATAAGCATCGAGCAGTTTCAAAGAAAAATAGCAAAAACATATTACTTTATTAACAGAGTATACAGAAAGTACTCCATCATACAGTTTTCAGTCTTCCCTTCAAGGCCCTTTTTAGCTCTGCCACTCTTTTTCCTATCTGACTTTGTCACCTTTTTGTACACTAGCCACCAATTTGTGATCAGCGTCAGTGCGAAAAAACATTTGCGGATACAAATTATAATAAAGGTCTCCTTAGATAAGTTTATTGGAAGACAGTCACACAGTTATTGCCCACTATCCTACTTTCAAATGTCTATGCTGTTTATTCCACTTAGAACGTACTTATGAGCCACACTTATTATCCACATCTCCTAGATATAATGAATAAATATGTTGCTTTCACTACCCTCTTAACCAGAGAATTGGCTGAAAGAAAGCAGAGATCTCAAATAGAGATCCAGTCAGTCACATACTAGTTGGAACAAAAGATAGTGTGAAAATTCAAGATAATGAGAAAATGCAACTGGAGTGTGAGCTGATACAGTGGCATCAGGCTACCTAATTCTCCTAGATGCATTCCTCTACACAAAGTGTCACAGTGAAGATTACATTTGTAAGCTTTATAGTTTGCAATTTTTTGCAAATCTTGGCAGAAATGAAAGGACTCTAATATGTTTCTATGGTAGGGCACTGAGAGTGAGCTGTGTCAGCTATGTCAAAGTCTATGAAAGCTTTTCTTACTGCAAAATTAACCCATTAAGCAGCACACCCTACCTTTCACAGAAAACTGTTTCTACAAGACATGCCACCTTTCCTGCACTGGAAGTTTCCTTAGGACTGAGGAAAAAAGTTAAAACAGTCCTTCAAAAATCTCCAGGAGAGAAAAATCAATATCTGCTATTAAAATATTTAACCAAATATCATGGAAAGAGCAATTTTATTAAGATTCTGTTATACACAATTTAGACTTCTTAGTGTGATATAACCAACTTTAATGGGAAAAAATACTTAGCAAACACAAAAACCTGCTCTTCATTGTATGTGTGAGAAGAATAATTTGTAAGTTGTAATATCAGCAGCCAGCCCGTTCTATGATGGCTTTTTTCTAAAACACTTTTGCAGAGAACCCTTACTCTTTAAAGTTTGCTACGTTTCCACCACTGTGGCTACATGTTGTTCTTCTTACACACGCCAATGCTAATCAGCAGTCAGTGCAAATTTCATTACCTCTGCAAAGTGGTGAAAATAGCCCACAGTGTACGATTATCTATAAATCAGTCATGTCCTTGGAGATGAAAAATATTATTATTAATACAGGTCCGTATTGCACAGAAAAATGGAATCAATTTTGTTTGGTTGAACAGAATATCACAAGATTAATTCAAACGATAGGGATCTCTTTTGTTTCCTCATTTCTTACCCTCAAAAGTTACCTCAGATCTATGTTTTCTCTTGACAACTAATTGTTATGTTATCATTGTAAGGTAGTCTGGTTTGGGGAATGGTGTAGAAATTTATCATACACTATGTGCTTGGTTCACCAAAAGAAGATCAGACACTTATCAGACACTTATAGACACTTATCCTTATTCACCTAATTTCATAACTCATATTTATTTAGTTGGTAAAACTTTTCTATCAATAGACTTTTGCTTAAAATAACAGAGATTAATTTTCAGGTTTGGGTTCCTTGAGTGTTCCACTGTGTCCCCACAATATGACATGATAAATTCATTTCAGGCATGAAAATATAGTGGGGAAAACATTTTGAGCTATGGAAGTTAGTATGAATTTGGGAGGGGCAGGGGGAGAACTTCTTATCTGAAAAAAAAATGCAGGTAACAAGAGTTCCACAAAGACAATGGGTATTTTCCTCACACTTTTCATCCAGCGCAACTGAAGCAAAGCAGCTCATCCCAAGAAATTCTCTCAAAGCCATTTCTAAAATTTAGCAAAGTTAAGTATATTCCTAACTCCTCTCAGCCTGTTTCCTTTCTGATCTTTTTCCAATCAAGGATGAGAGGAAAACAGACATCTTTTCAAGATTTCCCAGTCCATCTTTTGCTATAGAACGAACATATCATCCCAATACTGGGATAATAACAATGGTTTCTTATCAGACAATAGAAGGACCCCCTTCACATCTTGCAGATCACTTGAGACCAGGTCTAATTAGGGAGAGCTGGTCAGGCTTTTAGGATAACTTGCTGATACTCACCCAGGTCCTGGACCCACACCATTTATTGAAAGAAACAGGACTCAGTATTAGTTTTATACATTTTATTAAAACTATTAAACAAAAATAAAATCAAGTATCATATTACCAAAGCTAATTTTCTGCTAACAGTATGAAACAAAGAATAAAGAACAACTGTCAAATCAAGGTTAAATCAACAAGTTAGTCTCAATATTGGATTGGAATTAAATAACCAAATTAGTTAAATAATTAGATTCATACAACAAATTCATTCTTATAAATTCCAAGAAAGGATCTAAGGAGGTGGTTATCTGTTTGGTTGCAAACTCCAACTAGATTCACTATAAACCCCAGCTGGTTAAGTATTTTGATACCAAAAACAAATCATCTAAAATCTGGACCACAACCTCAGAACCAATTACAAAGCTTCCTTCTCCGATCTGAATTCTTGAGTGGTAGTTAACCCTTTTCTCCCCCTCCTCCCTAACAGAGATGTTATAATACAGATTTTTACAGAATATATTGACAAGCAGAAGTTTGATCATTCCTGTATACCAATTTTGCACATGACAATTGAAGTTTCTTAGGACTTTTCAACACACAACATGTTTTAATGAGCATCTTTACAAGACTGTGTTAAGGACTGCTTAAACCTGGAAAACTTCAAGTACTTTCCCTGTGCGGACTTTATGGGTGCTCATACAAACATGCACCCCATGATCATACTTTCACATGCTAAAATGATAGGATGAAAAGACAAGGACAACACACAGAAATAGACACCAGGAAAAATAAGACACTTAAGATAATGGGGTTCACAAACTATTTAGCGTCCAGAGTCTACTGGACTCTTACAGCTTAGTAGCTGGAACTGCAGTCAAGAAGCCAAATAGTGATATTAGTTGCACAGCACTTCTTGCTAGCAAGCTTCCCTCTGATGCAGCTCAAAGGCTTGTCTGATGCAGGTGTAGCCTGTTTCTTGATGTCTTGACTTTCTCTCCCCAAGTTGACCGGACTTATGGTTCCAAGAACTTCAGTCTTACTTCAGGTGACTTTTTGACCTGAAGGTGAAGCTTCTCATTCTCATCCTTGATTTTTTATGGTTTATGATCTTTGCTTATTTCACCTTGCAGTGCCTCCCTTTAAGGACTTCAGTCAAATCAGGTGCGAGGCCTACCTTGAACCCAGGCAACTTGGTCAGCCTTAGTTAATGTCAACATGGAAAAGTCCTGATTAAGCCAATAATTTGGGGAAAAAAGCAATGTTTTATATAACAAAACACAGTAAGCTTGTGACCTTCTCCCTCCCCTTAAAAAAATCCAAAAATACCTAAAATGAAAGTACTTTTGAGGAAGTTTTCACGGGCTTGTCTGGGTGAAAAGGTTTTAAGATAATATGTCACCAGTTTAAGGAAAGTTTGAGCCAACCCCCCCCCCCAAAAAACTATAAAAATAACTGACTGAAAAAACCCTTGCAACAGCCAGCCAGCCAATGTTCATCCATCATAAAAAGGAAAAATAAACTTGAACATATTATGCATACATGTCATCATTCTTCTTACAAACAAGACAACTTACAGAAGTCTTTATTTTTAGTAACTGGCCTGTAAGTCAAACAGCTTACCTTTGAAACTTTCATATTGAGAGAGGAGAGTTACCTTAAAACTTCTCAAGATGAAACCCAGCAAGGAAATAAAAAATAATCAAGTTTATATAAAACGCCTGGATTCCCACAATATGCTGTTTCTTTCACATCATATATGAAGTCTTCACCCTCATTTTCAAGGTTTTGCACAGTTCAGCTCCTGCTTTGATCACATCTCTCATTGCATGCACATTTTGCTCTATGCCTTCCTAATGCATTAGTCTTCATGCTCCCTTTAAAAGTCAGATTGTGTCTGGCCTCTGGATAGCTCTGCAAGAGAAGGGCACAAGTTGCTTTCTTCCCCTCACTCCACTTGCACAAGGATCACTACAAATGCAAGCTGACAGTAGTGTTTGCTCTCTCCCAGGACAGGACTTCATCTCAAAGAAACCATGGTCCTACTCTCTCTGCCTCTTCACACTGACATGGAAGGGACAGCATCCTCTGAATCTTCCAAGGATGGCATAACCATTCTGCCAGCAGGAGCTTCCTGATATGTGTACATCCCTGCTATTTACACTGATTATATTCAGTTATTAAGGCTATGAATTCTAAATGTGAGGTAATGTTAGTTTCTTTTGAGTTTTCTCTTTGTAGCATGTAACTTGGGAACCCATTGAGTTGCTCTTAAACCAAAGTAAAATTTCATACCAAGAAATAACAGTCACCTACTATGTGTTATGTTTGTTGAACTCATTATATACATACCCTGGGATCACCATAAGCACTTACACTAATATTCTGTTATGATGCTCAACCAGCATTTGTTACCATTCATATTGAGGATGGCTTTAAAAAAATCATTTGCCGAAAAGGGCATCTTTCATACAATGGTTTACCTGGCATTAAAAGGATATTTCAGTGGTTGCCACAGTGACATCTGAGGTAATAATTATTCCCTTTTCTAAATATAGGAGAATATGGAGATAACAAAAGCACTGAGCACTTTAGTATCTAGGTACCAAACATAAGATTTAAGAAAGATTCATTTGTGCTCCAGAGAACCTGTTCTCCAATTTCCCCATATCTAACTGTTCCTGGTGCACCTGGAGTACAGATTAGCTGACTTGAGCGTATGGCTACACTTCATTCTGTAAGGTATAAATTCCAGCTCGAGGAGATATACCTGCACTAGCTGCCCTTCAGTACATGCCTAGTGACATGAATGGGTAGGTACCTGGAGTGGCTAGTCCCTTTTGCTGCTAATGCTGCCAAGGCTACACTATTTTTAGCACACTAGCTCAATAAGAGCTACTAGCATGGATATGTCTGACTGAGCTTGAATTTACAACTTCCAGCTGAAAGTGCAGATGTGTTTGAGATTCTCTCTTTCACATACTCTCACTGCTCATGGAACCCACTTTGAAGTGGGATACTGAAAAAACATAAGGCACTTCTGAAGATTTTCCCCACCCCCCAGAATCCTTTTATGCACATCATTTCAGCTTGTTTCACAAACACCTCACATAGTTTAATTAACAAAATTGATCAATCTTGCCACAATTACCAAAACTAGCAGTATGTCTCTGGCTAAGATGATGATTTCTTTATCCCATCCAAAACAAAGACAACTTCTCTCTCACTTCCATTTACAAGGTGAATCCTCTCTCCCCTCCCCAGTAGTAATCCAGTTATATGTCCTGTTAAACTGTAAATTGAAATTCTCCAACTCCATCTTGTGCAGCCAGAATTAAATGGAATGCCCTTAGGCCTGATGATGGAGCAGAGGATAAACATTCTGAGTCATTGTGCCAACTCTTGGCACTCGTTTTGACAGTACTGACTGATTTTTCCTCAACTCTCCTGCTATTCGTTTATTTATAGTCAAGGCTGGCAGACATCAGAGATGTCACTTGTAATAATTCAGCTTGAAGGCACCAGTCCAGTGCTTCTCTTGAGCTTCTATGAATGTACTGGACCCAGTTCTGTTCTCCAACATATGCATGTAAAGCCACTGCAGTCAATGGAGTGGCATACGTGTAGCTGAGAAGAATTCTGCCTTTCAAAGTCAGGTATGATACAGTATCTTGTCCCAGCATTATTTTAGCTTTGATGCATTAACAAAAATACTGTTTTAAGAAGTGTACTTTTAATGTACGGTCTAGGTCAATGTTTCTGTCTAAATAACTTTATTGGTTTAGGGTGTCTGTTGATTCCATTATTGCATTGCACACTCCCAGTAAACCACCACAAGCATGAGTCATAGAGTGGTTGAGTGTATAGCTATGACAATGCTTACTTTAAATGCTTTACCTCTTCCAGATATGCAAATTATTTAATCTATTTTGTTCCACTGTGAGCAGCATGCACAAGGGCACAAGAATAAGACAGGCTACTATCCAAGGAGGTCTCCTGCTCTCTCTCCCACACACATACAGGCAGTTCTCACAATGTTTACTGCCATAGCCATAAATTTGTGAATGAGATGTAAAAGTAGTAGGACAAGAAGTGAAAGGAATATTACAGAGGAAGCAGATGGTACCATCTCTGGTCATAAACATTAAGTGACTTATCATTAATATTTTCAATAAGCATAATGCATGCTATCTGGGCCGTAATAAAGAAAAAAATATTTCAACCTTCCAACACTTACATATGTTTCATGCAACTGGATCTAAAGGAGGGTGGGTCACATTACTGCTCCTGAATATTGGGTGTTTTTCTTTGTCTAGAGCTAAAAATTACAGCAGGTTCAGGAAACGGATGCTATTTTATAGGGTTCCTTTTTTATCTATCAATATTGTACATTTGTAACACAGATAATGTGAGGGCTTTATAAATATATAAACACACACATATGGGACTATACACACCTGTACACATGCCTGGATCACTTATGTTCAGACAAAATAAACTCAAATGGAATACAATAGTCTTCTCTTCTGCAAAACTATTTTGTAATTAAGAAAATACCTCAGAGCTTCAACACTTCAATGACAAAACAGAAGGTTATTTCATACATTAATCTGTTTGATGCGTTTGTAAAGATCTGTGGCCTTACTTGCTTCTGTCAGTAAAGCACAAGACATTTTCAAATCTATTTATGATTCATTTTCTAAAGAAATTCAGATGCAAGAAAGGTCATTTAGAATTATAGTTACAGTTTGTTCTGGTCCATTTACATGCTTAATTGGACAACAGATCAAATATTTATTTAATTTTTTTTTCAAGGACAGACATGTTAAAGGGTTCATACCACTCTCACACTGACATGCAGCCCTTGTGTGCCAGCATCCGCATTATATGCAAATAGCTTGGCACCACCTTACTGCATCACACTTGTGTGCAGTGGGAAAAAAAAAGAGATTGTTTTGTGCCTTTACTAAGAATGCTCTTCTTTTCATCACCTTGTATTCAGTACTACTGGAAGACAGTGGCTAGAAAATAATCATAATCACATCAAAGCGTGGTGTGGATTTCTCATTTTAAAAGTGTTTTTCAGGCTTTTTTTTTTCCATCTAAAGAACACATTTTCTGCTGTATCTCAGGCTCAAAGCAAGCATTCATCCTCTAAAACATTGTTGAGATGAAAGAACTATTTAAAAGTCAACAGGGCTGTTGTCAGCCAGGCTCTCCAGATTGTAGGACAAACCAGTCCAACATCAGACATTTCAGGTGCAATAAATATAACTCTCTCCAACAGAGTGCTCATGCACACACACAAATCTGTCTTGTTTTCCCCCCTCAAGGAAGAATCTGCCTCTCATCATTAATGTCACAACTACATCGTGGCCATAAAACAAAATGTTACTCAACTACATACAGTACAGTATATACAGTACCTTATTAAAACTGTGAAAAGGGGGCTTATTACTAGTACCTTGGGACTGATGTCCTCTTGGGGATCAGGACAGGACTTCAAATAACTATGGAGCTGGATTTATGAAGGCAAATTTATTGCAAAACAAAGCCCAATAAATTTCATGCATGCCAAAAGCAGCAGCATGCTTGAGGAATATTACACAGGTCTAACATAACAGTCAACTGTAGCTAGCTCAGCTAAAAAGAGATTTCCATTTCTTGGCACAATAACAAATCCTCAAGCAGAGAGGGGCTAGGGGTGAGATTTTTTCCTCTGTAAGTAACTTAATGAATGAAGTACTAATTAACATTATGGCATTGATAAATGGAGAGAGAGATTAGGGATATACTCGATATTCAGGCCTTCCCAGATGGACTGTCAAAGCCACATTAATTCCTATCTCATTGGAGCATCTGCTTCTCCCATAATCCACTGCCCCTTGGTACGAACAACACAAACTGTTGTGACTCAATTCGATTTATATCAATCTAATTTCTTTTAATCCAATTTGTATTCCAATCTACTACCTTCTAATCACTTAAATCTTCAGTCTCCATCTGGTAAATTTTCTCTCAAATTAACTGAGCAGATGCCTCTGCAATTGTCTTCTACAGTCAGGCTAATCATGCCCTAGCAGTGGCCTACAGAACTCTCTGAATAGTACGTGACTTACAGCTTTGCCCTTCTTATTACAAACATGGTGATGCAGGAAGGCCATTTTGTCTGTCATTAATTGGTTAATTTGCATAACACTGTCAGGGAAGATGCCTAGAAAACAAAGGCCAAGAGTGGAAAGTTCCATGAAGACAGCGCACCCTGCTCGTCATTTGTCACATGGACATTACACTCTGGATCACCTATTGTTTGGGGTAACAAATATGGAACTGGATTACAACTAAATACATACCAAAAGTCTAATCTATGTGCAGTATTGGATTACAGGGTGTTTGGTGTCATTGCCACTGAATATCCAGCATGACATAGCTCTAGATTTCTTTGGAAAAAAATATCTCCAAGCTACATTTCAAAACAAATACTTACAAGAAGATAATATTTTCATGACTGCATGTTGTGCTCTATAACACAAGTGATAAATTAAGTAGACTCTAGGTAGTATGCAGTTACACTAGTTTCACTCCTATGGGGAGTTCAATCATCAATCATCAATGGATTCAGTAATTTAAGCTTTCACCGTATATATAAATTGGACAGTGATCTTAGCTGACAACAGCAGGGACAGCATTTACTAAATAATAATAATACCTAAATGTATATTGTCCTTTTTCATCCATCATTTGAATAAAAAAAATTTTTTTTTTACAGAGGAGGTCAGTGTAATTATTCCCATTTTACAGATCTGGAAACTGAGGCACAAAGAAACAAACTGACTTGTTGACGGTCACCCTGCAGAGCTATGAACAGAAAACCCAGGTCTTCCAAGAGTCAATCCAGTTCTGTATCCAGTAACCCACACTACTAAAAACAAACAATGAAAGAAAAAGCAAAGATAGGAACATTATCAAGTATTAGCTAGAGTTTCCATGTATAGTTTAAATTTAATATATAGAGAGTTCAGTCCCTAGCTGGGTTGGAGCAGAATTCAGTACACCTAGAGGAATGCAAAAGTATTTTTTAAAATCTTTCTGCTTCCTCCAGTACTGGCTAGTAGCTTTAGCCTTCCCTTTACTAGGTAGCTAGTGAATTTTTCAACAACCTGAGGACGGAGTTGACCCAGGTGGTCAACTCTGTATCTACAGTATTCCACATCCTCAGGTCATTGAAAAATTCACCAGCTACCTTTGACCAGCCACAGAATGTTGGGGAGGGAGAGGAAAGCTATGCTTGGTTAAGGAGAGGGAAGAGTAAGCAGTCTTTTTCCCCCTCCAGCAACCTGTCAAGCCTTTCTGTGCTTATTCCCCTCCCTCATACCTACTAAAGCCTCCCTCCATGTGCCTGCCATGACAGGGGGTCAGATTTTCACAAGAAACTCTGGTAACACTATGTTTACAACATCTCCCCATTTAGTGTCATCTGTGAATTTAATTAGCATGCAGTTTACCTACAACTCCAGGTTATTAATAAAGATGTTAACAAAACACAGACCAAAAAAATGATCCCTGCGACAAGCCAACCAATACTTTCCTCCAAATCAGTACATTGCTGTCTATCACTATCCCATATTTGCAGTCATCCAGCCAGTTGTTAGTTCATGTGATGACACTGATATCCAAGCTAATTTGCATTAATGTTTTAACTAATATTGTGTGGCACACTGTACCAAATGAAGGTATATTACTAGATGCCTAACTCCACTGAGCTGCTTGGCAAATCCCAGCCTACATCTACTGCATTGCTTTTAGCCACTTAGTTTTTTGTTATGCTAGAACATCTAATCTCTTCTTGTTGCTCCTGTTCCACCTGCTACTCCCCAGCAGTAAATTCTGCTTCACTGCTAAATGCAAGTCAGGAAACATCCACATCATCATCTGTGAGCACTTGCAGTGACACAATCCAGAAGCAGTCAGTCAAACTCTGGCAAGGGGTAGCAAAGTCATTAGAAGAAGCAAGATGGCGATAGATTTAATGTGTTTAACAGTTTTCTAAATTGGTTCTGAAATGAGGGATTAGCAATAAAGGGAATGGGGTAAGGAGGTTTCAAAAGGAAATGCTATTTTTATTCATTGAAATTGATGGAGAAGAAGAGTGAAGCTCTGAGTCAGGTAGTTTTGATGATGTAATCACAATTTTATTCAGCAGAGAAATAATATCGAGGAATAATGTGCTTCCTCATTGCCATTACTGTGTATCAAGGTTACAATTTTACTTTTATCTTCAAGCGTTACACTAACAGGGAGTTCATGTAAGGATTAATTCCTAAAGAAAAGACCCTTTGGTAGGAAATATCATTATCAGGAGAAAAGGTAAATAATGCCACCCAGCCTCATTTCAGCACTATTATCCACAAAGAGAAGCATAAGGACACATCCCATGCAAGATAAGAGGATTGACAAAGAAGACAATACAAAACATAGGCTCCATATATACCCTACTATGGTTTATATATAGGACCACAAACCAGACATCTAAGAATGGCATAAAGGATGGAGAGCAATCCACTGTTGTTGCTTATTGTTGTTTGTATTGTGATAGCACTTAGGAGACCCAGTAGTGGACCAAAACCCCAATGTGATAGGTGCTGTACAAACACAGAACAAAGAACATATTATATATACACACACACACACACACACACACACACACAAACTGGGGGGCGGGAAGAATTGGAACTGGACTCAAACATTGAATCTGTAAACCCCTAATCTGGGCCTCATTTTCTCTAGGTAATGGATCTACTACACTTACTGACCAAGAACATTCACTGACTGGCAAATGTTTTCATTTGTACCAAAACCAGATGCAAATCTCATGATTTAAACTTACCTCTAAAATATATAAACTTGTGCTATATATATTATATTTTTCCTGTGAACTCATTGTGAGGTCACTGCTTTCTCCTCCTTCAAACTCCTTTTCAATACCTACCTTTTAAAGGATGGCTCCCCTACAACTGTGAGGTCTTTGGAACAGAGACTTTCTTTTTGCTCCACATTTGTACAGTGCCCAGCACAATGGAGTCCCGGTCCATGGGCTCTTAGGTGCTATCACAATAAAACAACAATGGATTGCCCCCCATCCTTTGCCTAGATGCCACAATTTATTCAACTCTTCACTAAAATGGCAATGACCTAAACATGGAGATCTAACTATTTTTTTAATGCTGAAAAGAAATAAACTCAGCTGTCTATGGAATAGAGGTGTAAAAATCTCCACACAACTACCATTTAATGAGCAGGCATAAAATCCAGGCATCCTGATCTGCTTGAATTTCATAGTGGTTTTCAAAACGGTGCTATGCATTCCAACAATGGTAGACCTTTACATACAGGATATCACCAGCATAATGAATGTGCTTAGATATAGATATCAAACAACATATTAATACAAGACCCGAGGAAGAGCAGGAAAACCAAGGAGCTTTGTGGGAATGCAAAAGAAATACTGACCAAAGGAAATCAGAAGCTATTTGCCACACTATATGTGGCATATGCCTAATATGATCAAGTCAGCACAGTCTCATTTAAATCTGTATTCAAAAAGCATGCTATATTCCTGATATACATGCTTGTGTAATAGTGATGTTTATGTCATATTTTCCATTCTCAAAGGTTTATAATAGAACTCATGGAAACTGTAGGCTGAAACATGGCAAAAGGAATTTTTACCACCCTAATGTACATTTAGCCTCCAGTTCAGGAAAGGACCTAAGCAGATGCCTAAGTCCCTCCAATTCACGAAAGCAGGAAGAACATGGTTAATTTTACAGAACTTAAGCTTGCCATTAAAGATAAGCAAGTTCATAAGTACTCTCCTAAATAGCGGTATTTCCTGAATATATGCCTTAAATACAGACATTTTATACTTAGAGAGGTCTGAGAAAAAATTCATATGGCATAGTTTGAGATGCTTTAGACACTCATCACTATCTGCAGTTCTTTTTGTTGAAATATGTGTGACTACTTTTAGACTAAGAGTAGATTGTAAAAGGCATGCAGGTGCCTACTGCCTTTGAAAATGGACTGCTAGGTTATTATTATTATGGGTTTGTTTGTTCTGTGATTCAAATGGGCATGTGGGCAGCCAAATTGGTGATGAAATGATTCAAAACTGAATTCCAAGTTCAGGAACTGCATTTGCTGTATTGCTACTGGCCTGAAAAGGGTTGTAAACACTGTAGAGATCTCATTCATCCCAGACCAGGGACATCAGCACCAGTCGCTCTTCCCGGTAACTGAGGAGCTATGCTGACTTGTTCTGCCTCCAGCACAGAAGGCACCCAGGCCTTCTATGCGTGAGGTAGAGCTGGTGTTATACAGGATTAAGAACTGGGGTGAATTAAGGGGGAAACTGTATATGAAGGTGAGGGCTCTGATGGAGGGCAAAGGAAGAAAGGCATTATCTGAAACACATGCATTGCATGTATACCATGACTGTTTAATCTTTTTTTAATAGGTATATCTGTATTAATCTAATATTGTATCTCTATTCTATAGATATAGGCAAATTGAAATGTACCATCTCATTAACTATTCTGCAATTCTTAATACTTACACAAAGCCTAAACGGGAGACAGAGTGACTGTCTCATTTGGGAATAGCCTTAATTTGTAGATGCTTATAGACAAATTTTCAAACATGGACATCTACTGCACCATAAGAAATGCCAAACAGGCACTTACATATACAAATCAGGTCGGGTCACCTTCCCACACAGACTAAATTTACACTGTAAAATTATTTGTTTTTACAGTGCAAATTAGATCAGGATCAGGCTGTATGTTTGCAAAAGTGGCAGTTTTTGGGAGTACAGCTTAGGCACAAATATTTGAAAATGTGTTGTATTAAAGCAGAAACATTCTCCTCTTTGCTTAGTTCAGTTTTTAGCCTCCTTACAGATTGGAAACCAGTGGATGAAACCTTATGCCCAATTCAGTGAATCAGTGCAATTCAGTACACCAGTGCAATCCAACAATTCTTTTTTTATCGATATGATGAAAAAAACTGAAAAAAGAAAGAAGTGCAATTCAAATGGGCTCAAACCAGACACAATAAGGTCATCCTAAGTGTTAAGGTCAAGCTGTATATTCCCAAGAAAACAGCCAGAAATAAACGAAGTACAAGTTAACAGTGACACTGAAGAGGAAGTTACTTAATATTCATGTTGACAGAAAAGAAGAAAGGATTAATCATGTGGAATTAGCATTTTCATTCAGGACTCAGTTGAGTCCTGTGTTCTAGTTTGAGGGGAAGACGGCTGCTTCACAGTAGCATTTTACATCTCTCATTTATCGAAACATTGCAGCTTGCTCCTAACTGTCATTAACTGATGAATAATGAAAGACTTCCTTACTTTTGCTTCAGATTAATCATGCTGTTCCCTTGGTCTTTCCATTCCTGAATGTGTTGTTCTGAACCTTTTTTCTGCTTGTAGGATAAAGGAATCTGTTTTAATTAAATTTCAATTCTATTGGGGGGAAAAAAGTCTATAATAAAAGGGCATCACCTAGCATTTTCACCTCATAGTTCTGGTGTTGCAGTGCCATACAATTATCCTTCTGAAAGTAGAAGCATCACTTTTATGTTAATTTCACCTTGTTCTTTTTATGTGTGTACATACACACACACACACAGACACACACACATCTGTCAAAAACTAATGAAGCACAGTTACCTGGTGCATTAAACGCTAAGTAAAATTGTTAATAAAACATGTATACTTATAGAGATTAAGGAAAATTACAAATCATTTGCCAAACACAACGTATTAACCCCTTTTAGTTCATACCGCTAACTTATTTTAGGTCATTTTTTAAACCTACCTTTGTTATAATGTCTTTGCATGCCCCCCCCCCACTCAACAAATGTTTACATTGAAATCATAACATTTTATATAGAATATATGTTGTTTTTCCCACAATAAGCAACAAATTGATTAGCATGGCTTATTTGGCTATTTAATGGAGTCTAATTACTGTAGAAAAATCCAGAGGAATAAAGGATTTGCCAGACTGGATCAGACCATACTTCCATCTAGTTTGGCATCATGCTTGGGAGGTGGGTGAGAGAGAGAGAGAGAGAGAGAGAATGTATAGCAGTTGTACAGTGCTGTACAAGGGACAAAATTTCTCATAATCACCTCCAGTGATCAGATTACATCCTGAAACATGAGCTTTGATTAACCTTTCCACATTTTAACTTATGTAGCAACCGATGTTATTTATGGTTAGAAAATCATCCAACCCTATTTTAAAAAAATCCAGCCAATATTCAGCAACCCAGTCCAGTTTTTCTTTCCTAAAAGTAACAGCTCTAAAGACAATCTATTCCAATCTCTACCTACTTTAGGGTCCAGAAACCTGACAATGATTTTGATTACTGTGCAATGTTATTCTCAACTAGGATATAATACTATCCAAAATATGCTTCCCAAAATAATCTTCCAGGGTATATTGAGTGTGACTGGCTATAAGAATTGGATTAATTGCAGTGGATTATAGAAATTAGAGATTTTTAAAAAAATGTCTATTATATCTTTTCATCCATCAATCTAAAAATACGGGATCATATGACTTTATCCAGTCTAGTTTGAATGCCTCAAGGAATGACAAACCCTTTCCCTTGGGAGATTATTCCACAGTTTAATAGACCTCACTGAATTCCAGACTAAATTTTCATTTGCTTAATTTCACCTCATTATACCCAACTGTGCCATCCTAAACAGCACCTCTTCTGCTACAATATCTACACCCTTGAAAAACTGGTAGACACTTACAGCTCTCTTACATTTGCATTTTATCTGTGCATTTCCATGCACTAACAGGTTTCAACTTCATTTAAGTTTAAGCTAGTTCTGAACTTACTAAGGGCTTGCCTTCACTACCAGGAAGATCAAAGCTGCTGCAATCAATGCAATGGGTATTGATTTAGCAGGCCTAGTGAAGACCCATTAAATTGATGGCAGAGCACACTCAGATCTACTCTAGTATCCACCTCTCCGAGAAGAGTAAAGAAAGTCACCGGAGAGAGTCTCCCATCAACGCAGCTCAGTGAAGACGCCACAGTAAGTCGACCTAAGCTACGTCAACTCCAGCTACATTATTCAAGTAGCTGGAGTCAGCATAACTTAGGTCAATTTACCCCAGCAGTGAAGACAAGCCCTAAGTTTGTAATGCTTTTTTCCCCCAAAAACAAAATTGTTTCAGTGTTACTGTAATAGATTTTCCCCAAAATTGCTGACATGTACTATCAGTCTTAACTCCATCTGAACAGAGCTTTTTGCCTGAGAATATTGAAGAAGCAGCCTAAATTCTTGAGATAAGTACCCATCTAATAGTGACAGTTTTATCAGCTTTACCATTTCATTTACAGACTAGTCAATAACACATTATTCGCCTTTCTCACAAACCTTCAAATCCTCATTCCTTTCTTGTTGTCTTCTCTGATTTCTCTCTAGCTTGTGAGCTTCTTTCTGACACTAGAAATGCTCTTGTATTACAAGACTAAATTCACCCCTTTGCAGAAAGCATAAAGATTCTGCAAAATTCAAGTCTCAACTTAATTTTTCAAGGGGATGGAATTGTTATGGATTATTCTCCCCCAGTTGCTTTAACTTGCATTTTGGATTTGTTATGCAGGATCAGACCATTGGTCCATTGGGTCTGATATCCTGCCTCTTGCAGTGTTAATGTTACTGAAGTCAAACACTAACATAACTAACTAATTTTTGTGTATGCTCTACTTCTGTAAGCTTTCGTCCTGAAGCATAAGATTTGATTACTGATATTGTGGGTTGGATCCCATTTTATTTCCTAGCTATATTGTAAACTACTCTAGACCCCTTTGTATTATTAGCTGCATAATAGCCCTCACTTGAGTTCTGAAAGCTAGCATCATTATTGTCTCTGCTCTTTTAGTGCAGAATTATTAGCTTTGGATGATCTTTAAAATGAACGTTTTCATGTAGTCTGAATTTACACATGTACTAACGTTATCTTCTGCCACTCCCTAATGCTGCTATCTCTAGGAAGTGATATTATCACAGGCAGCAGAATGTGTTCTTTCAAAGCAAAACCGATAACACTGATTTTTAAAGGCATTTAATGTAACACAAAAGGGTAAAATGGTCCCCTATACTTGAACATGTGATTTTTTCTCCCTATCTAACAAAAAATGCAATTACTGGGGAACGTAGAATGGATCTTGGTATTTTGTTGGAGTTACAGTAGGTATAACCTTCTTGATATTTTATATTGTTTACAAGATTCCATCTTGCAATACATTCACATTAAAACTGTTGTTAGATATTGTTTTCATCAATCTTTCCTGAGTTTGTTTTTTAGGTTTAATGAAGATGTATTTTAACGTTATAGAGCCAAATACTTGGGTTATACACTTAAGATACTACACAGTGTGGGCAGCACACACACTCACAGTTGCCATCAGATGCATGCAAGGAATGAAAAATCCTGTCATTTCTAGCCAGGATATCATGTATGAGGACAGCTGAATGCACTACAAGCTATGGGCACTATTCACTGATGTTGTAGCAGCATCTTGCTCTTCCTGTTGATGGCAACACATGCTCTTGCTGGATTTTGGGTCAATCACACTCCTTTGCCTTCACACCATTGTTCCTGTTGCCAGAGTACATTAGCAATGTGCTTCTGCTAGTGCATTCTTATGCCTCTTAGCAAGATATTGTCTGGATGTCCATCTTGCATGCACTGATATTTGCAACAAATTTTGGGATGTTTACACACTTTTCCTCCTCATTACACCCACACAGATATGAACAGATTTAGCTGGATTTGTCCCTAAATATTTAATATGCTACCTCTGTTCTTCTCAGCACAAAAATAGCTGAGATGCCCTTTACATCTGTTCCCCATGATTTAGGTATCTAGTGCTATTTCAAAAGGAGTAACATATCTAAAAGGAGCTTTCACAATTTTAACAACTGTTTCTAAAATAAACAACATGGAAATTCACAGATCACTTCCATGTCTTATTAATTATGCCTGAATTAAGTCACACTCTTTTGATGTTCAAGATCCATATCCAAATTATTAAGCTTGGGCCCATCTTTAGTGGCCCTGGAAAGCACAAAAGACATTTTCTTTTTATTTCAGCATATCATATACTCTCTTCTAACCATTTGTTTCCAATCACCCTTTTTATTCCCCTTTCCCACTCAATATTCAGTCAACATTTTCATGGATATTTGTCTTGTTGGAATTGCTTCACTTGATGGGCCAGTATTCCTAACACTTCCTGCGAAGCCAAAGGCAGAATTGCTTATCACAATAGAGTAATCATATTATTGCCAGTGGGGTGATAATACTATTATATATAAATGAACATGAGGACAGTTCTTTGCTAGTGTAAGTCAGCATCGCACCATTGGTTTCAGATTTGCACCAGCTGAGGATCTGGCTCATCAAGTTCAGAGGTTCAACATTGTGCCCCTCCTTTTGTTTGTTTATGGAGATTACGTCTCTTGTGATGTTCAAGAAGTTGATGATATCACATAAGTTATTTTAGCTGGTGACAAAGCTGATCTGGAAATTTTGATCCTACGTCTGTACCTATTTAAGTAAACTGGAGTTTCGCAACTGACTTAAATGGTGGTAAGCTCAAGACCTTTGCCACCAAATAGAATGACTGGGACTCTACCCTACCTTGTAAATGTGAGAGGTCAATTGATACCCTATAATGCCTTCATACACTACTGCAGGGAGCACCACTATGGAAGCAACCTTTGCCATGTTGCAGTATGAGAAACTATACTATATTTGCAATATTTCCTGTTTCATATATAGAAAATACAACAAATATCACAGTATAATGAATGTTGATTTATTTATAATACTAGTTTTGGTTTGTTTGTTTTTACTTGTAGAAATGCACATGGTTCCTCTATCTTGTTCTCCAGGGTTAAATGCTACTCTAGTGTCACCACTCTATTCCTCAAACAAACAAAAATAGCCATCTAATTAAATCTGAAGCTCTCTTGACATTAAACAAGTTGATTAAAAAGAGACAAAGAATCTACTGTCAGCAAACATAACCCTTTAAGATAAATAAAACCCAGCACATGTTATTCACTGGAAAAAAAAAAAAGACTACTCATAATCAGCTTCCCCCCAATCCCTCCTGTATAACACATAGTAAGTCCAAGGACAAAATCTCCCCTACTCCAAATCAGTGCATCCCTAGAGATTATAATATCTCATACATTTTTATATCTAGATACTATTTTGCCTGTTTTTTAGTCTATCCATTTTTTCATCTTCCACATTGTTCTACAATGTGCTGAAAAAGCAAAGAATGAGGTATTGCTCACATAAGGAATCTCTTCTTGACAGACCAAATAATGAGGATAGTACCAGCAAGAAAGAACATAATAAGGAAACTTTATTTTTAAGTGAGTTTTAAGTAAGATATTGCCTCTCAGTGCAGATCTTTGGCTAACTGTTAAACAGAAGCTACTAATCTTAGACACTTTTAGATCAGCAGATCCAGATAATACGCATCCAAGAGTTCTAAAAATGCTGGGTGAGAAGTTCACTAAATCTTTAATGTTGATTTTCAGTAAGTCTCGGAGCACTGGAGAAGTTCCAACAGACTCAAAGAAATATGATTATGACAGATTTTTAAAGAGGGTAAACAGGCTAACCCAGGTAATTATAGGACTGTCAATCTGATATCAATCCCAGGAAAGATTATGAAGTAGCTGAAACAGGACTCAATTAATAAAGAATTAAAAGAAGGTTATACAATTAATGTAAATCAACGTGGGTTTATGGAAAACAGAACCTGTCAAACTAATTTGATTTTTTTATGAGTTTACAATTGTGGTTGATAAAGGTAATAGTGTTGACATAATATATTTTGACTTGGTACTGTACAATATTTTGATTAAAAAACTAGAATAAAAAAGTTCGCACAGAAGACATTAAACAGATTAAAAACTGGCAAACTGATAGGTCTCAAAAGGTAACTATAAATGGGGAATCATGATCAAGAGGGTGTGTTTCCAGTGGGATCCCACAGAGATCAGTTCTTGGCCCTATGCTATTTAACACTTTTATCAATGATCTGGAAGAAAACAAAATAGTCACTGATAAAGTTTCCAAAAGACACAAAAATTGGGGGAGTGGTAAATAATGAAGAGGACAGGTCACTGATTCAGAGTGATCTAGATTGCCTAGTAAACCAGGCACAAGCTAACAATATATGCTTTAATATGGCTAACTGTAAATGTATACATCTAGAACTAAAAAACATAGGCCTTATTCACATGATGGGGGACTCTATCTTGGGAAGCAGTTACTCTGAAAAAGGTTTAGGGGTTGAGGTAGATAATCAGCTGAACGTGAGCTCCCGAAGTGATGCTATGGCCAAAAGAACTAATGAAATCCTGGGGTGCACAAACGGTAGAATCTCCAGCAGAAGTAGAGAGGTTATTCTACCTATGAATTTGGCACTGGTGCAACTGGTGTTGGAATACAATGTCCAGTTCTAATGCCCACAGTTCAAGAAGGATGTTAATAAATTGCAGAGGATTCAGAGAAGAGTGACAAGAATGATTAAAGGATTAAAAAACATTCCTTGTCAATCTATATAGCTTAACAAAGAGAAGTTTAAGGGTAACTTCATTACAGCATATAAGTAACTACATGGGGAATAAATATTGACAATGAGCTCTTCAGTGTTGCAGAGAAAGATATAACACAATCCAAAGACTGGAGACAAATTCAGAAGCTAGACAAATTCAGACTGAACATAAGGCGTAATTTTTTAAAAGTGAGAGTAGTTAACCATTGGAACAATTTACCAAGAGTTGTGACGGATGCTCCATCCCTGACAATTTTTAAATCAAGACTGGTTTTTTTAATAAAATATATGCTCCAGGAATTATTTTGGGAAAGTTCTATGGCTTGTGTTATATCGGAGGTCAGACTATATGATCACAATGGTTCCTTCCAGCCTTGGAATGTATGAATCTATAAACTGCGCTGCCACTCGCTTGCGGACTGAAAACAAGGAAAGCAACGTTTTTGGGGTTTGTTTCCTATGCTTCCTATGAGAAGTTTTAATTCTGAAACTTCTCATCCCATAGTAAGGATCATTTGTAATGGACACATGGTATTACTAAGATGTTCTTTCAACAAGTTAGGATATTAGAAGACCATTAACAAGCAATTTACATGAGGCCTGGCTGCATTTTATTTTGTTTTGGTTTTAAATTTAGACTCAATGGACCTGATCCTTACCCAGACAAAAGTGCAACTAAAGTCAATAAAAGTTTTGCTTGATCATATAGTGCAGGATCAAGCCCAAAAGCGAGAATCTAAGCCTATATTTAGTTTCTCTATATAACTTTCATTTGCAAACTTGGAATAAATAAATTGCATTTCATTCCATTCCAGATATTGAAGACTATGGACGCAATTTTCAAAAGTGCCTCACTGCCATAAAGCCTGAAGTCCCATTGAAAGTCTGCAGTGGGGAAGAAGGAAACATTTCATTCATCCATATGAGGGGAATGATAATCATAAATTTATTTTAGATATCTCGCAGACAGTCAAGAATGGGATCCACTATTGAGAGCATGATAAGGCAGCAAGATATTCTGTTGCCCTTGGCCATCACCAGTGTCGTGATCCCCAAATATTCTCACCTCCTTAATTAATCTCTTATATTTTAATATGACTTGAGACAATTGAAACTTAGGGGAAAGGCAGTAGAGCACCAGCTGCAGTCAGCTAGAGAAGAGACAATTAATTATGACATAGAGAGGGATTTTGTCCCAAAACAATTTTAGGAAGCCTCATAAAAGTGGAACTGATTCAGTCGGGAACAGTTTAGTAAATTTGTGTTGCCACTATCTGCCTTAGAAACAGAATTAAGGATGTCTCACTGTGACGAGTTTGCTTTTTCCATGAGTAAAAAAATAGCAAAAATTGGACCAAATTTGCTGCATCAGTGGTCGAGATCTATGACTGTTGGGAACATATGTCACTTCAATACGAGTTTCAACCAGTTTGACTCACTAATGGCTTAGAGTAACTGCAACTGCTACTGTACCTGTGAGTTCAATATTTGCCCCTAATTGCTAGTAAAATAAAACAGGGAAGTTTAGAGTCTGCTATTAGGGAAGCTGTGAGCCAGCTCCTCTCAAGGAAAAGGTTGTCATCAAAAGTAAGATTTTCAACATCAAGAAATGGCTCTTCTGCAGAATAATTGTCTCTATGTCTCTTCCCTTCCTGGAAAAACTTATGGAGGGGCTGTCAAGAAAGCTCTAGAATCACTTGGATTCTTTAAGTTCCCTTGATAGCATGTCAGATCAGTTTCAGGGTTGATTATGAAGATGGAAATTACCTTTCTTCTTCTGAATGACAAGAGATCAGATATCCATGGACAGAGCCAATACCACTGACCAAGAGTACTGATTGTCTCCACCGTAAATCTGTGAAGAGGGTGGCTTGAGAATTGCCTCTCAGAGAATTGCCAAAAGACAAGTACATAAAGAGTAAGCCAGTCACTTCTGGAAACTAATCAGTTGTACTAATGGGTTATACTTGTAAACAAATACACTTATTTCAGCTCTAGAAAATATTTGTGTCTGTTTGCCTATTCATTACCTTGACAAAGATCATTAATATTTTGTGACTCTAAGCACAGGTGAAATCCAGTACGTTACTGTAAAACTAGGGAAAAATAGTTTTGACCAACATATGACATGACTTTCAATTCCTTTTAGGTGAGGTGTTTAGAAAGACCGCATTATGGTAAGAGCAGTAAGTTTACCCATAAGTTGTTTAAACATACAGTACTTAACTGCCTGTCTAATTTTATAAGGGATCAATTCAAGTGATATGCCCTGCTTTAAGTAACACCTTTATATTTCCATAAAAGACAAACTAATATGTATGAATTACCGCACCTCAGTGATATCATTAATTACAATATATATATATATATATACACACACATATACACATATACATATATACACACACACTAGATAGCATAGTGGTTAAGAGCACCACCCTTTGACATGGGAGACCGCCCTTTGATACGAGAGACCGGGGTTCAAATCCCGGTTGGTACCCAACTTTCCAGTAGGGGTCCTTGGTGGGTCCGTGGGCAAAAGACCCCCTAACGCCTCACCTCCATACAAATATGAAAATGACACAAACTAGGAGAGCATCGCTGCTCGGACATCACCTGGATTAAACAAGGGCCGTGCCAGATGTTGAGGAAGCCAGGACAATCTGCAATAAGTGGGTACTGGAACAAACCATTCAGGACAGACAAGAGAACGTGGAGATTGATGGAATGCTACGACAACAAGTAACCTAATAAGAGGGGATATATGAAATGTATGAGGGGATGACGGATGGACAAAGACCCTACAATCCACAGCTTACTGAGAAACAGCTAGTACCACCGCTCAACATAGTGAAGAGGAAGTGCCTCACAGCTTGGATAGACGCAACTCCACATTACATCCCAACTCAAGAAACCTGGAAGAAACAGAGTGGATGTGGCAGGCCCACACTTGAAGCGAAGATTTTCACTGCACCGCAGCCGCCTCCACTGCAGAGCACAGCAGGTGATATGAGCATAAGATCAGGAGAAACTAGCTACAGTCACTCCTCGAGACCGATTACCAAAGGCTCAGGTGGGAGAAGTACCATCGATAGTATGTTTAGAAAGAGCCATAGAGCCCTCAATACACGAGAACAAATCACCTACTACCACCATAACTCCAAACCAATAACTGGTAACCGCTACAGGCCTCTGTAATCGCGTGGAGATGCTTGGCTATCAGCATCAGTAATGAACAATCAGTAATGTGATCGGCACCCTCGGAAAATGAGGGTGGAGGATAAGGGAATCCAAGGCGACCCGGAGAGAAGGTTAGTGCAAGCTGTGACTACAGAAGGGGTGGGGAGGAATTAAGGATAAGACTCGCTACCTGAATAAAATACAAGGACTGACTCCATCTGAAGCCCTAGATGACTGCTAAACAAAGGCTCTACAGCACTGGCTTACGCAGGCGAAGGAGATACACGAGAGAAGCAGAGCCCAAAAAGGTAGAATGCCCTGTTCTCTCAAATGAACCATCCATAGTGTACTCCCCAATCTGCAGTGCATACAAACAGAGAATCACAGAGCCGCCACAGCAGAAATGGGGGATATAGTAACTGGAAGAACATATGGGTAGAAGAGAAACTCATAACACAGTGCAAGTGGCTGCAGGACTGAGAACAGAGGCACAGCAATCTCCCAGAACAAAAGCAGTCACAATCACAGGAGAAGAACATCCGAGCAGCGGTCAAGAACAGAGAGCTGGACAGCACCTGGACCAACATGATCCACACCTACTGGCTAAAAGAAACTAACAGCAGTGCATGAACCAGCTGCTAGCAGCAGGCTCCCACCCAAACTGGCTAACACAAGGAAGGAAAGTGCTGATCATGGAAAGACCCTGCAAGGGAACAGAACCCCAACTACCAGCCAATAACTGCTCCCGCACAACATGAAAAGTCCTATCAGGCATCATAGCTGCCAAGCTACAAGACATATGGCCAGTACATGAGCACAGCTCGGAAGCATTGGAACAACACCAGGGCTCAAAAGCACCAAGTTGCCATAGATAGAGCAGTCGCCCAAGACTCAAGGTCTAGACAGAACCAATCTGAGCACAGCCTGGTTGGACTACTAGGAAAGCCTACAGGCGCTCAATGCCGCACAGTGAAATCTGTGAATGTCTGGCGCTATAAAGCAAAGTCAACAGGACCTAAGGACGCCTACTCAATGGGACTATGGAAGACAACACTGGGAAAATCAACTCAAGGCAGCTTGCAGCAAGTGGCCATGCAAGTGCGGCATCGACCGAAGGTGATGGCACTGTCCCTGCTGCTGTTCCTGCATCAGGCTTAAAACCCCTAGGGCCTTCAGATAATCACTAAGGACTGATACAGGTTTCAGGGGAGTGGAACTACCATCAGCCACCTCCTCTACAATGGAGACATCAAGCTGTATGCTAAGAATAAACGAGACATCGAACTCGCGTAATTACTCCACCTGACGCGGATCTAACAGTGAGGAATATCGGGATGTCAATTCGGCAACTGGAGAAGTGTGGCCGACTGGTAACTCGAAGAGAGGGAAGGTAGTCCAGACTGAATAGGGTGGAACTACCAGTGGGCCACATAGCAGAACATACAGACCAGCTACAAGTACTTGGCGTCAGCCACAGTCCACATGGAAACACGAGTGAGGAGCAGAGAACGACAGCAACATCAAAGTACACCAAAGGATAAGACAGGTACCTGAGAGAGCAGCTCAGTGGGAAGACACAAGATCCACGCCATCAACAGGATACGGCCCTGCCGGTCATACAGATACCGCTAGGTAGGCCGGGTATAGTGAGCTGGCCAAGGAGAGAGCCTGGAGGCTGGCCGAGATGTGAAGACACCCCGGAAGCTCCTCACAATGCACGGAGGTTTCCACTCCAAGCCAACACCAGAGAGCTGTAATAGATCCAGCCAGAAAGCAAGGCGTGGCGTGGCTGGGAGCCGTCAAAGCCACTGTCGACACATTTGGT
>NC_133769.1:187746623-187775916 GCF_003597395.2 Chelonoidis abingdonii
GATTGTGCCAGAGAGCTCAGAGACCGCCAACACAACAGTGGCGGATGTAGATGAGGCAGGGACAGCATAACACTGAACGGCACAACCAATGGCTGCATTGTGTACAGGACATCTTGCAACAGCGTTATGGCTAGACCTCCCAAGACCAGATGGGAGATTTCCACGAGGTTGTGGAGAATAGCAGGGCTAAGATTTCTGTGGAGTTCCATTGATCCAGACGGACAGCAGTACTGGCAATCAACGACATCCGTGGTAATAGACAGGACAGAAGCAGAGGTGGTGATTAGCTAGCAGTGCAAAGTGACAAGCAAACATCAGGAAGAGGAAGATGAGAAGTGGAGAGTCCAGGGCCTGAAAGAGGAACTTAGAGAGGATGTGGAAAGTGAAGCCAAGTGAGTCCCAGTGGTGGTAGGAGCACTCGGGGTCTGTACTTCCTAGCTGGGTGAGTGCGCTCACAATCCCAGAACAACATCAGAGACTTCTGTCAGAAGCAGTGCAGTGCTAGAACAGCTAAGATACTGCGCAGAACCCTCAAACTCCCAGGCCTCTGGTAGAGGACCCGAGGTTGAGGAAGACACATACCACCCATAGGGGTGAGAGGGGAATTTTTTTTATATATATAAATAAAAGGAAGTGAGCATAGATTTCTACTACACAGCAATACAGTGCATTTTAGAGAGCATAAAGCAGTTGCATCGATCTCTGTCAACGGGCCCAATCACAAGGTTCTCTGCGTGCGATAATAAAGTCCAAAGCAGCTTAAAAAGCTGTGTGTTCACTGCAGAGGACTAAAGCAGTCGAAACCCTAAGCAGAAAGGTCTTACTGCCAAGTTCTATATGCTGAGTCACTGAAGCGGACTCTAGAGGGACAGCAGGGAGGTAATCAGGAGGCAAAGGTTCCATGAACAAATATAGATCTTCTAGGCCAAAGCTAACTTGAGGAAAGCAGCAAGCTATGTCTACCTTCTTCCTCCATTTAACAGTAGTAGCAGCCCCCACATGCATCATTCCAGCTTCACTGAAAGAGATTGGTTGGGGTTGGGTAATCTGTACCTTAGCCCCATAACATTTCAATATGGAGCAAGGTCCTCTTACTTGGGTTTGGCTTAGTTTTCTAACATTTCAGGAACTGTTTGACATCCAGATGGTAGGGTAATTGGTATCTTATAAATGCTTAGAAAGAAACGTAGAGACAGAGAAAAGCATGGCCCAAAGTGAGTAAAACATTTAAGAATGATTTTTTTTATTTGTTTCACAGCTACAGTAACACAATTCTTGCATTTCTAATTTCCCAAGTCTATGGCCATCCGAATTTATTTAGCTTTTGCAAAGCCCAGTTAATAATTCAACTCCCTCCACCAGTACTTTCAAAGAGCCTATTTGAAGAGGAAAGGTGGAAGAATCTAGCCCTCACTGAATAAAATCCATTGGTAAAACAACAATGCAAGAGATTACCATTATGTGGTTTGTCTCCCATGTCTATCTGCCCAGTGTTAGAGCAAAGGTCAACTATTTGCTTATGTCAATCCTCTGCTTATCATCCCAGTATCATCCCAGTTGATCCTTGCACACACGTAGCCCTTCTTGAATGCACGTAAACAAGATACCCAGTAAGAAGATGTTAAACAGATCCAAATTATCTCTGAAAAGGAATTCAAGAAATGCATGGGCTAGCAGAATTTATGCACGTAAAGTTGTTTGTACCTAATAGTATAAAAAGCCTGCTCTACGCTAATAAGGTGTGTCTTTTCCTCTGGCACTAGCCGAGGAAAAAGCACCCGTCTCAGCTGACCGACAATAAAAGTTTGGTACCCGTCGTCTTGCCTTCCGTGCCTCCTTGGGGTAATTGAATAGCTCCAGGGGGAAACGAGCCTGTTTGGCTAACAAAATGGCGACCCAGATGGGACTTCTCTCCCTGTAGGGGGCGCTGACCGGCGCCGAGGGCGATTCCGAGAGTGGCCACCCCGAGCATTGGTTTGCTCGGGCTTCGGGTCGTCACAATCGGCCGGGCGGCTGCGTCCCCTCTAAAGAGAACTCCGAAAGACACGGAAGCAAGACGGCTCCAGAAGAAGGGGAAGTCCGACTGCCGGACGCGGCCACTCCGGGCGGTAAGTGCGTTTACCTCCTGGGGTTTGAGGAATAACGCCCCCGAAGTGTGGGTTGGACAGTGGATACCCTCTAGGCAGCCCGTGTAAGGGAAGGTATATTAACATGTTATAGTTTTATGAATGTCTTGTTGTTGTGTTATTAAGTAAACAAGGAATTGGCCCATGAATAATTCCACTAACTCCATGAGTTCGTGGGCGTTCTGATAATTATTGGGACTTAGAACAGCCCCAGGGATTGCTCCTGTTCCTAGGAGGAGTAATCTTGTTTTTCTTCTTAATGATGTATTGGAAACCGAAATTGTAATTGACTGAGGGTTTTGTGATCGTGAAGTGACACTGACCAGGTCTGAGACTTAAGCTGACTCCAGCCGCCCCAAGACTCCTGCGAGGGGAAACCCGGTGACCAGGATATCTTGATTGCAAGGGGGTCAGCCGAATCTCGTGACCCAGTGGATATCTGAATGGGGGGTTAAATCCCTATCCTTTCCTTGTCCCGATAAAAATTGGTAAAAAATACATATGGGGTCCGGACAGAGTACCTTCTCCGGGACCCCTTTGGGATGTATGCTGGATAACTGGAAGGTGTTAGGAGGCGTTTACGCACCAGGCTGATTATGGAATTGTATTATGTAAAGACAATCTTGTAAAATTCTGTACTCTTGAATGGACGACATTTGGGGTGGAATGGCCCGAGGGGGGACAACTCAGGCCAGAAATTGTACAGGCAGTACATAACATTGTGACCCGGGACGGGCATTGGGACCAATATCCCTATATAGATATTTGGCAGGACTCGTGGCCAATCCTCTCCCATGGCTGCAAAAATGTAGAGCACGGACTATTAAAAACCTTACTGGCCGTGCCCCTGTTAAGAAACCCTGTCTTCCTGTTAAGAAATCATGTCCGCCAGTTGTAATTCCTTCTGCTCCTGATTCTATGCCCCTCCCCCTTTGTATCCTGGCCTCCCGCGTTCTGGCATCCTCGATTGAAAGCCCCCCCCCCGCCTTCTGAGGATAGTGCCTCAAACTATAAAATAAGGGATGAGTCGAGTGACCAGAGCTCCTCTGAACAGGAGCCCCTCGAGCTCTCTGGGCTCCCCGGTGTCTAAACACACTAGGAGCCCACTGGCCCCTCAACATCCCAGAGCTCCAAGAACTGTGGAGCTGTCATCTGACTATGCCCTGGGGATACTCGTCCAGTTTACCCGTTAGCCCTTGTCGAAAGGCAAGGGTGGCCCAAGTACCCCAGTTTACCCCCCTAACTCCTCAGGCAGAATTATATGTGCCCCACTGCGGGATACGATAGCCCCGAGGGCGGCTCACTATGATATATGTCCCATTTACTACTAGTGATCTGTATAACTGAGACAACAGAATCCTCCGTTTTCGGAAGATCCCGCCCCACTAACAGCGGTATTTGAAACCTTAATTACGGCCCATAACCCTACCTGGGGCGACATGAGGGTCGCTCTTAACACTCTTACTAACTGCGGAAGAGAGACGTTTAGTCCTCTCAAAGGCCCGCGAGTGGTTAATTCGAGATTGGGAAAACCTCGACGAGGTGGCTGCACAGTTGCCTGAGAGCCCCCCGACTGGCCACAGAATAAAAATGGCCAGCCTCAGCATAGCCAATACATGCGCGGCCATAGTACAGGGAATGAAACGTTGTATCAGAAAAACCCCGAATTGGGCCAAGCTATATAATATATAAGACAGGAAAAGAATGAAAACCCAGCTGCTTTCTATGAGCGGCTTTGTAATACTTGTAAAAGATATACAGACCTTCGATCCTGAGACACTAATGGGAAACGGGTATTAATCCCCCTTTTTATCGGACAGTCCTACGAGAGACATTAGGAAAAAGTTGCAAAAGTTGGAGGGGGCGTCGGGCAAAAATATAGAGGAACTGTTAGCAATTGCCATGAAGGTTTATGATTGGAGGGATGATGAGGAGCGGAAGAAAGGGGCCCGCATTTTAGCCATGGCCCTAAGGAAGGATATGAGGAAAGGGGGGACAAAGTTAAGGGACGGTCAGGGCCACCGGGAAAGGGACGGGGCCCCGCCTGGGTCGGAATCAGTGTGCTATTTGTAGGGAGGAGGGACACTGGAAGAATGAATGCCCCCGGCGACAGGCCACAGAAAGGAGCATAAAGATAGAACCCCGCCCCGTCCCATCCTCTACAACAGTACAGGACTTTCGGGGGAGGATCTTCCCCATAGGGGGGCCGGGGGACCCAGCGGCCCCTCCTGGCGGCACAAGCCGCCAGCCTGGATCCCACGGTAAAAATTAAAGTGGAGGGGCCGCCCAATTGAGAGCCCTTATTGATACTGGGGCCACCTTAGTTTGCTCCCCCTTGATAAGGCCTCCCCGAGGTAGAGCTCGGGGGACGTGCCATAGTCCAGGGATTGAGGGACAAACTACAGCTTTGGAAAAAACTCTGCCTCTTCTAGTTGAAAATAGGGACCATTCAGATTTCCCACCAGTTTGTTTGCAGCCCCTCCTGTCCCATAGCGCTGCTTGGACGAGACATCCTTACTAAATTGCAGGCGGAAATCTCGTTCGACAATGGGACCGATGGAGGTCAGGCTTCCTTCGAAGCAACAAACCTCTATTACCAGAGATGGCCCTTGCAAGCGCTAGAAATCTCTCCCCGGTGAGTGCCAGGGAGTGACAAAGATCAGCTGCCGGGGGTTAACTCAGAGGTGTGGGCGGAGGAGGGAGGTAGCTCGAGCCAGAATGCTTTACCAGTGCATATTTCTCTTAAAACATTTCTCTACGCAGCCCGGTCCAAATTCGACAATACCCCCTTAAGTTGGCCACTCGGATCGGGTTGAAACCTCTGATTCAAAAGTTTCTGCAGTATGGGTGGCTCACGGAAGGCACGTCCCCATACAATACTCCGATAATGGGGGTGCCTAAGCCTAATGGACAATATCGATTGGTACAGGACCTAAGATAAATTAACAAGTTAATAGAAGCCCCCTACCCAGTAGTCCCAAATCCTCATACTATTTTGGGACAGGTTCTTAAAAACCACAGCTGGTTGTCTGTGATAGATTTAAAGGATACCTTCTTTTCCATACCCCTTGATCAGGAATCTCAAAGGCTGTTTGCCTTTGAATGGGAAGACCTAGATACCCACTACAAGGCTCAGTATCTTTGGACTGTTGTCCCACAGGGACTTAACTGTGCACCCGAGATTTTTGGCAGCCAGCTAAAAAGAGACCTTGCCCCATTCCTGGCTAGCCATCCCTCATGCAACATAGTCCATATTGCGATGATCTGCTTTTAAGCACTGAGACAGAGGCAGCCTGCAAAGAGCAGACTATAGAACTCCTTAATTACCTTGGGGCACAGGGGTATAAAGTTTCAAAGGAAAAAGCTCAATTGGTTAAGCAGCAGGTTACTTTTCTCGGATATCATCTGTGCCAAGGGAGTCATAGTTTGGGCAAAGAAAGAATCCAGGTTATATTGATAGCCCTCAACCCCGGAATCCCCGTGAATTAAGGGCCTTCCTGGGACTGACTGGCTTTTGTCGGCTCTGGATCCCTGACTACGGGGGGAAGGCTAAACTATTATATGAATCCCTAACTAAGGAAGGTCTGCTCCACTGGACATGGACCAGGGAAACGGAAAAAGCATTTTGAGAGCTTAAAGAAGCCTTGGTTCAGCCTCCCGCTCTAGCCCTCCCAGATCCCCGGAGACCATTCACCCTATATGTTCACGAGAGAGGAGGGGTGGCAGCTGGAGTCCTATGCCAGAGATCAGGACCAACCTGGCGATCCATTGGATATTACTCAAAAGTGTTGGACCCCGTCGCCAAGGGGTGGCCTGCCTGTTTACGGGCCGTTGCAGCAACTGCCCTCCTCGTCCAGGAGGCTGAAAAATTGACCCTGGGCGGGGACACGGAGATTGTGGTCCCCCACGGGGTGCCTCAAATACTGGGAACAGGAGCGGGGGAAAAGCATCTAAATCCCAGTCGACATACTAGATACGAGGTGGGGCTCTTGCTAGCCCCTAACTTAACCTTTAGGACGGTTAGCTCCCTTAACCCAGCTACCCTACTGCCTGATTCCCAGGCTTCCCATGAGGCCAGCCCCGCTCACAACTGTGTTGAAGTATTGCAACAGGAAACTAAACCCCGCCCTGACCTTTCGGACTTGCGCTGGCCCAACCCCGATATCGAAGGATACGTTGACGGGTCTAGTTATGTGGTAAATGGCAAGCAGTTTACTGGGGCAGCGGTCGTGATTAAGGATAGGGGAGTACGCAAGTTTAAACTCAGTCCTAATCTGTCTGCTCAAGCAGCGGAGCTAGTGGCCCTTATAGAGGCTCTCCGATTGGGGACCAGGAAAACTCTTAACCTATATACTGACAGTCATTATGCCTACATGGTGGTACATGCTCACGGGACCCTGTGGAGGGAAAGAGTGGTATTACAGCTTCAGGCCAAAAGATTGCACACGGGAGCCCATCAAAAGCTTCTTGAGGCCCTGAGCTTCCCCTTCGGGTTGCCGTGATTAATGTGCTTCCATGGGAAGGGCCCTGAGCGATCGTAATTATATCAACGGTCCTGATTCAGAGCTGCCGAAGGAAGCGCCGATCACCGAGAAAGGGGCCTCTGGCTCTGGGGTCAAGATAAGAGCTAAGACCCCTCTCCGGCAGTATACAGCTTGAGGAAGTTTGGCCGGATGCGCAGCTGCAGGAGCAGGGATTTCCTCTCTCTGGTGGTGGAAATTACTGGGAGATTTTACCGTCTCCTCAAGACAGTGCATCAGGAAATTTCAGGCCCTCTACAGTAGACCGGAAGGGACCATATGGCGTTGGAGCAACCTGGGTAGATGTTGCGCTGGCCGAGTCCCTAAGGCGGCTGGGCATGCACATGGAGCCACAAGAATTGTTAGTAATTGTCCTGTGCTGTCGACGAACAAACCAAAGGAGGTCGGCCCTCCTGCCCAATGGAGGCCGGCCCTGGGCCGCTTTTCCCTTTTCAGAAATGGCAAGTTGATTTTGCCGAGATGCTCCCTTGCAGGGGCTATAATACTACTCTATTCGTTGATCAGCTAACTGTGATGGGTTAGAATGCTACCTCCACCCGGCATTGTCAGGCCGGGCTGTCACTCAGGCTTTGTTACATGAATACCCTTCCTCGTTTCCATCGCCCCGAGGTAATTGAGTCTTGACCAGGGGAGCCACTTTATCTCACAATGGATTCAACAGGTTTTCCCGGCCCTCGTTACAATGGAAATTGCACACACCCTGGAGGGCCACAGAGCTCGGGTCAGGTAGAAAGAATGAATAGAACTCTCAAGGAACTCTTACTAAAATATGTAACCGAATCTAGTGTGAAGTGGCTTGATGCTCTACACTCGCCCTTACCCGCATTCGAAGGGCCCCACGTAAAGGTCTTAAACTCTCACCCTTTGAACTGGTCTTGGTTTCCTCCCCGAATACTTATCCGGGGTTCCGGGAGGATGTAAACTGGGAAATGGGACAGGACTCTTTATGAAGCAGGTATCTGGGCTGCAATCTGTCTTTTTACAGCTGCATCGATACGCGGCGCCTTTCCAGGCCCTTCCCTGGATCAGCCTGTACACTCGTTCAGATCAGTGACCAAGTCCTTGTCAAGAAGTGGAAGCGTGACCCCTCACCCCACGGTGGGACGGCCCACATACTGTCTCGCTCATCAGCCAGATGCAGTTAAAATCCTTGGGACGACAAGTGGACAACCATACGCGGGTAAACGGTTCCTGAACCTAACCGGGAGATCGAGTCAACAGAAAGGAGCACCCCTCTGTCCGCCCGCACCGGAAGCCCAGGGTGGCACAGGCGAAGAACTCCACCTGGGAGTAGCAAGGACTAGATGGATTAAAAGACTGTTTAAAAGAAAGAGGATGATGGAATTATCCATAATATTTTGTTATGTACTCCCACTACTGCTATGTTGGGAAATAGGTTTTTACAACTAGGAGAAACAATAGCGAGTTCCTTTAATCTTAGCAACTGTGGTATGTGAGGTCCAGGAGATTTAAATGAGTGGCCCTGGTAGCCCAACCGGTGCAACCCAAATGGTGTTAGTAACTTAAGTATACTACATGATGGAAACAGGAATGTGGACTGAGGATAGTAGTCCCTGGCAACTCTATTCTCTGGAATAGGCATCTTTTGCCTTAACCGGACAAGACGGGAGGGAGTGTACGTAGGGGAAAGCAGATGTGATTGGACTCTATCCCTAGGATATGATTGCTATGATTCCAACTGTAACCCGTATGACTGTTCAATACCAAGGTGATGGAACCACACCCATGTGAAACTTACTAATATAGCTGGGTGAGATGTTCCTACCACCAGCGTACGAGCGAAGGTTGCAAGGCGTGGGATTAGATGGTTCTTGATGCTCTCTTTTAAGTTGCCAGCGAGACAATACCACTAGCAAGGACCATGTTGGATCGGTGGCATCAATGGCATGCGCAGCACCATAATGGAACACTTTTTTTTAAATATTTTGGTCTAGCACCAATCCAGATTTAGGCTGTAATTGTGTTTGGAAGGCGGGAGCTGGGGCATGGAAATGACAATTACTGTGACTCTGAAGGTGAACCAACCGTTATGGGGGGCCTTTCCGAGCCAGTACATTCTTTGTATTTTGACGAAACAGTGATTCTGAAACCTGGGATGGTCCCTTTGCGAATGGGACTTGGGCCCTAAGGTCACTACTGGATCTGTGGGCAATATGCTTACCGAAGGTTGCCTCCAAATTGGTCAGGAGTATGTTACGTTGGTATATTAGGCCCCTGTTCTTTTTACTACCTCAAATAGAGGGAATAAATGGGATCAAAGTATATGATGATCTAATTAGAGGAAGGCGGTTCGTGGACTCCACTTGGCCGCCAGAGCTCCCAAATGTGGGAGCTCAGAAGTGGCCTCCTGAAAGAATCATAGAACATTACGGACTGGCACTTGGAATCCTAGTGAGTTAGTATCCGGGGCCAGGGAGCCTATTTATAACCTAAATCGGATAATTAGGCTACAGGCCTGTTTGGAATAGTCACTAACCCGACAGCCACAGCACTCGACTTTTGGCTGATCAATCGACTCAAATGAGAAATGCAATTTATCAGCACACATAGCCTCGATTATTGCTGGCAGAAAGAAGAGAGGCGGCTGTGCAAAAATTAAATGAGTTTAATTGCTGTTTACAAATAGATATGTAATGGAAAGTGATAAAGCGTAACAAAAGAAATGAGAAAGGTAGCCACATCCTCGGTCCAAACTTGGGGTGGGTGGAACACAGACTGGTTTACCTCCTGTTACTGCAAATCGGATGGCTCCGAAAGGGTTTCTCTTTGCTGTATTTTTTATTACAACCCTATTTAACCCTAGCTTGCTTTGCTCCCTGTTTAGTTGCATTAATCAGACGTATGGCTAATCAAGTTGTATATCAACAATGATGGCACTATACCAGCTGGCAAAACTGAAGATTGGGGGCCACAGAGCTCTCAAAATGCTTTTAAGGGGGGGAACGGTTAGAGCAAAGGTCAACTATTTGCTTATGTCAATCCTCTGCTTATCATCCCAGTATCATCCAGTTGATCCTTGCACACACGTAGCCCTTCTTGAATGCACGTACACAGATACCAGTAAGAAGATGTTAAACAGATCCAAATTATCTCTGAAAAGGAATTCAAGAATGCATGGGCTAGCAAAATTTATGCATGTAAAGTTGTTTGTCACCTAGTATCAAAAGCTGCTCTACGCTAATAAGGTGTGTCTTTTCCCTCTGCACTAGCCGAGGAAAAGCACCCTCTCAGCTGGCCGACAATAAAAACTTGGTAACCCGTCTTCTTGCTTCGTGCCTCCTTTGGGTAACTGAATAGCTCCAGGGGGAAACGAGCCCCTTTGGCTAACACCAGTAAGCATAGTTTTTTGACAGCCAATTAACAACTACAGCATGAGATAAAAACATCAGAAGTACCTCAACCAAAATTATAAATTAAGTGACATAAAATAAAATAAAATTACGACAAATGTGCAAAATGATATCCTGAGCAAACACCAATGCTCCTTTTCTTTTCTTTTTTAATGTTTCAATGTGATGTCTTCATTAGCAAATCCTCTGTGTAAAGTTAATCCCTTTTAGCTACTTAAGGCTTACAACAGCTCCCAACTCCCATTCCTGCCAATATGTTCTGCAGATGATACAGTAACAGCCTGTACGAGACATATATTTTATGAAATCTAATCACCTATAAATAGTTACCGCAAAATCATATCAAGTCACCAGTGCTAGAAATTAGAAAACTAGACAGTTTACTTCGTGTGAATCATATAGGATGCCAGTTCATTATCACATGTGATGTTTCTTTTAAACTGAATTCCCAAACTCAAGTTGAATGTTGTCAAATACACAATGGCATTTGACCCAGTGCCTATGGTAAATATTTAATTTACTCAGATTTAAGCTAAACATGCTGAATTGCTTGTTTTGCTGCCTCGCTATAATTAGAAGTACAGACAGATTCCTTCCATTTTCTAAGCATAAGAACACAACAGAAAAGGATTTTGTTCTATGTACACGTGAACATTGTATGAAGATAAAACAGTCTCTCTCTCGTCTCTTTGTGTTCCTTATGTTTACCTTATAAATATGTACATGTAACAAACATATGCTATGTAGAACTGATTTCAAGTTTTCCACGAAAACATTTTTCAATGAAAATGACTTTTCAACAAAAACAGAAACCCCTAAATGAAAAACAACTCTTCTTCTTTTTATTGGGGAGTGGCAGGGAGATCTGAGGGGACAACCTGCCTTCAACAAAAACACAAGACATTTTGATGGAAACTCAAAAATTTGCATTGACTTTGGAATTTTTTTAGAAGAATTTTTTTCCTGATTAGCTCAAACATAATATACATAAAATCCAATTGTATTTAGATAGTTTTCTTCTTAACGTGATCTTTGTAAACTGCTTCTGGTGGGGAGACTAAAAAGAGAACTAAAAAGATGTGGGTGTTTGTTGTGTTCTGTGTTCTCAGCCTCTCTCTGATCCTTGTCTTTTTAGGATAACAACTCTTTGGGGCAGGGGATGTCTTTGCTTTGTGGTTAAACAGCACTTAGTACAATGAGGGCTCAATTGGATTGAGTGCTCTGGGTACTACAATAATAAAAATAAAGAAGATTGTGCCTGGTCATAATGCAGCCACACTGGAAAGACTCCTTTCCACTGCCGATACGGCATTAGGTCAAACTGGAGGATGGGAAAAAGTAGGGAAGTGCATATGTGTGCTCATCCCCTGGAAGTTGACAAGGAATGGGTTGAGCCATGGCTCAATGCCCCCAACCTGTTAGCCAGCAGGAACAAGTCTGACAGGAGAAGAAATCTCCACCCACTGGAGATGTGACACAGATTACTTTCCTCTGGGAGCAAGAGAAGAGCAGGGAAGGAATAGAGCTCCTCCTGAGATTTCTGGGGCTCCTCCGGGGACAGCACAGTTACATGCTGCCCCATATTCCAGCTTAATCTCACGCTTAATAAATAAGAATATAAATCGTACTATTATACATTTCTCTCCATGTCTTTGTCTTCTCATAAAGGTCCAAAGACCATCATGGAAGCCTTAAGGTAACTGTCACTAAGCCATGATAAATTACTTTGTTTCTCTCTTTAATGCTTATGAACATTTGAAATCATGTAGTTTATGGGCCACTATGTAAAACCCTGGGGTCAGATTCATTTTTTATTTATTTTGTATTATAAAAATGTTGAATTAAGAAGAGCACCTATCACTTGCTTTAAGCACCTTCAATGACATTTGAAATACAGACAGTATTGGATTTTCTTCATAGACCTGACAATGACCTTAACCCTGACCTGGAGAGACCATCTTTCTAAGCAGTAAGAAATAATTCATTTTCAATGCCAGCTCAGTCCTAAGAGAATGCCAATTATGCCAAGTTTGCAAAAACAGATCTATGGTGATTTTGTAATAGACTACTTTACACCAGGGACAGAACTAAAACCATTCATCTCAATTTACTTAGGACCAAAGGCTTAATTTGAACTGTGGCCTCAAAGGTGAAAGGCCATCACTTTATCCAATAATCCACCCATATGTGTTATCTGCAATAAATATAAGCCATCCAGATTTACATACGAAAAACTTGTTTTATACAGACAGCTTCTTTTTCTTATCCCTTGAATTATAGTTTTCCATGTAATACAATAGGCCCACATGTATAAAATATGTCCATACGTATCAAAAAGTTTATTAATGCTATTATACCAGTGGTTAAATTTGCCAAACATTCTAAACAATGTTTAATAAAGATGAGTGACTGGTGAAACAATGATACGTAATCAATAGTATGTATGCATGATGACGATTGAGATTCCCCAACTTAGGCATCCACTTCTGTTTATAAATAGTCTAATAACAACCAGTGACACCAGATTTAAAAAAGCAGCTCAGATGCTTACTGAATTTGTGGGCATTTTTGAAATACACCAACCAAAGGTGCACTGTCACATATTTAGGGATAAGGATTCCTAAATAAAGGGGAAAAAAGTAAGATTCATTTTGGATTAAATGATCAAAAATAAGCTTGAGGCAAACTTTGATTTAAAACTAAGTCATATTAAGGCCCACCAAAGCACAAAAATACAGGCACTTCACACCTGGCTTTGTGTAAGTGTAACCCACACCCCAAGGGGCACTATGTCCCTTAGGAGGCACAGGGCAAGGTTTGCCACACAGTTCTGTCAATTTACAGCCATCCTCACCCACAAAATGCTGTGCATTCAAGCCTTCAGCCTTTTTCATTAAAAAATTGAGAACTTTGTGAAATCCTATAGCGATCTTGCCATATATGCAAATAATAAATACACTAGACTAGAAAACAAGGGCCAGAGCCTGGCCCACACTCTAGTGGTACAAAGGGAGGATAAACCTGCTTTAATGTGGAAGTTGAAGATTCCCCGTCTGGCATAATCCTCAAATGAGGCTGAGCCGGCACAGTGCATTCTAGGTCACTCTCTCTCAGCCCCTCCACAGCGTAAAGCAGTGGGAGTGGGCACAGCTCATTCTGGCAATCTCTAGGCAATGTAACAAGCACTTGGAAGCCATTATAAACCAGTGCAAGTTAGAGAAGCTCTGCTAATGCTCTAACTTGTACCAGAGACCACGTTACCCCTTGCAGCCCAACGACTGTAAACAAACAGTGGGTCCTGTGCTCAGTGTAGTTCATCCAGACTGATGCAACAATCCCCTACTTTTTATTTGTGACCTAAGATCAGTTTTAAACCCAGCTGTTGAGACCTAACTTGAATCCACTTCCTTAGTTTTCTCTTTTAATTTTACATTTCATGTTTGCTATACATCAATATAGAGAATGCAGTCATATCTACACAGTCATGATTCCAGTTGTAGTACTAATTTGAAAATGTACTTCTTTCAGCTCATAATTATATAAAAGACAATCTTTTCCTTGCGTCACAGACAAGATAGGTGTTTTCAATGTTTGTTTGTTTCAGAAAAACTGCTTTTTATCATCTCTCTCTAGGCTTATGATGGCATTATAAACTTAGGATGACCAGACAACAAATGTGAAAAATCAGGACAGGTGGTGGGGGGCAATAGGAACCCATATAGGAAAAGACCCAAAAATTGGGACTGTCCCTATAAAATTGGGACACCTGGTCACCCTATATAAATTATAGTTTTATCCTTAGAGTAACTGCCAGATATTAATGATATCTTAGCAGTCGTGGGTTTGACTTGTCCAGAAGTGAAAAATTAAATAGAAGTTTCAAAAATCTTTTAGGAGACTCTTGCACTTGGGCAATGACAAAGCACTTGTATTTGTTAATCGTTAATAACAGTAATACACCTCTACCCTGATATAACATGATCAGATATAACACGAATTCGGATATAACGTAGTAAAGAAGCGCTCCTGGGGGGCGGGGCTGCACGCTCCAGCGGATCAAAGCAAGTTCAATACAACACGGTTTCACCTATAACACGGTAAGATTTTTTGGCTCCTAAGGATAGCGATATATCGGGGTAGAGGTGTATATAGATTCCAGAGATTTTTCAGCCAAGTTTGCAGAGCAGAGTGAGTTATGATGCAAATAGTCAACTTTATATTTGTTTTTCCAGAAGTGCCTAAAAATTATAATTGATTTGAGATTGCTTTTTTTCTTTACTCGGTTGTGATTTTGAACTACTACCTGTAATTACAAAGGTATGTTTCAGGCCATAAAGTCTTGGTTCTTGAAAAGTGAAAGAAAAAAGACTTTACTTGCCAACTCTCCTTTACTTACATGGAGAGTTAGAAGTCTAAAAGTTTCAAGCCATCATTCTGGGATGTATTAGTATGAGTGTTGCAGGCAAGACACACAAAGTAATTCTTCCACTCTACTCCACGGTCATTAGGCCTCAGCTGGAGTATTGTGTCCAATTCTGGGTGCCACTTTTCAAGCAGGATGTGGATAAATTGGAGAAAGTCTAGAGAACAGCAACAACAATGATTAAAGATCTAGAAAATATGACGTATGAGAGAAGATTGAAAAAAATTGGTTTGTTTAGTCTGGAAAAGAGAAGACTGAAAGGGGACATGATAACAGTTTTTAAATACATAAAAGGTTGTTAGAAGGAGGAGGGAGGAAAATTGTTCTTCCTAATCTTTGAGGACAGAACAAGAAGCAATCGGATTAAATTACAGCAAGGGAAGTTTAGGCTGGACATTAGGAAAAACCTCCTATCAGGATGGTTAAACTCTCAAATAAATTGCCAAGGACGGTTGTGGAATCTCCAGCATTGACTAATCTGCTCTTAAAAAAAATCCAAACACCTGTCAGGGATGATCTAGATAATACTTAGTCCTCCCATGAGTGTAGGGGGCTGGATTAGACGACTTCTCAAGGTCCCTTCCAGTTCTATGATTCTATGATACCTGCCATCTGGCATGCTATGCCCACTTTTCCTGTAACTCTGTGAGATCCTCAGAGGTAGACAAGAAATTCTTCTTATGGAGCTGAACATGATATAATCAGGAATACCGTCAATGTGTAAAGTAAGTCATACTTTTAACCAGCAGACAACTAACAGGATGCTTTTTTCCTTTATGGTAAGATTTTTACTGAGTCCAAGTATTATTGATGTTAAATATTTGGTTAGATCATATAAACGACTTATCTGTTCACGTCTAATCTGTTCGTTTTAATCCTTTTCATATGGTCTAAACAAAGAAGATTTGGACAAACCCTATGATACTGGCTGTAGAATAATGGCAAATGAGATTATTGGGAAGGATTAAAGAGGAATTGTTCCTGACCATGCACACACATGGGCATGTCTATACTGCAGCTGTGAGCATACTTCCCAGCACAGGGACAGAAACACTAGCTCTGCTCCAGGTAGCACACTAAAAAAATAGCAGCACAGTGTGAGCTGCAGCTCAGTCTAGACACCTGAGTTCAAACCTGCCCAAACCCAAGGGCTACATACTTGGTGGCTAGCCCAAGCCACTGCCTGTCCTACCTCCAGCTATACTACTATTTTTAGCACGCTAGCTTGAGCAGACATAGGACAAGCCTGTCTACTCACACTGGGAAGTAGAAGTGTAGACAAACTCAGAGTTAAGCATTCTGTTCTTTTTATCTAATCCTCACCGTTTTCCCTATCTGTGGTTGAAGCCCACCAGACCCAAACAAACCAAAATTCCTTCTTTCACTGGAAAAGATAAATGATACAGCCAGTCCAACTTTTAAAAAGAACATTATTAAAACCATAGCTGCATTTCAACATTTTTGGAAGGGATGAGAATAAAGTAATGATATGTCTGAGGGATGGTTATTTATTTTTCAACTCAGTGATTTTGCCCTTTAAAGCTTGTTCAGGCTGATCTTTGCTTACTGAAACTGCTATTCCAACATTTTATAACTTCCTCAGATCCAGCTTTCCCCACAAGAAGATAACTCCTTGAATTATACCCTAATGTATTTGGAAAATGCTTATAAAACACTTTCTATAATCTCTCCCTTGAAGGCAAGATAATATTGTTTAGTCATTTGCACTGACAACTCAGCTACTGTTCCCAGCCTTTAATGCGGCTCACAGATATTTTAACAAGGTTCGGCTTTTTGTTTTTTGCACTTAACACTTTCTAACCTCTAAATACCATGTGGATTATTTTAAGGATTGTGAGTGATGGTTTTGTTTGCATCTTAAAGAAGGAAAAAAGAAAGAAAAAGAAACATACAGTATTTTTGCAGCTTCTGGAGTTTTCAAGGGTAACTATTGGGGCCATATGTACCAAAGTTACAGGCTGATTTGTATGTGTGGTTTTAAAAAAATCTAGTTTAATCATATTATAATTGAAGTCCAACAAATTCCTATCACTCTAATTTAAGGTTTCGCGTGCCAGTAATACATTTTAATGGTTTTAGAAGGTCCCTTTCTATAAGTCTGTAATATATAACTAAACTATTGTTGTGTGTAAAGTAAATAAGGTTTTTAAAATGTTTAAGAAGCTTCATTTAAAATTAAATTAAAATGCAGAGCTCCCGGACTGGTGGCCAGGACCAGGGCAGTGTGAGTGCCACTGAAAATCAGCTCGTGTGCCGCCTTTAGCACGCGTGCCATAGGTTGCCTGCCCCTGAGTTATACTATAAAAGGCACATACTCACTGTAAAACACAAACCTCAACATTCATATTAATCCCTTTTTTTTTTTTTTTTTTGCAACATGGGGGATGTTATCAGTACACACATTTTAACACTGTTCTTATTTTAGACTTGTATGTGGCTTTTAGGACCTAAAGGCTAAAGATCAAATCTCTGGCCAGTGGCTCACTGCAGCTCAAGAGTTGCTTGTATAATGGAGATTAAGTAGTATCCCCAAGTAGCCAACATACAGGTAGAACAGTTTTGTTCTAGCATTCCAGTATTTTCACTTGTGTTGCTACTGAACTCTAACTTGCTTCCAAAGAGCTTTCAAAGCTAACTCTAAAAATCCCTAACTAAGCCAACTTAACTTTTAAATGTTCTTTCAGGCCTGTAAGACACACATAGACATACCATTATGATCCTATAAGATCTCTCAAGCTAAGGAGACCGGGACTGTCATACTTGGATAGAAGACTATGGACGAACACCCAAGATGCTGCAGGATGTGGTATTAATGATTCACTAGGTAGCAATCTTTGCACTGAATCAATACTAAAATCAACCTCCCAGCTTCACCACACACTCTAAAGACCAGAGTGCTGTTTCTTTGAAATGTTAAACCAAGGTCTGGAGCACTTGCAATGAAACATAGAATGACATTAAAAAAACCAAAGGGACACCGAGATCCCTTTCTCAGCCAAATTCCAGCTCTGGGAACTACATTTTATTTACCAAGATTGTCCTTGCAATCATATATAGATATGGTATTCTACATACCCTGCTCTGAACCAGTACATTGGTTTTCTGAGCATGCCTGAACATTTGCTGTTCTCTACCCCAAAGGTGGCTGCATTTTACTGGCAAGTGAAGTAAGCCTTGTGTATAGTTTATATAAGAGTTAATAAGAAATGCAGAGTGCCTCTCTGCACCTCAGTTTCCCTAACTATAAAATGGAGGTAACAATAATATTACAGAATCCGCCTGACAGGAATATGTCAATAATTAATTTCTTAGCGCTAGATCATCCCTCATTCTTAGATGGCCACACAAGAGGATAGGATGGAATAATAATTTCCTCACCTGCCTGCAGAGCTACATACAGCCTACTTAGATTACAGTTCTGGGTGTTTAGGGAAGCACAGGGGCCGCACACCTAGTGCACCCCTTGGGAGCAACTGAGTGAGACATGGGCAGAGAACAGACTGAGCCTCGGCTCCACAGCCTTCCCTCTCATGCACCAACCAATGGAGTCAGCTGCACATGAGAGGTGGAGTGTGCTATATCTGTATACACTATTGCAAATTATTCCTCCATCCTGCTCCAAAGGGAGGCCCAAAAGGCATTGTCTCTCTCTCAGACACGTCTTCAAGGGCTCCCCTCAGGAAAATAATGATGCACTTTCCACTATAGCCTTTAAAGTCTGTGAAGCACTAGGAGACCCTTGGACAGAAGGTGCTACGTATGGCCTAAGTAGTGGTATATTGGTACCCAGTCCTGCAAAGCCTTACTTCTAGGCACAGTCCTTTCTACCATCCTTTCTTCATTCCATTGCTGTCAGCCGATAAGTGCCTTGCAATGAAAGGCATTATATAAAAACATACATACACACACACACACACTCCTCTACTTAGGCCATACACACAAACATATATGCACGTTAGAAATGCCTTGTTCACACATACACATCTCTTGAGAGAGCATCCCCGAAAATGAGAATCCTCGCCAAGGTAGACCATATAGATGAAGTCTTAAATATGATACTTTCTGTTCTTTTTATGCCACTGTGGGATCCTGAATTATTCCTCGTTTGTTTAGTGCCAGTGGGGTGTTTTTCCTGTCTATAGTCAGTAGTCTGCAAAGACACTGTGGCCTGGCAAGACAGTGGAATAAAACTGCAGAAGAGCTATACATCAGCTCGCAAACCTGAGAACTGTCTTCTGAGTCTGACCATTTTCTACTTCTGCATTTTATTCCATGTGTATTTGTTAACATATAGTTGAACAGTTCCCTAATACTGGAAGCTCTACTCATCAGGGCAGGCATAAAGCTGAAAATGTTCTTTGTAAGAAGACAGTCAGTCTCTATTTTAAAAAGAAATAATTATAGTCTTAATGCTGTTATAGGCACAGCACTGACCTGTTCACAGGTTGATGGCTATGCTGCCTACTGTTGGATATAGCTTTAACTATATTGCTATTTGAGCTAATTGCCAACTGTCTTCATTTAAATGGAAACAGTCCAGGTGAATCTTCTTTTACCTAATAGTCTTGTAATTACAGCTGTATGCTTAATTTTAAGCCAATCTCTTAAACTCTGTGTAATTAAAAAACATCAAATTCCATTTTCAGCATTACCTTCCCACGCAGAAGAAACATCGTGCACTCACAGGGTGAAATCCTGATTCCACTGAAATCAATGACAAATGCCCACTGACTTCCATAGGATTTCACCCAGAGAACACAAGGAATACCTACAATGTAGTGACATCAATACTATAATGCAGTAGGGAGCAGGGAGATGACCCTTCAGTACAGGGGTCGGCAAACTTTGGCATTAGAATAGAGGCCTTAGGGCTGCGACAAGGGTAAGCACCTTGGAGGGCTGGGCCAGTTTGTTTACCTGCCAAGTCTGCAGGTTCGGCCAATCGCGGCTCCCACTGGCCACAGTTCACCTCTCCAGGCCAATGGGGGCTGCGAGAAGAGGCACGAGCAGAGGGATGTGCTGGCCGCATGCTTACCCTGGCGAGTCATGTGCCGGAGGTTGCTGACCCCTGCTTTAGTAGATCTATTCCCTGGGACAATATCTGGCTCCCCTCTGGAAACAACTCCCCTGTCTGATCAGCTAACCCCTTCCCAGCAAGCTGAGATCAGAAGAGTGCTGTATCTGTACCAACAGCTGTTTTCCAACCAGCCTGGACATGATAATCGGGCTGTCCACTGGGTGGAGACAGGATCACATCCTCCTATAAAATGCTCCCCCTTCCAAGTCACAGGGAAAACTGAGCAGGATCTGGAAAAAGAGGTCACGGATATGCTGGCTTTGGGGGTGATCCAGCCATCTTCCAGCCCTTGGGCATCGCCAGTAGTGCTGGTCCCCAAAAAGGACAGGTCGATCCGGTTCTGTGTGAACTATTGGAAGCTTAATGCCATCACTGTATCCGATGCCTACCCTAGGCATGCCCAGGCCTGACAAACTCCTAGCCTAGACAAATTGGGAAGAGCTCAGTACCTTATCACCATGGATCTCAGCAACGGCTACTAGCAAGTGCCGCTGGATGCAGATGCCAGGCTGAAATCGGTCTCTCTCACCCAGCTGGGGCTCTGTGAGTTCCTGACCTTGCCTTTTAGCCTCAAGGAGGCACCAACTACCTTCCAGTGGCTGGTGGATCAGCTACTGAAGGGGATGTTTGTAGAGTTTTGCAGTGGCGTATATTGACGACATCTGTGTCTTTAGCCAAACATGGGAGGACCATGTGTCCCATGTTAAACAAGTGCTGAACCGACTCCAGGAGGCTGGGCTGACTGTAAAGGCTGAGAACTGCAAGGTGGGGATGGCTGAAGAATCCTGCCTGGGCGATCGGGTGGGGAGCGGCTGCCTAAAGCCGGAACCAGCCAAAGTGGAGGTGATCAGAGACTGGCCTGCTCCACAAAACAAAAAGCAGGTCCATGCCTTTATTGGGATGGCAGGGTACTATCGAAGATTTGTGCCCCACTTTAGCTCCATAGCTGCCCCCATCACTGAGCTATGCAAGAAGGGGAAGCCAGACAAGGTGGTCTGGACCGAGCAGTGCCAGACAGCTCTCTGCGCACTGAAGGAAGCTCTGGTCAGTGGTCCAGTTTTGGCAAACCCAGACTTTGACAAGCCATTTATGGTGTTCACCGATGCCTCAGACATGGGACTGGGCGCGGTGCTAATGCAGAATGATGAACAGGGGGAGAGACACCCCCATCGTGTACCTGAGCAAGAAGTTGCTACCCTGAGAGCAAAACTACGCAGCCTTTGAAAAGGACTGTCTGGCCATGGTGTGGGCCCTTAAGAAACTACAGCCATATCTATTTGGGTGACACTTCACCATGTACACCGACCACTCTCCCCTGACCTGGCTACACCAGATGAAGGAGCCAACACCAAGCTCCTGAGGTGCAGGCTGCTTCTGCAGGATTATGACATGGATGTGGTCCACATGAAGGGGAGTGCCAACATGATAGGAGATGAGCTGTCCACGAGAGGGGGCCCTGAACTTCCCCAGGTCACTGGACAGAGTGACCCAGCTCAGTTCAGTCTCAAATGGAGGAGAGATGTGATGCAGTAGGGAGCGGGGTGGACTGATCTGGGAATGTTGGCTAGTTTTACTGGGACTGTCTGCATGCGGTATTGGATAGCAGGGGGTGACTTTAATTTGAGGGACGATACCTAAGCCTGTAACCTGAGCTGGGAGGGGGATGGGACCAGGTGACACCTTTGCCTGGGAAACTGGACAAAGGCTGGAGGGGGAGCCGGGAGGAGGGGGGAAGGAGACGACTGCAGTGGAGTTTCAGTTTGAAGCTGGCTGGAGAAACGGAGGGAACCCCCCATGGCTGAGGTCTAAGCTCCCTGACCCCCTCCTCCCCCCCGAGGGACCTGGCTGAGGGCTCTGCTGGGGACTGTGTTCCAGTCATCTAATAAACCTTCTGTTTTCCTGGCTGGTTGAGAGTCATGGTGAATCACCGGAAGAGGGGGGTGCAGGACCCTGACTCCCCCACACTCTGTGACAAATACTAATTCATCAGCATTGGAAATATCAACATTAAATTCAAGTTCCTATAGGTATAAACATTTGCTCCCAAAAATATTAAGGTACACATTTTTAAGAGACTTAATAGGCCAAAGTCATCCTCAGTGTAATGCTATTGTCTTCAGTAGAGTTACACCAGAGACTGTTTTGGACTTAAGTACCTCCTTGCAGTCCTTTCATATAATCAGAGCTGCAAGCACCTCTGTAGTTAAGGTTGCCTGAAACTTTCACCATTTGAGCTGAAAATGTCTACGCCTGAGTCTGCCTCAGTCTGAATTTCTTTTCATAAAGTGCAGCAAAATGGTTCAGCCATTTGCTAGAATAACGTTGGTGGGGGGGAGAGAATACATTGTTTTTATCTATGTTCAAAAATTATTACCACTATTTCATTGAGAATCTCTAACTCCTCTATGTTTTGAACCAGGGGCTTGAAAATTTGGGATGGGTCACCCTAGGGCAGGGGTGGGCAAACTATGGCCCATGGGACCATCCTACCCAGCCCCCGAGCTCCTGGCCAGGGAGGCTGGCCCTCAGCCCTCCCCTGCTGTCCCCTCTCCCCTGCAGCCTCAGCTCACTCTGCTGCCAGTGCAATGCTCTGGGTGGTGGGGCTGTGAGCTCCTGGGCAGCGCAGCTGCAGAGCCTGGCCTGACCCGGTGCACTGTGCTGCGTGGTGGTGGCGGCAGCAATGTGGCCCAGCTCCAGCTCCACGGCCCGGCTCCAGGCAGCGTGGAAAGGGGGCATAGAGCGGGGGGGAGGGGTTGGATAGAAGGCGGAGGGGTTCGGGATGGTGGTTAGGGGGCGGGGGTGTGGATGGTGGTCAGGGGGGAAACCGGGGGTTGAATGGGGACAGGGATCCCGGAGGGCAGTCAGGAAGGAGAGGGGGTTGGATGGGGTGGTAGGGGGCAGTTAGAAGACAGGGAGAAGGGATGGTTGGATGGGGCAGAGGTCCCAGGGGAGCAGTCAGGAATGAGGGGAGGGGTTGGATGGGGTGGTGGGGGTCCAGGGGCAATCAGGGGACAGGGAGCAAGGGTGTGTGAACAGGACAGGGGTCCCAGAGGAGTCAACAGGGAATGTGGGGGTTAGATGGGGCAGGAGTCCGGGGGGGGCAGATAGGAGGTGGAGGCTGGGCCACGACCCCCTCCCCAACCGGTCCTCCATACAGTTTACGAAACCCAATGTGGCCTTCACGCCAAAAAGTTTGCCTGCCCCTGCCCTAGGGTCAGCAATGTGCCTTTGGCCATGTCCAGGCAAAAAAAACTCATATTAGGCTGAGCTATAAAGCTCTGAAACATCACTATTTGCATATGCGCAGTAGAAGTTTCTTAGAGCATGGTAGTAAAATTCCCCCAACATTCTGTCTCTACTGAGTCTGCTCCCTCACAGGCTGTTGAGGGAGAAAATAACTGGGAGGGAGGGGCAATAGGAGGTGGGGGACATGGAACAGCAGGGGACATGCTGAGGAGAAAAGACATGTTAGCAGACAGGGACAGTAGGAAAAGGGACAAAATCAGCATGCTCCGCCCCCACCTGTCATTGAGCTCTTAGTCCCAACATTTCTCTACAGTCAGCAAAAGTGTGCATCTCATCCCCTTTCAGGAGTTGGCCAGCATAAAGGATAACAGCCTACTACCAGCCACAGAGATAACTCAAGTGGCAGAGGTCTGGGAGATGGCTATAACAGTTCCAACCCTACTAATGAACCATGATGGAATTTGGTTTTCTTCAGTTTTCCTTTTTAAAAATCTGGAAAATTACACACAAAATAATATGGTGAAGAACATTAAGGTTGCAAAGCAATCAAAAGTTAGAAAATGCCAGGATTAAAGGTTGCCCATTCAACATTAATTTGGCTATCTTGTTCTACAGTTTTTGATCACATAATCTTTATTTACTATTTTCTCTAGAAAAGAATTCTCTCTAGGGATAAATCAGGATTGTGCGGTGATGGAGGTAGTTGTCTGTAGGACCTCTGCTTCATTTTTGCATAAAGTTGGAAGCTGTCTGGTGAATTAGATAGGGGACTGCAGGAAGAGAAAGGAGAATTTCATTGTTAAGAGAGTTCAGTGCTGCCATGGATGATGCCTATGATGATGTTGGGCAATCAACAGGGCCAAAATATTCATAGTTGAATGTTGTCAGCTAGCTAGTGCCCTACTAACCATAGAGATAATTAACCAACATAACAAGGATCTATCCATTATCACTAGGATTTACTTTTGCACTGCCAAATGATTACATAAACAATACAGCTCCTATTGCAATTTACTGGGCCATACTCAACCTGTAAGTATGTGTTGTCTTCATGGAAGTACTTGTGTGATGTAAATGGCAATCTAAATTTCTGTGGTTATCAGGAAAAGCCACTGACAGCTGAGTGTAACATGAAGAAAACTCCCTCTAATTTAACTTACATTTGTGTCATCTGTAGCTCTCCCAGAGGACATATTCAGTCTTGACTTCAACAGGCACAAATCCCATAGAATTATGCCAGGACTCAATCCAGTACCTAGAGGTAATCTGGTACCCCAGAAATAAAATTGTACCCATTCTGCTCAAACCATCGACAAATTGGTAGGAGTTACTATTCTTTCCATTTACACCACCACTTATGTCACCGCTGACACTGGCCTTACATTTCTGTATGATCTGCAAGTCACGAGAATGAATACCGAAGCCATTCCAAATTAGTAATAATATCCCTGGCCACAATATGGTTCTGCACTTGAATAACTAGTTTTCCTGTAAAGAAATTATGCATAAGGCTGTTCTGATCCCAGTCACTCATCAGCTCTGCAGCACAAATCCCAATTGTTTATAATCACATGGTCTCAGGTTCATAGGACAGCACATGAGAAACCCCACCTTTGTAGCTTTTTTTAGGGAACTTCACAAAAATGTTGGGATAACTGTAATGAGATTTTAATTATGCAAATGAAGCAGACTATTTACAGTGAGAATGGTCTGAATTATGACTATTAAATCTTTTTTTTTTTCATTAACAGGCATCTCACTGTCTAGCCATACAATGAAATGAACCATTTTATCCACGAGATTTTAGGGGCATCCAAAAATGTTTGGCTAACTTATGTTTCAGAAAGATCATTTGGGGGAGGTACTGGTTAATTGATCCACACCAGGGTATAGGACTAAGTCAGATAAATCAGAGAGTTTTGAATGAAAGGGCTTTACATAAATAGGATTGTACTGTAGCATGTTGTTAATAATTTTGTCCTGTTAGTGTTAACTAAATTGGATTGCAACTATTTGAAATCTTAAAACATGCCTCAGGAAAGCTACATACACTGCAGTTTGAGAGAATTCTTTGCAAACAGTTCCACAGAACGTGGTCAGAATCTAGGCTGAAAACTGGCAGAACCAGTATGAAGACCTTTCTGAGGGCCTTTCACCCACAGCAAAAACAGAAGGTATTAATCACTCAACTTTAAAGGCAGCTGACTGAAGCTATTCATTGAGCTGTGCATTGTCACTAATGTGGCCCCATGAATAACTCTCAACCCCCTTTTTTTGTTTCTCTGAGTGGTCTCTCAGCAGCACAATTTTTCCCCTCTCTGAAAGGCTTATAGAAAATGGTTGAAAAGAAACAGTATTGGTAAAAACAAAAGTTTTTGAAGAAAAAGTGGGAACAAAGTGGACATATTAGAGACAACTCATGATTCATGGCCCATACTGTGCTTTGCGCCTCGCTCTACCTCAATACACCCTTTGGTTTTACGGCTGGGTAAGAGGCGGCCAGACCACTGCACTTCTCCTAGCAACCAAGATCACTTAGGGGAAAAGGCATGTTGTCTGCTCAAAGGGGGAACAGAAAAATTCGGGGTTATACAAAGCCAGACACATGTTCTATTGCATTTGATCCTAAATTGATTGATTGTCAAAAAGGATTCAGTAAACACTAAACAATTCTATTTTATGTGAATCTTAACAATTCATATTAACTAAATATCTATTTCTCTACTTGTCAGGTATTTCATTTTCTTTTAATTGAATGCTCCAGCAATCCCCATTATTATGTTTACAATTTTTGCCTATAACTGCACATATTTCCTTATGTTTCAGGAGATGTTTTCTTTCACACAGCCATGCACGAACATACATGAAACACATTTTCCAATGCACAGTTTTAAAGCTCATAGGATTGTATGCTGATTTTTTTTAAAAAATCCTCATATTCCAAAAGCTTGGATTTTATCTTATCCGGAGCTGAATTTTAAAAAACAAACTCTCTGGTCTTATTAGGTGCATGCCACATTGTGCTGCTTAAGAAGATGAAACGAGTTCATGTAGAAGAAAAGTGCAGAACAAATTTGTAGTTTAGACATTCGCATGAGTGGATACATTCTGTTAACTGGCTTGAAACTTCTTAAACTCCAGTCTGGAAACATTACAAATGCAATAGTTTGAGATGAAAGTCCAGTGACAACCTACAGGTTCTCTTTCTCCAAGATTTGTTTCTTTACAGAATGTTCACTACTCGATGACTATCTGCATTGTCAAAAGGCAAGTTAACGCACTGAAACTCATTTGTATCATATAACCATATACTTGCAAAAATGAACAAGAACATCGATCTGAATGGAGTTATACCAGCAGAGAACTTGGTCCAGGGTGTCTACAGTGTGCAGTTTAGGATTGCCTCCTCTCACTTTCCAAAAATAACTCTTGGGCTGAAGCAATCAATGTATGCCATGAAAATAGGCGTCCACACTTTCTGCATCGCTGCAGATCTAACATACAGTACTACAGGTTAAAGCTCCTCTTTTCTTTTGACCAATGAAGAAGCAATACTGACTGTAGAAGAGTAAGCACCTTGAAAAATTATACGGAATTACAGCTTTAAGATCCATGATTACAGTTCTGATGTACCATTAAAATACTTCTCATAACTTTTACTTAACTCTTGACATTTTCACAGCAGTAAAAAAGTACCTCCGATACTCCCGAATGAAAGGTTCCTCTAGTCCACTTTGCAGGAGAAAGATGCTGGCTGATACAAGTTACCTGAAGTTTTGGTTTTAAAAAGGTTAAATTTTTTCCACTCAGTTTCTCCTGAAATCAATGGCTAGTGATTAACAGAAGCGAACTACAGAGCTTACGGTGCTTTACAACTTGCTGCTGGCCATTTATTCTTTGCATTATTTGCCTGATGTACATTTATGACAAGCACATTACTGATAAAGTCTACTCGTGTTGGCACATTGCACTGCAGTTGCACAGGAAATGCAGATTAAAAGACTGTGTGCCCCATCAGAAATAGTGGCTTAATCATCTAGGTAGTTGCTTCATTCTGTAAGAAAAGAGATTGTACTTCGAATCTTGCCATGTCAGGCTAACAGTGTATTTCCCATATCTCAGGCCAAGAAAACTGTTACTCCTTTTAAACCCAACTGAGAAAACGAAGATGGAGAATGGTGACAATGACCCGTGACTGAGTAGGAAGAATGCTATGTCAGACCAATGGCTTAAGTATAGAGCACTGGACTGGGATTCAGAAGACCTGGGCTCAAATCCTGGCTCTGCCACTAGCCTCCTCTTGACCTTGGGCAAGTCACTTCAGTGCTCTTTGCCTCAGTTTCCCCAGCTGTAAAATGGAGATAGTGATACCAAACTTCTTTGTACAGCACTTTTAGATCTACTGCTGAAAAGTGCTATATGTGAGCTGGGTATTACTATTATTGTTATTTAGCAGAAGTCTGTTGGAACCGAAGAGCTACAATGAAGTCTCATTAACAGGGAGGGCGATCATGATGTATGACACTCACAGTAAGTTTGCTCCAAACTAAACTCAGAATGCTAAGTAATACAATATGCCCTTGCAAATGTTGAGGAACTAGCAGTTTTAATGCGCAATTAAAGTTGCAGTAGCATTTCCCACTATTCCAGGAGAGTTGTGCACAACATACATAGTGAAAACTCAAAGCCTACAATCTCACTTGGTTTTAGGCTTTGTGTCAAAACTCACACTGCATTGACCCAAAGATCTGCCAATGTTCATGAGCTTCAGTTATCAGCAAATCTAGGCCAATTTATGGTTTCCTATGGAACTACGGTAACTTTGTGTTAACTATGGAAAACACATGGTTTTGACAAAAAAACAGGTGAAATTCTGTGGCTTCAACCGAGTTAACCATTACAAGTTTTGGGCTTTGTTTGAACTGAACATCAACCTTTGCTTGGAGGAGGATGGTTGCAAACCCACCCAGGAGCAAAGCCAAAGAGAAAGTAAACTCAATACCTGGTGAAGCAAAACAACTAACTTGTGCAGAGCTGCAGATAACAGTTGTCATTAAATCAGTTTACAAAGAAACCATTTAGCCAAATAAACAAACACCTGGTTTACTGAAGGATCAAAATCAATCACAGATGCAGAAGTTTAGTACTTTTTGCCAGAACATTTTTAAATTAACATAGTCATATCGCAACGGTCCATGGATTCTAAATAAGGACTTTCCTGCTAAAGCATAATGGCTCCACACAGGCACCATCAGCTTATTATGTATGCGTGCTTGGTGCTGTTTCTGTGTTATTGTTTCCACACTTATTTGTATGACGAATTCTTTTTACAGAATTAAAATCCAGACTGTGACTGCTATCATATGGTTGCATGACAGCACAGCCAGGGCATGGAGCAGAGAGGGCATAAAAAGCCCTCCCCTACTTTAGGCACTCCCTCTATTGGCAGGTATCAAGAACTTGAGTGCCTACACAGTCTCAGTACAAGGGAGAAAGAGAATTGGTGAAGCCTGAGGTGCTCCACACCTTTAAAGAGGGTATGATAGGATCATGGCTACCCTATTTCCATACTGCCAATGTTTGGAGGCTACATCTAGCACTATGTGGAGCTCATGCTTCACTTGTTAAAAGGGTGCAGTCATTGTAGCTCCTCAGCATGCTTCCCAAAAAATGCATTGTGCCTCCAGTAGCTTACACCAGAGCAGGCACACCTAGCTCAATGGTGGCTGCAAAAGCCCCAGTCTAGTCCTGAATAGAGTATGCAATTAACTCAGAAGAGGAACTCAAGGCAAAAAGCTTGTTATTATTTGCCCTGTGTTTTCTCTCAATGTTGTGAATTACGGTCAGAGTATCAACCCTTGGCTTTGAATGGCTTGGCTTTAATCAAGCTGGTGTGAAATCTGCAACATCATAAAGACCTTCTTGTCCTAAACTACTCTGTATAACCTTTCAAATCTCAGCCTGGACTCTTTGCCTCCAGTAGGTCAATGAAAAATAATTCAGCAAACTAAGCCTGTGGACCATAAATTAAAAATGAACCAAAGACCTTTTTCTGAATAGAAGCCCATGTAGAGGGGTGAAAAGAAAGAATTAGTTACAATGTTTGCAGTGCATGTTCACATACTTGTTTCAAGTCTTACAGGTCTAATTTACCTCTATTTCAGTAAGACATTTGACATGGTTCCACATGGGGAATTATTAAATTGGAAAAGATGGGGATCAATATGAAAATTGAAAGGTGGATAAGGAACTGGTTAAAGGGGAGACTCCAACGGGTCGTACTGAAAGGTGTACTGTGAGGCTGGAAGGATGTTGCTAGCGGAGTTCCTCAGGGATCAGTTTTGGGACCAATCTTATTTAACCTTTTTATTACTGACCTTGGCATAAAAAGTAGGAATGTGCTAATAAAGTTTGCGGATGACACAAAGCTGGGAGGTATTGCTAACACAGAAAAGGACCAGGATATCATACAGGAAGATCTGGATGAC
>NC_133769.1:187776697-188049837 GCF_003597395.2 Chelonoidis abingdonii
GGGTCGGGAAGGAATTTTCCTCCAGGGTAGATTGGCAGAGGCCCTGAAGGTTTTTCGACTTCCCCTGCAGTGTGGGGGACGGGTCAGTTGCTGGAGGATTCTCTGCAGCTTGAGGTCTTCAAATCACAATTTGAGGACTTCAATAACTCAGACCTAGGTTAGGGGTTAGTAACAGGAGTGGGTGGGTGAGATTCTGTGGCCTGCATTGTGCAGGAAGTCAGACTAGATGATCATGATGGTCCCTTCTGACCTTAAAGTCTATGAGTCTATGAAGTCAGAATTCTATTCACTTGGGAACCCTAAGTTTACTCAATTCTGAGAGCCTGGTGAAAAGGGATCACATATCTGATAACACGTCTTCCAGGGCTATGAAGACATAGCAATAGGTAAATCACATTCACAAAGGTCACATTCTAAACTAAAACCAGTGCTTTATTTATAATGATTCAATAAGCCACCTCCTTTCCAAAGTCCTACTACAAGTCAAGGCAAAATTCTCATCAGGAATCAGGTCCTAAATGAACAGACCTTGTTTGTTTAATTTATACATTAACTAGTCCCCTTTTGTTGTTTATACTTATTATTAGTTTGTTGAGGAAAGGACTGGAGGGAAGGACAGAAATTTACAATTTGCTCTTGTTTTTGGACAAGAGCAGTTATCCATGGTGTGTGCTAAGTAAGATGGGCCTGAGACCAAAGATGACAAAATAAGGCCTCACTTTGTACATCCTTATTCATGTACATAGTGCTATTCAAGTCAAACAAATTGCTTTACAAAGTAAAAGTTTACAGAATTGGGCCTCTTTAAGGACCTACCTCCTGCCCCAATGTTATCTCTGAGGTCAGGTTTAAGGTCAGATTTCTGCATTCCATGCACACCCACAATTCTAAAGATATGTGGGGATGCACCAGGAAAAATTGTAAGTGTAAGGATTTTGTACAGTGCTTTCCACGAGAACAAATATTCTGTATTTTCGCCAACACTCACTCACATACAAGGAATAACATTTCTTCTTGAGCAAATGAAGCATTTATTTATTTGGCAAGTGTGAATACTTCCTTTCTTCCGCAACACAAAATGGAGAGATTCCCATAGAAATGAAGAAACGAGCACCAGTACACTAGCCTGCTGGCAAGAGAGAAGTAACATCAGTATGATTTCTAAGCAATGGAGCAACTATGGCAATGGCAAGTGTACAAGAAGGTGGGGAACCAGACTGTACCCAAAGAAAGGGCAGCCATGCCAGTTGAGATCACAGAAAAAACCTGACAGCGTTAGGATGGATAAAATAGAAAGTGCTGAACCTGTTAGCAATGTATTTAGCAGAGATCAAAATTTGTATAGTAATTCCAGGGTAATGAATTGATAAAATGCATAAAGCTACATTTAGTAATTTAAACTAAACATTTCAGCAGTGGACAAAGCATGTTCTGGGCCATGCTGTGACCCTTCATGTCAGTTCTTTGCCATCCTGAATGCTGAGTCCTAGAAGTACACTTGCTGGATGGCCTATTCAGAAAGTGTATAAACAAGCCTACGCTTTCTTTTCTCCCCTGAATTTCCCTTCATGCCTCTCTCACTTTTTAAATAGATTTTTGAAGCCTGCCAACTTGTTTGGCTACAGCCCATTAATCCATTAATCTGTTGTATTGCTAAAATGACACTTCCAGAAGCAACACTGCCAGCTCCCTACACAGAAGACTACTTCTGGAAGGACTGATCTAATGGTACATGCAATCCACTGAGCTGTTGCAGAAGAGGTAGGATAGAGATTTACAACAATAACTGCTTGTATCATATCCTTTTACTGTGCACCAAGATGAGTTTACCTAAAGAGGAAAGAAACAAATTCACTATGAAAAGACATTGCCTTTTACACACGCACTTGGCAATGCTACTGCAACATGATAATTTTCCCATTTCCTATCTCTGCACAGGAACGTATGCTGCTGTGATAGCTAATTATTGTATGGGAAGTAGAGAAAGTAAATATTAAGTTCCCAGTTTAGCAAAGCAGCCAAGCACATAAGTTCATCTCTATTCAGCTAAATCCTTAAGCACTTGATTAACTTTAAGCACATGCTTAAGTCCCCATAACTTCAGTAGGAATTTGAATCAATGGGGCTCAAGCATGTGCATAAGCGCTTTGCTGAATCAGGGCCTAAGAAAGGAAAGGCCAGAGTAAACGAAACAGAGAGGCAAACTATATATTTAAACAGCACTTTACTCTTAATGCATTAAAATGCATACATTCCACAGAATCAAAGGTTATCCATCAACAGCAAAAACCACATGAGAGATCAAGACCCTGTCAGCACAAATACCCACTGGAAGAATATATTCTAGCTTTATATGTAATCTGTGCCCTCTGATGGGCAACTGTGATCTGGATGAGGCCACGGATTTAACCCTACTGTTGAAAAGGGGAGTTAGGAAAAAGGGAGGCAGAAGGCCTGAACCTCCATTATAGATATTTTTCCTTATGAAAATAAATACCTCAAAAATGTACGTCCAGAATTATATGGGAACAAAAAATTGTGCTTTGTATAGTGTTATTTAACACCATCAGTCAGATGGAAGTGTTGCATTTGCAGTGTGCAATGGGACAATGGATTAAACTGAGTCTTGGTATAAAAAGTGACAACTTCCATTGGCCCAATAAAAACACTGGGCAGGGCTTAATGTTCATCTGTAATTATAGCTATTCACAAACTAGAAAGTTTGTGAACTTTCCTGTTAGTCTTTGCAGCTTTTTTTCAAATCATTAGTAAAGCTTGAAAGAAAAACCAACGAAAGAAAATTACATGGAATCAGCAGTTTTAACCCTGACTTCAACTGGTTTATTTTTGGGTGTGCACTGTGGTAAAAAAGAAATTTCATTTTTTTTCAGAATTGGACCCAATTTGATTGCCAAAGGGAAAAAGAGGAAATTATAGTTATTCCCTGAGCAGACTGCAAAAGGATATGGGCGGGGCTGCAAGAAAATCATAAGCACAATTGAAAAAAAAAAGCACCTATTTTCTGTCATACTCCTGGAGGAGTGCAATTTTCTGGTACAACAAAAGCATAAAGAAAAATTACCACCTAAATCTGCCCCACCATCATAGCACTGTGTAGTGCAACCTGTAAGTCACTGAACTAATGTCACAGCAAGGGAAAGAACAGCCTCTCTCTCTCAAACCCTACCGGATGTTTCTCTCCACTTGAAATTCAGGCCAAGTATGTTAAGAGTGAGCCTTGGGTGGGGGGAACCCACAGGGATATAGCAACTGAGTGGGTGCTGACATAAGTTTTATTTCTGACAATGTTTGAGGGTTTTTTCTAAGCAACAGTTCAATTATTCCCAAATGTGCGTGCTTCATTATAATGGTCTTTACTTTTATTTGTAATACTTTTTTCCAAAGCAATTGGTGGCACCATGTTACCGTACGGTGCTACCATCACAACTATGCATCTTTGGGGGCAAAAGTGACAACATACCAAGGTTGAATGTCAGTGTTTCTTCAAAGTTACTTTTTAGCAATGTTGACAATAAGAGCTTATCTGCAGTTTGTCATGACGTGCTATCCACAAGGCATTACACAACTGTATTTTTTAAAGCCTGTTAATGTACTCAGTGTTGATCCTGCCCCTGCAGTATCTTCCAATGAAACAAGAGAGACTCACATCTATTTTTGGCAATTTCCTCTCATTATTAGTGGTCCAGTGCTGAATTAGTTATCTGCTTCACCTGCCCGCTCCCTTGTCCTATAATGCTAATTCAGAACAAAGGCTCTAGTTGTGTTCCCCATGACAAAAACAGAATAAATTATGTCTTGCTTCTCTAGTTCCAGCAAGCTGGTTAATTGCATTTGTTTCATATACCTCCAAACAGCCTGGTACATTAATTACATGCTGTAACACCAAGCTCCTCTAGTTCCCTCTGTCACTTCCACTGAGTAGTTTAATTATATTCCTTCTAGATACATACCATTCTTAAAAACATGCTTATATTTGTATGTCTGTAGTATAATGTTTACAGTTTTTATATTACACACACACACTCTCTCTCTCTCTCTCTGCAGTGGTTGCCTTAGATTTGTGAATTGTGATGGGATTTTTTCCTGTGAAACCTATCCCTGTAACAAATGATGCTAGAGGTAGGTGTTTTATCAAAATCCTTTTATTGTGAGATGTTGCATACTGATTAGGATGTACATACCATATGCAGAAACTTATTTTCTTATCAACAGGCCAAACTGAAGAGTCAATTGCAAGGCACATTATACAACTCATGTGAAGCAATACTTTCATGTCTCCTGTCTTAGCTTTGCATTTGTGTGTTTTGCCTACTGCTGTGCTGTTGGGCAGAGATACTCAAGTTGCCCATGCTGGCAAACAATTTCTACAGTAGGTAAGATGATAGCACTGCATGTTCATAGAGAGGCCTCACTCACTTTAATTCTGATATATTAAATGTTTTTAAGCAACAGTTTCCTGCAACAAAGTTTGCTCCCACAGACCGGCAAAAATGGCCAGTGCCCCAAACTGTGAAATAATCTAGTGTCCAAAAGCTTGTTTAAAGTTAATATCCAAATTAGACAGCTAGAACACACATTTTGTACCACTACACACCACACACATAGGACTTGTTGTAATATATGCATATGTTCTCCAGCTGTGTGCATACAAACACTGTATGTAACATGCTATGTATTTCTGCATTGTGCAGCACAGCGGCAAACCATTTTTAAGTGCTTCAATCCTATCCTTTTATTAAATTACAGTCTGCTTGCCAGATAATGCTGATATAACCTTTTTTACCCCTTAGCTTCCTTCACTTGTGCACCACAACAAGCACAGCAACACAATCCCAAAAGAAACCCTCTCCAAAATGCTGCTGAGTTTAATCACAAAAAAATCCTGAGATAATTGGTAAAGAAGAAGAAGAAAAACAACTCTAAGCAAGAGTATTTGCCTTGATAGACTAGGAGGAGACAGTTGCAGCACCTGGACAGAATCCTTTGAATCTCTGAACACTGACATCAGAGATTTTTCCCCAGTAGCAAGCCTTGCTTCCATACTGTACTTTTCTCTAGTAACACAACCCACTTGCACACTACTTCTGACAGTTTTCCCCTCCACCACATCTTACAGTCAGATTTCACACCCTTTAATGCATTCCTCTGCCTGCATTGGATTCAAACAGATTGTTTAGGAGCTCATAGCTGCAATTTTCTAATTCACCTCACTTGAATCCAAGGTACAGTTACCCTGTTTTAAATCAGTTGATTCTCTACCAAAAAGTTCTGAAGGAGGATCAGGCAAAATAATAGTAGCTGAAACACAGTGTTACCTCCAAGAGATTTACTACTGTGGGTTCTTCTCTTTCCTTTCTAGCTTAGACTGATATTTTTCCATTCATGACCTATTTTCTATTAAGTTGGCAAATAGGAAGGATTGCTTATTGGAAACATATATGCTCCCCCCTTCTTTTTAATTGCTATTTCTTTACCAGAAACAAACTTGATTAATATCCTATAACATTAACGCTAAAAACTGTCATCCATGTGCTGTCCCCAATAAAATTCAGACGAAGAGAAATTCTGCAAAAAGAGATGACAGATTTTTTCTAGAACTTACCATAAACTTGAAAATATACAAATCCAAAGAGCAGGAGTGGCATCAGCAGGCCCATTTTGACATATTAAAAGCAATCCAGATGCCTTCAGACACCAATCCCAGAGTGACACAAAAAAGTACCCAAAAACAAGAAGAGGTAGGTCCAAAAGTTTAGACTTTCCTAGCAGCTAATTAAAGCGAAGGGGAAAATCTTAAAAGCAAAAGCTGCAGATGGCGAGGTCTTGAAGATGACACTTTTAGATCCATCCAGATTAGCAAAGAGAGCTCCAAAGGCTTCTGCTTTGCACACACAGCCTCCTAAATTCCCATCAATCCAGCTCAAGCAGAGGAATTATTCAAGTGTGTCTAAGACTCTCCTTAGGATCCATGGCAATCCAAAGCCAAGTTCTTTCTTCGGAAGACAAGAGGAAAATACTTTGAAAAAGGACCTGATTCCTAGAAAGTGTTCCACAAACTTCTCAGCACTTTGCAGGAAAAACATTGGCTGGGTTTGGCTATTCTGACTCCTCTCTCTCTAACCAGTTCAGTCTGCAGAGTTCCTCTCCTAACTTCCTTCAGGGACGATTAGGCAAGATTCTGCAGCAGGGATTTTTCCCCCCAGCACCCACCAAAATACTCCCTCCCCCCAACTAGAAATAAAGAGCAAACTGCTTGTGTCTAGTAAGTCCAAGGTGCTGCTGCAGGAGGGTGTGAGCGGCAAGATTGCCGCGGCTGCCGCTGCTGTGCCGTTGTGAATGGGAAAGGCTCAGTGGGAAGAGCGGAGCTGGGCGGTGAGTGTGTGTCAGGCACAGCGTGAGTTTGTGTGCGAGCGCAGCACCCTCCCGCTGCAGCTCGCCCAGGCGGTCCCGGCAGCCCGACGTCCCAGTCCTCCTCCTCCTCTCTGCGGCGGCGGCCCCGCAGACTCGCAAAGAAGGGGAGGAGAAAGGGAGCGGCTCCCAGTCTGCCTGGGGGAGGGAGGAGGTGGGGTGTGGACTAAACCGCTGTACTCCACACCCACTCTTCGAGAGAGGGGGGGTGGCAATACCATTAGGCAGCTCTCGCTCCGTTTCTTTTCCACTCACCCCCCCCCACACACACACACATTTGGGTTCAGGGGGAATGTACATGATTGCTCCTCACTGCGTCCCGTTTAATGGGCAGGTAATTTTCTCGGTGAGTAATTTCCTGGAGGTGTTCCCTAATGAGTCCTCCTCTCTCACGCACACACAGCGTCTTGGAGTGAACCCCATAGTCCCCTCCCCCCGATTTTTCTTCTGCCCCCCACCCCCTGGGCCAGGTTCGCTTCCAAAACGAACCTGACCGGCCCCGCAAATGCGTATTGCTGGAGCATTTGTTCCTTTGCCAAGACACGACTGTCCCGCTTTCCCAGGGTCTCGCCAAGCCCTCGCTGGGGCTCTACCACCCCCGGATGCCTCGGGCAGAGGGGAAAAGTTTATCTGATCCTACCTGTGAGCCACTGGGCGTTAAAGGAGGGGAAGATAGGAAACCCAACAGGGTTCGGCCACGAAAGTTTAGGGGGCGATAGGAGAATCTCAGCCAAAAGGGGGCGGGGGAAGGCTACAGAAAACAGCGTTCAGTAGGACCGGCGGTTGGGAGGGGGGGAAAGCTATAAAAGGCGAATTAAAGTAGGCACAGAACTCCCGACAGAAACCTGCTTAGAAAATCTGCCGGCGCAGAACACAAGGTGATCAGGTAAAGACACAGTTAGATCAAAGAGGTTTGATTATTTCCAGTGTCTTTAGTGTAAAGAGCGTGGTTGAGACCACGTGTGATCACAGACTAGCTGGTAGCTATTTGATGTTTGCACTGATGATTAGACAGTGGGTTACAGGAACACACACAGGTCCCTGAGCCAAAAGAAAGGTTGGACGACGAATCTTTAGTTCCCCCTACTGGAACATAACAGGAAACAGCCTTTCTTTGCTTCTTGAATATCCTCTCTTTTGTTTCGGTTTGGGCCTTTTGTACTGCCCGGTAATCTCGGATGTTGCTCTTTTGTACACACACACACACACACCTCTGAATAGCTACAGAGATAGTAGATTTTTTACACAGACATGTATGTATATATCATATCTGACTAGAGGATAATTCTGTACACTAACATCAATGCCGGTTCTATTTACAGCACAGTGTACACTCACCCCATGAAAATACTAGTGCTGAAGAACTAGAATAGAAAAGTGTACTAAATTGTCATGGTGCTCTGAAAGCCTTTTACACAGTGTGCAAAAGCTTGAAACTAATGTATTACATTCCATTCATTTTTCAGTGAACATTGTACTGCAGAAATGAACACATTCATCTTGAATTTAGATAACTTATGTTTATAACAGGGATATTGAGGCTCAAGATTCTTTTAAAGAGCTACAATAGAAACCTGTTAAAGGGGGAAGGGGGGGGAATTACTATTGTTTCACCAAGATTAACAATACTGTCTTGTCAAAAGTACTTTCTTGCTTTCTTATGTATGTTTTGCATTAGCGCATGGTAAATTTGTTCTCTGAATACATCATATTTTATCATGTCAGTTTACTGTGACATTTTCCTTTGAAATGTACTAGAAGTTTATTCTTTTAATAAGTTCATTCCTCATTTAAGGAGCTACATTACATTTATGTAAATGATACACTGAAGCTTATTTAAATGAATACTTGTGAAATATGTATCTTTTACTGAGAGATCCAAGTCCAGCTGGAGTTAACTTTGATGTTTGTTTTCTATCTGTGACTTTTTAAAGTGGCAGTGCAAATGTATTTACAATATAAAGTGTATTGGTTGCCATCTGTAAACAAGCTATAGCTGTTGGATACAAACTTGTATGGCAACTCCAACCTCTTTATGTAAACCAAGGAACTACATTATCCTATAATATGCCCTGCAGAAATATATATTTTAATACATATAAAGACTATTTTGTAGAGGAGGCTATAATTAAAGCTAATTAGGGCAAGGTGATGAAAATGGTCGTCTTTGTCAATGTACTTCTGAATTGGCAATCCTGGAAAACCATCAATCACCTGTCTTATATAGCAATATGTAGAACAAGACATGAAATATTAATCAATCTTTTCCTTTGCAGTGGACATTTCAAGGATTCTATCAGTTAAAGTTACTGAATTGTTTATTATAGAAAAATTCAAATCAGAAATGGGCTTACACTGCTTTTCTAATAAATGCAGGATATTTATTTGAAATACACCAAATCACTTTACAGTTGTTGGTACAATCTTACAAACCATTAGCCACACTGCTTATACTTTATTCACTGGAGCATTCCCACTGAAGTCAAAGACTGCTTAATACAGGGAAGGCTGGTACTACTGCTTCTTAAGATTGCCAAACATGTCCCATTATAAGACCTTGTTTTCAGGTGCTTATAACTTTGAAAATTTTAACAAAAATGTTTAAACTTGGGCAAAGCTGGGGGTCTGTCTCAGTCTGAAATGGTTTAGAAATTTCAGCCAAAACAGTTCAGCAATTTCTAAGAACACAGTTTGCTTATATTAAAAAATCCTGGCAATCAGCTGAGAAGCTTTGTTGCCACCATGGTTTGGAGAAGTGACTTGAAATTTGGCAGGGTGTAGCCTTTGTGGCAGGGACGTCCCTTTTGGATTCCTTGTGAAAATCCACCTAAATTTGGACAAGTTATAAATCCTTGAAAAAATCGCAGTTTGCCCATCCTGTTTCAGCATGGGAAACATTCTGGATGACCTCCTTTCAGCCCTATGTGTCTATGATTCAGTGCTCAGCAGAGACATGCTAAGGTTTAGCAGGTTAATTCCCCAAACATTCCATCTGTACTGGGCATGTTCTAGCACGGATTAGAGATTGCTGAGCAGGATTTCCCCTGCAGTGGCAGTTCCCAGTTGGCCCAGGATGTGCCAGGTCTAGTCCAGGCACTAGAAGTGAGATCACTTCTCTCTCCTGTGTTCTCAATGGTCCCTGCTGGGCACAGGCAATGAGAACGAGGAAACTGGCAGAACTGAACAGAGTTAGTTCAAGTAACAAGTGTAGGCAGTAGATCTAGTGGTTCTAACTTTACTGATGACCAATGTGGGTGATATTACGATATCACCTTATGAAATTTAATTGTTGTCAGTTTGCTTTCTTAAAAACGTAGGAAATTACACAGAGAAAATACGTTCAAAGAACATTATTAAGTTTTCCAACTGAAGCACGCAAAAAAGTTAGGAAATGACAGAATTAAGATTGCCCTGCTGCATCCCGAAAGCAGGTCCTCCTGTACACTGAATACAGCAGGGGTCATGCTGAAAAAATAGTATGTGACCATGTAATTAAAGACAATCTGAAGGGGCCTGAATGAATTAAGATTCCACATGCAGCCTTAATTCTGGCTTTTCCTAACTTTGAGTGTTCAACTTCACATAATAATGCTCTTTGAATCTATTTTTTAAAGTGTAATATCAGTAAAGATTTGCAGACTCCAATCCTATATTTAAAAGGTTCTCTTCACCCCACTGAATTGCAGCCCTCTTTTGGGTGTCAGGCTAGTTAATAGCACAGCTCAGTATATCACACAGCAGTTTGGGACAGCACACATGACCTTAGGTAGGCACTCACTCTCAGTTTTCCTTCTGCAAAAATCTCCCTATCATAAAATCATAGGACTGGAAGAGACCTCAAGAGGTCATCTAGTCCAGTCCCCTGCACTCATGGCAGGACTAAGTATTATCTAGACCATCCCTGACAGATGTTTGTCTAACCTGCTCTTAAAAATCTCCAATGATGGTGATTCCACAACCTTCCTAGGCAATTTATTCCAGTGTTTAACCATTGTCATGGTATAATTCCCCACTCTGAACCTTAGCGTCCAAAAGATGGGGTACCAGCATGAATTCCTCTAAGCTTGATTACCAGCTTAGAACCTGTAGCACTGCCACCAACCAGGAATTCCAGTGCCTGGTACATTCTGCTCCCCCCAAAACCTTGCCGCGACCCAAGACCCAAGACCTTCTGGATTTACACACAGAAAAGTAAACCCTTTCCCCACCGTTGCGGCTCCCAGGCTTCCCCTCCTGGGTTACCTCTGGAAGATCACTGTGATTCAAACTCCTTGAATCTTAAACAGAAGAGAAAATTCACCTTCCCCCTTCTCTCTCTCCCCTCCCAGACTCCCCTGAGAGAGACAGTAATCTAACACAGAGAGAAATTAGCCTCTCTCTCCCCCTTCCCTCCTTTCTCCCACCAAGTCCTGGTGGATCCAGACCCAGTCCTCTGGGTCTCACAAGAATAAAAAAAATCAGGTTCTTAAACAAGAAAAACTTTTAATTAAAGAGAAGAAACAGTAAAAATTATCTTTGTAAATTTGAGATGGATTAGGTACAGGTTTTTAGCTATAGACACTGGAATACCCTCCCCGCTTAAGTATACAAATTAAAATCCTTTCAGCAAAATACAATTGAACTCCTTCTAGCCAAATGCACAATTGCAAATAAAGAAAACAAACATAAGCCCAACTCGCCTTAACTACCTAGTACTCACTATTTCTGAACTTATAAGACCTGAATCGGAGAGATTGGAGAGAAACCTGGTGCAGTCTGGTCACTCTCAGAACCCAGAGAGAACACAACAAATTCTAACAGCACACACACCAACTTCCCTCCCTCAAGATTTGAAAGTATCCTGTCCCCTGATTGGTCCTCTGGTCAGGTGACAGCCAGGCTTACTGAACTTGTTAACCCTTTACAGTCAAAAGAGATATAAAGTACTTCTGTTCTAGTAACTCCTACTATTTGTTTATGACAACCATCCTGACAGTTAGGAAGTTTTTCCTAATGTCCAAACTAAACCTCCCTTGCTACAATTCAACTCCACTGCTTGTTGTCCTATCCTCAGAGGTTAAGAACAATTTTTCTCCCTCCTCCTTGTAACAACCTTTTACGTACTTGAAAACTGTTAGGTTCTCTCTCAGTCTTCTCTTTTTCAGACTAAACAAATCCAATTTTTTCCAGTCTTCCAATCAAAAGATTTACTAAAGTCAAGATATACCCCGTCTACCGCTCTCTCCCCCTCCCCCCGCCAATCCACAAGGTTTGCTACCCTGTCGAAGAAAGCTATCAGGTTGGTTTGACAAGATTTGTTCTTGGCAAATCCATGCTGTTACTTACCTTTTAGATGTTTGCCAATTCATTGTTTAATTATTTGCTCCATTGTCTTTCCAAGTACAGAAGCTAGATATCCAGCAGAAACCACAGGGGAGAACTGAGGTAGGTAGCTCTCCAAAGTGGAATTTGGCCAGGACCACTCACACTGTTGTTGAAAGTGGCATGAGATCTTCAATGTCCACAAGTGTCCAGGACATTATGTAACCCACACACCTCCTGGGTGTGGTGCTCTGTCCCATCGAGTGGAACTGAGACCACATAGAGAGAGATTAATGAGTCTGCTCTACAGCCTTAGCTAAGGGCAGTATGGCTTTTAGCTCTTGCAGTAAGCTCCAGAGATCCCACGTTCAATCCCAACAACCAGGGTCTGTCGGTGTTATAACAACTCTTTAAATTTCATCTGAAAAATGGCTCACTGAACTGCATGCTGCCTTCCTGTGACTGTTCTGAATATTGGTTCATTATTGACTCAGCTATAGGCTTCACTCTGTATGTATGGCATGAAAGAGAGGTGAAAGGCATACAATGTGTGGAGGTTAGTCAGAGGGCCATACTAAGGGGAAAGTTCCATGAGTAGTATGCTCTGTCTCTGCATGAGTTCCTCTCCTCTTTGCAATCAGTGAAATGATGCTTCTCTCCATGCACCTGAGGGCATCAAGTCAGTTAAGGGATGTCAGGGACTATATTTTGCATATTCCCCCTTTAGGTAGTCAGGATTTATAAAATATATTTACCATCATGAATTACTGCTACTCAAATCAGCAACAATTCTCCTGGCGTAGCTTTTCCACAGTGAGTGGGAAGATAGATAAAGCAGAAGGGAGAGGGGATCTCTCTCTATGTATAGACACCCAGTGCAGAAAGAAGCCATATTACTGGATGCAGGCTATGTATAGCGGCTACATCCCTCCAGTGGAAGTTCAGTGGATTTCAATCCCAGTCTCCACAATTTTGGCAAACTATGCAGTTCCCCAGACCCACTTCAGCAATGGCTCCACCTTCAATGGAGGAAAATGTGACTGAGTAATGGAAGCTTAAGAGCTGTGGATCTTTCTTTCCCTTTCCAAGGTGTTTCCCTTGTTTGGTAGGGAGCCACCTGTTTCATCAACACCACCACTTCCTGAATCATGTGAGTTGTCCTCAAAGTGTTCCCATTCAAGTACTGAGCAAACCCAATCCTGCTTAGTTTATGAGGTGTCATATAGTGTAAGACCAGGTTGGTATGGCTGTAGATGAGTTAAAATATGCATTGGCTATTAGTTTTGGTAGAGTGCAGTAATGTTTAGCCAGCATTTACTATATCGAGCAATGTCAAGACAAGAAAAAAACTGAATTAATCTAACAAGATTTTTTAAACACATTGTATGGTACCTCTAGTTTCTGCAGCCACAATTCATTAATTGTGTAAAAGCCTTTCAAAGATCTATAATATACTTTTGTCACAATTTTTTACTATTTTACCTACAAAATCATATGGAATTTGCTTACTTTTTAAATGACATCTTAACAGGCATATAGGCGCAAGTGTTTATATAGTAATTAAAATGATAACACGTAATGGACAACTGTTGAGGGTCATACACACTATTGATAACTCTCAGAGAAAAGAAAATATGCTGCAATCAAGAGAGTAAAAGAACTTGGCCCCAGTGCCACCTCTTGTGAGTTGTGGTGGACAACACACTGTCCATAGAGGTAAAAAACAGTATGCTTCCCTGGCAACAAGGGATGAGGAATTTCACCCAGAGATGGAAGAGGAGAAGCAGTGGGCTGGGAGGATCCCAGGAGGAGTGGGCCACCACTCCCAAGAGGAAATGAAGGTGTCAGTGATTCCTTTCCAAGGGGGACCGAGGCACTCACCTGCAGGCCTGACCTGGCATCCTGGGAGGTGTTCTGCCTTCCAGGAACCCATATCTGAGATATTATGAAGGGATTGCCTAGGATCATCCAGCCGTCTGATTACCTGATGCTGCCTATCCTTGTGGGCACTAATAACACTGCGAGGTATGACCCTGAGCAGATCAGAAGTGACTACATGGCTCTGGGAACTAGGTGAAGGCGTTGGTGGCACAGATGGTTTTCTCATCAATCATTCTGGTCAAGGGTAGTGGTCTGGGCAGAGACAGACACGTGCTGGAGGTAAATATGTGGCTGTGTGAATGTTGTTGCCAGGAGGGCTTTGGTTTCCTCAACCATGGGATCTTGTTCTAAGGAGGTCTGCTGAGCAGAGATGGGGTTCACTTGTGAAGGAAGGGGAAGAGTACTTTAGGATACAGACTAGCTAACCTAGTAAGCTTTAAACTAGGTTCAATGAGGGCAAGGGACAAAAGCCCACAGGTAAGTCCAAGACATGGAGACTTGCATGAAGGGTCAGAATCTGGGGGGAAACATAGGAATCACAGCACAGACAAAGGAGAGACAAGAAGGAATATAGAGGGGAAATTAATAAACATTATAGATGTCTGTGTTCTAATGCAGGAAGTAAGGGGAATAAACAATGAAGTACTAGAAATACTAATGAAATAATCACAAATACAACATAGTTAGCATCACAGAATCTTGGTAGGAAGAATTGGAATCACAGAAACTTGGCCTGTTCAGGAAGAACGGGGGAAAAGGGAGGCAGTGTTACATTTATATCAAAGAAGTTGAGATAGAAGTGAAGGCAGATCTGTTGAAAATCTCTGGGTAAGGAGAAAAGATTAAAAACAAAAACAAAAAAAAGCAAGGGTGATGTCATTTCAAGGGCCTACTTTAGACCACCTACCCAGGAAGAAGAAGTGAATGAGACTATTTAAACAACTAACAAAATCATCAAAAGCACAGGACTTGGTGATGATGGGGGACTTCAACTACCCAAACATCTGTTGGGAAAATACAGCAAGGCACAGACTGGAATGCATTGGAGACTACTTTTCATTATAGAAGGCGTAGAAAGTGACTACAGGAGATGCTACTTTGGATTTGATTCTGACAAACAGGAAGGCACTAGTTGAGAATCTGAAGGTGGAAACCAGGTTGGGTGCAAATGAATAATAAATTACAAGAGTTCATGATTTTAAGGAATAGTAGGAGGGAAAGCAGCAGAATAGAGACAACAGACTTCAGCAAATTCAGATAATTAGTTGGTAAGATCCCATGGGAAGCAAGTTTAAGGGAAAAAAGAGTTCAGGAGAGTTGGTAGTGTTTAAAGGGACTTTATTAATGGCACAAGAGCAAACTATACCAATGTATAGGAAAGATAGGAAGTATGGTAAGAGGCCACCCTGGCTTAACCAAGAGATCTTCAGTGATCTGAAACTCAAAAAAAAAAAAAAAAAAGGGGATCAAGAAGGGGAAACTAGGTCAAATTATAAAGGATGAATATAAAAAGAAACAAACATGGAGTGACAAAATTAGAAAGTCCAAGGCACAAAACAAGGTTAAACTAGTTAGGGACATAAAGGGTAAAAAGAAATGTATGGGAAGAAAGAGGAAGACCAGAGACATGGTAGGCCCATTACTAGGAGGGAAAGACAATAACAGGAAATGCAGGAATGACCAAAGGGTTAAATGCCTTTTTTGTTTCAGTTTTCACCAAAATAGTTAGCAATGATTGGGTGATTAGCATAGTGAACATCAGTGTAAGTGGGGGAGGAGCTGAGGCTAAAATAGGAAAGGAACAAGTTAAGAATTACTTAGACAAGCTAGATGTCTTCAAGTTATCAGGGCCTGGAGAAATCCTTAAGTATTTTAGGATATAACTGGCTGAAGAGATCTCTGAGCCATTAGCAATTATCTTTGGAGGACAGGAGAGATACCTGAGGACTGGAATAGGACAAATATAGTACCTGTCTATTAAAAGGAGAATAAAGACAACCCTGCAGGACGTAAAGCTCAATCAGCTTAACTTCGGTACCTGGAAAGATAATGGAGCAAATAATCAATCAGTTTGTAAGCACCTAAAAGAAAATAAGGTAATAAGTAATGGTCAACACAGATTTATCAAGAACAAATTATGTCAAACCAATCTAACATCCTTCTTTGACAAGGTAACAAGCCCTGTGGATGGGGGGAAGCAGTAGATGTCATATACCTCTACTTTAGTAAGGCTTTTGAAATTGTCTCATGACCTTCTGATAAACAAACTAGAGAAATATAGTCTTTATGAACCTACTATAAGGTGGGTGTACAACTGGCTGGAAAACCATACTCAGAGAATAGTTATCAATGCTTCACAACAATCAAGCTGGAAGGACACATTAAGTAGGATCCCGCAGGGACCTGTTCTGGGTCTGGTTCTATTCAATATCTTCATAAATAATTTGAATAATGGCAGAGTGTACACATTTATAAAGTTTGCAGATGATACCACGCTGGGAGGGGTTTCAAGCGTTTTAGAGGTTAGGATTAAAATTCAAAATGATCTTGACAAACAGGAGACAATAACTTTATTAAGTAAGATGAAATTCAATAAAGAAAAATGCAGTGTACTGCACTTAGGAAGGAATAATCAATTGCACAAGTATAAAATGAGAAATGACTACCTAGGAAGGAGTACTGCATAAAAGGATCGCGGGATCATAGTGAGTCACAAACAAAATATGGATCAATGGTGTAACACTGTTGCAAAAAAATGAACATTATTCTGGGATGTATTAGCAGAAATGCTGTAAACAAAAACAGAAGAAATAATTCTTCCACTCTACTCAGCACTGATAAGACCTCAACTGGAATATTGTGTCCAGTGCTGGGCATCACACTTCAGGAAAGATGTGGACAAATTGGAGCAAGTCCAGAAGAGAGCAACAAAAAAATTCTTAAAGGTCTAGAAAACATGATCTCTGAGGAAATATTGAAAAAATTGGTTTTGTTTAATCTGCAGAAGGGAGGGACATGATAATAGTCTTCAAGTAAAAGGTGTTATAAAGAGAAAGATGATAAATTGTTCTCCTAAATCTCCCTTGCTGCAATTTAAGCCCTGTTCTCCAGTGGACAGGGCTTAAATTGCAGCAAGGAAGATTTAGGTTAGACATCAGAAGAAACTTCTTAACTGCAAGGGTAGTTAAGCACTGGAAAAAATTACCTAGGGAGGTTGTCGAATCTCCATCATATGGAGGTTTTTAATAACAGGTTAGACAAATACCTGTCAGGAATCATCTAGTTAATACTTAGTCCTGCCTCAGTGCAGGGGACTGGACCAGATTACCTACTGAGGTCCCTTCCAGTCCTACATTTCTATGATTCTGTGATTTTTCTGGTTGGACAGAGTCCCAGGAATCACAAGTACATTTTAGTAAAAGAACGTATTATACGTAAAAACAGGTGAGGTTTTTTTAAGGGAGCGGTAGTGGGAAAGGGAGAGTTGTCAGGGGAGGGGTGTTCATACAAGAATTGTTTACCTCTCTAATGACTGCAAGACTATATTTCCCTGTTTAGAAAAAGGTGGCAGTATATTGTCCTGAGAGATATGCTGAGCTGGAGTTGCGGAGAGCAGTAGCATTTTTATAACAGAATACAAATGTCATTCATTAGAACTCTGTGACTATAACCTACAACAGTATTGGCTAAAATTGATAGTCTGCAATAGAAAAGGTACAATACTTGTCATCATAGTAAATATAAAAAACTATGTTTCAAGAATGTTGACCTCATATTGACTGTAAACTCTTGAAGGCAAAGCCATGTATAGATAACTCTTGAGCACAGAAGACAAAATTTTCCATATGTTAGCTGTTTAAACATACAGAAGTCCTGATTTCTGAATTCTTATAAAGTAACTTCACACAAATAAGCTGTTACCAATTGCATGATTTTTCTCAAACTTAATCAACAAGTGACATTCTTTGCAATTTCCAGCAGCTTTGTTTGTTGATAACTCCTATTGAGAGCTAGATAATCACAGGTGAATGAAAAGTTGGCATTCTGCCAACCTTCCCCTAACTATCTAGAAGTAAAAATTTCTTGTAAATACTGTATAAGAAAATCCCAAGTCTCCTCCTTCACCATTTTTTCTTTAAGCAAGAGGATTTATATAGACAGTCCAGTCTAAACTGCAGTCTTTACCAGTCTATGGCATGCTCACAACACTAGAAAACAAAATAGAAGGTATTTCTAAACTAGCCACTCTGGGAAGCTACAAAGAGAATTTAAAACTAGAGAACTACACACCAGGGGCTCCTTTCATTCTCCCCCACAAGCTCCATGTGTTCCACCCTCCCATCTCCTGCTATTTCAGAGGCTCCCTGCATCCCCTTTGTCCCCTCACTCAAGCCAGGGGCTCTGTGTCTTCCCCTTTCTCTCCTCCCCTCCATGCTAGAGGCTCTTTGTATCACCCATTCTCCCCTCCTGTCCCCTAATACCCTGGTCCCTCATTCTCCCCTTTCCCCCATTCCTCCTAACATCATTATTTATTTTATGTCTGGGAGACAGACATTTAGGATGTCAACATTTTAAGATCTATTGGGTCAGTAGGCAGAGTTTGTTTTGGGGTGGTTGTTATGCTGGAAGGTCTTAGTGACTGCAATCAACCAGTTCTTTGATCAACTGTCGGCAATTTCAGACCTGATTGAGGCTGATGGCTATGCTAACCAGATGCCAGAGGCTCCATGTGTCTCCTAGTTTCCCTTTCTGGTTTTCCAATTTACCCCAAAAATCAATATAGCATTCTGCCCTTTGAACACTCCCTGAAATTTTGGTATTGATTGAATTCAGGGGTCAGAGATTATCTATTGTGTTACATCCTAACTGACAAACAAACAGAGAAATGCCATCAAGTTGAGTTGTAAGATCTTGTTTTGCTTGACCAAATAAATATTCTGAATGAAAAAAATGTATATATCTGAACATTTCCGTGCAAACAACCACAAACAAACTTGTCAATGGGGAACATGAGTAATGACACAGGATGATATTTTAGATCCCAAAATGTTCAAATTCTAGGATACCATATTGACAAAAGAGATACAGTATTGATTTTCTTTCATGTAGATGAACCAGTGCTTCATAGTTTGAAAGTTAATATTCAAGAAGAACTTATTTACATATGAAAGAGTTCGAGGATATCATAGAAAAATGAAAGTCAAGAGTAAAGTTGGGAAGACAGTCAATCTCTCTGATATATACCCATGCCAATTACAGGAACTGAACCTGGCAAGCAGCAAAATAAATAATAAATTTCCTGGATTTCAGCCCTACCACAGTCTAGCAGGGAAGCTTTGGCCCCCATCAAAAAGAAGGCTCTGAAGAAAAGGTAGAAAAGTCCCACCAAATTGAAAATCATGCACGAGTGGAAAGACAGGATCCTCTTTTGATAGGCTGCAGAAAATCATGTACCACAGAAGACTGCAAGTCAAATGTTTTGGGGGTTTTTTTTTGTTTTTTTTTTTAAAGCCTCAGAAAAGGAAGACTCAGAAATATATGACTGGCCAGCTGTACCTTGGGAAACTTGTGTTGCGGCCAGAAAACCTTAATTCTGAGGCCAGACTTCTCTGTGAGACCTCAGTACTGCTTATACAAATTGTTTCAAATCTCTGCCATTACTGAAATTAGCTCACTTGAAAATTGTACTAATAATGCTTTCCCACCTTTGTGAAGTATTCTCCAAATGAAAAAAATACAAAGTATAAATCATCACTATTGCACGTTTTCTGATAGGGTAGCAAAGGCCCAGGGCAGTCATTGGAGAGAGTTGGGGAGTTGCAAAGAGTTAAGTGTCATCCACTATTCATTTAATTTGCTCAAGTGTTTTTAATATATTTTACTGATGTTTTACATGAAGGAAAGCTGTCCTGCACATACATGCCTGAATAAGTTAGCCACAAAGAGCCAGACTCTAATAGATCTTTATTCATATTCCTAATTCACTGAAATATTAAAAGAGAGATCACTACTGTAGTAAGATGTTCCTCCACGAGTATGGACATCAGAATCAGGACCACAGTGAATGTGAATACCTGAGCATTATTGTGTTGGCCAGTCCTTTTCCTTCATTCTTTTAATTTAATAAATTCTGGTGACCTGTCCATCCCATCTTTAAAAGTTAAACAAAATTATCCTACTTGTATTTACTTACAAAATACAAATAAAATGAAAATTGTAAAAAAAAGAGCCTACACACAAATTCCAGCAAGAACAAAACCATAATTTCAAAAACAGAGTTAAAGTTGCTACGTGAGCACAATATAATCATTACATTAAAACCCAAATATCTAAAATCAAGGAAACAGAGAAGGGCATTACAGTTTACACTGCCTAAATGAGGGAGATAAACATATCATGCTTACAAGGTAAGAATGCAAATTTCATCACAGCCACACCACCACCTTAATGTTGACCAAAAATAAATACTATTCTTGCATCAATAAATGCCAAACACCACAAAACCTAATGAATGCCAAATATATGTACATACTGACACACTAATAAGTCTCAAAGTGAAGCCCATACACTTATATAAATCAATAATGTTAATGTTATACACTTTCTTATTAAACTACATATGCAACATTCTCAGTAGCAATTGTGTGAACTTGAAAATATAATTTTTGGTTAATTGCTAACCATATTAGCTGATATTTACCATTTACTTATCTCTAAAAATAAAAGCTATTGTTTATGTATACATTTACCTATACTTCATAGGTCAGAGGTTTCTGTGATGTGAGATGTGTGTTTATTTCTTCTTGACAGTATAATATGTTTATGATAATCATGGGCAATGCAAGATTTATTATGTCATTAACTATCCAGTTCCTTCCTGTTAACAGCATGGGTACTGGAAATAACATGATAAGTAAGTACAGTATTGTCTTTCAGTCTGAAATGTTTTTTGAAATGATGTTCTTTGGAGTAAGTTACTTGTGTAGTAGCCTCTCACAAATCCTCTATGTTGTCACTGGCTTCCAAAGTGTCTTCAGCTTTGTCAGATTACTGGATGCTATGATTTCTTCTAGGTTAAGGTCCTCAACTGTAATAATTTATTAGCTAGACCACAGATCTGGTGTGACACACTGCAGCTCCTGGTTTATGAAGATGTCAACCCCTGTGAATTTGGTCCATCAGCATACTGGCAGCCCTAACAGCATTACAGACTCTTGCCTGGTTCTAGTGGTGGGCTGTAATCCTTGCATCAGGCAAGGATTCTTTTTTGGAATATATTGTTGTCAACACTTTTGTCATCAGCTACACATATCAGTGGATTATTAACAATATTATTTGTCAGATTTCTATATTAGTTTGGTCCCAGAGCAGCCTTGCCTCACTTCAGCAACAGAATTACATTTCTACATTGTCTTCAGAAATGCTTTTAAATTAAAATTGATGTTTCAGTCGTATGATTTTTTTCACTGCTGATGTAATTTAGTTTTCTATCTGAATTTTTCAAATAGCTGTAGGATTTATTTTTTAAAACGTGATGCTGCTAAACAAAAATGAAGCACTACTGTACCACTACTATGGGGAAAAATGTGCCTCCTGTACATGATAAACTAAACAAGCGCTCTTGACTGTAACAATTTTCCAAAGGAAACTTTCTCCTAGAGAGGAACAATCTGAAAGTTTAACCCAAACAGCAGCATAGTGGATTAAACTATTTCATTCATTCATATGTTTAAGTAAATGACTAAAAAAGTAATACATAAAATCCAAGTACTCGCAAGCTTACATATTAACTCTTTTAGTGGTTGTATTTTATATAGTCTGCAACTAAAGACTATTGAGATTTGATAGCCAAACATTTTATGCACAAAGTCACTGAGCTTTTTCCAGGGAAACAGAAATAGAGGGACTCATGGTAGTACAGAGATTATTAGGCACAATATTATTCTGAAAGCTACAGACAGTTGGTGGAGATGGAAGGTTTCAGGGTATCTTGTTATATTTTCCAGCATACATTTTCTTTTTCACATTAAGGGAAATGGAGACCTAAATTTTCATTACAAAGAACACATTAGGCAGGGCAAGTTTTCTTTTCCTTCTGAGCTTCACTCAGTACAGGAACTGAATTTGGGAAAGGAAAGGTGAGACAAGAAGTGAGGAGGCAGTTTTGATCCTCCTTTGTACTTCCCCATATTGTAGGGCCAACTGGAGACCTGCCTATCCCTGGCATAATTTAGAGCAGCCTCAAGGAGCTTTAATTTACAATTAACAGTTTTTATGAAAATGTTAAATCTAAAGTAAGCAAACCAAAATAAGGAGCTAAGCCAGTAAGTAGTTTTAAAAGCAGAAAAGGAGGGTACACAATGCGTATAAAAGAGTAAAGACAACAGTTGTGTAGGGACTCTAAATGATCTGAATGTGCTGGATGTATCCTTTTATGGGCACTTAAAAATAAGAATTAATAGTGCATGCTAAAAATAGCATTGAATGGGTTTCTTATCTAAATGCACAGGAATTTGTGTGCAACTCCCATGAGTCCTAATGGGTCTTACACACAAATCCCAACACATCATGAGGATACTGTAAGGCTTTTTCATTATCATCATACCAGCCTGTGGAAGAAAACCTCATTGAAATAATGTAGTTCGCCACCCTCAAATTTTCCCTTTGGGAGTGGTAAAGAGTCTTTGGAATGTTCTATATTCCAAAGAAAATTATCTTCATTTCTGAAATATTTTGCCCCCATCCACCACAGTTCTATAATGAGTTTGCAGGAACATAACATAAACTTGATTATTTAATCATAGCTGCCCTAGTAAGGAAGTCTGTATATTCTTGCGCGTTGACTTTGATTTTATCCTTTGCAATAAATTTAAATTTAATGCCATATGATCTGGAAGTCAGACAGTGACTCAAAATGTGCTAAGTTAAATCAAGTTTGGATGTGTTCTATGACATATTAGTCTTCAAGCCAACATAAAACACAATGTAACGTAAATTAAAAGATGCAACTTCGAACAAGTCAGAATGGTCTTTGTGAAAGGAATGGATCTGATTTATTGTCTGTCAACAGTCCACAGTGTTTACCCTCCAATGACTTTATATTAAAGTATCCTAAACAATCGCATTTCTGAAAGCTTACATAGTTTCACAACTGTTCAACAATAGTCCGTAAACTTGTACAAAGAGACTTTGGGTGGGGGCGGGTGGTATGGCTCCTGGATCCTCAGGGCTGGATGCAGCCCCACCACCACTTAAAACTATCATGCCACTGACACAGGGGTTTAGCAGAACTCTGACACACCCCTCCCCACAATCAACATATCTGGGAGTAGGGAAAAGAGATGCAAAGCCTTGCTGTGACACACATACGCATTAGCAGAGAGATCTCCTGTGGCAGGGATAGGATTACAGATTATAAGTGGCACAAAGAAGCTATGAGTGAGCTAGGGAAACTTTTAGAACAAATACAGGTGCGTTAATCTCTGGATAAATCTGGATTTAAATCTACTCATTCTTTGAAGCAGAGACTGTATTTATAAGCGATTATATTTCAAAATCTATGTACCCAAATAATATCGACTATAGTAACAAGGCCATTTTGTGTGGAGATGGGGTTTCATATTATATTTTAAAACTTCAGATGCATGTTCTTGTGTCTTATTAACTTTTTAGATATTCTTTGTATTTAAAGCAAATCAGAACATTTTAAATCAATCTGCTTAATATTCTGGTCTTCCATGCTCATTAAGCAGAGCAGTAGGAACTCTGTCATATGCACTTCAGGTACTTGTAGTAGGAAATTTTCTAATTTTAAATTCCAAATAAATGTTTTAAGGGAAGTCTTTGTTGCTAAAACTGTAATTAGCTTTTTGTTTCATTGAGCGGCACTACTGTATGTTTGACATCTGAACTATGCTGATTTCATAGGTCTCTACAATATTCTGAAAAATTAAAGCTAAAGAGATTTTTTGAGAGTAACTATAGTATGCTATTGCATACTAGTAGCATACTAGTTGCCTGTTTTTCCAAGCCATTTATAATCTATGCTAATCTACTTCATTCAAATACAGTTAATCACCCACTATTACTGTATGTGTTCAGACTGGCAATATTACATAGTAATTTCTGTTTGGTCTATGCTGTTTTTCATGCCAGAAATGTCAAGCTATATCTGCAAAACTGTCTGTTTCCTTTTAAGTACATCACCTTATCAAACAGCCTTTAACAGTTATTTTATTCCATGAGTTACCACAAACCATATAAATTAATGTGCAATGTTGTTTTAAATTGTACCTGAAGCTGAATTAAGACTGTTTGCTGTACCTATGTTGTATGAGATTTTATTTGGTCTTGGAACTTAGTCTGATGATTTTCTTGTTTCCTTGGGGCCAGATTTACAAAAGGTGTTTAGAGGCACCTAAAGAGGTAGACAGACATCTAATGGGATTTACAAAAATATGTAAACAAGTCAATGGGAGTTACATATCTAACTCAGCTAGGCACTTCTGAAAAATCGCATTTGGGGCCTATTTGTATTTTTAGTGGCTAAATGCTGTTATGCTGGAAGGCATTAATAGCTGCCAGTAAATGGATTCTAGATCTCTCACCAATCACAAACCTGTTTAAGTAGATGGGTGGGCTAAGCACCAGTCTTCCAGGCTAAATGGAAGTAGTAGTTAAGGTCCTTTGTGCATGAGATAGGTGGAAAAAATAGAAGCCACTATCCAAGGCAACAGGCCACGTGGCAAGACTTAATCAGATGCTAAACTATATGGGCTGAGTGGTTCCCTGATTGCAAATGCAGGGAATAGATCAGAGTCGGCAACCTTTCAGAAGTGGTGTGCTGAGTCTTCATTTATTCACTCTAATTTAAGGGTTCACATGCTAGTCATACATTTTAACATTTTTAGAAGGTTTCTTTCTATAAGTCTATAATATATAACTAAACTATTGCTGTAAAATAAATAAGGTTTTAAAAATGTTTAAGAAGCTTATTTTAAAATTAAATTAAAATGCAGAGCCCCCTGGACTGGTGGCCAGGACCTGGGCAGTGTGAGTGCCACTGAAAAATCAGCTCGCATGCCGCCTTCAGCACACGTGCCATAGGTTGCCTACCCCTGGACTAGATGATCATTTGTGGGTGTGTGATAGGGCACCAAAGCCTGCAGAGGGTCAGCAGACAGGGAAAAACAGTTATGAGCAGGTGTAGCTTCAAGAGGCTGCAGAGACTAAGTTCCTTGGATACAGAATGGCGGGTTTAGGGAATTCTGAGCAAAGAAACTGCCAGCTATTTGTTTCTGTTGTCTTCAGAGACCCTGATTTTGTGTACATTCTTGGAAATAGCAGGATTGCACTAAAGAATATACCTGACTTGTGCCATCAATTTCTCCTCCTAATTGAAACAAACTTGCAAGGCCTGAATATTGACTAACCACTCTGGCCGTTGGTGCAAATAACATGGATTTCAGTAGCACACCCCCAGCTTCTGGAGATTGCTGTCCTGTCTGAAGTCCCCAGTATCAAGTCCACTGAAGTCTTCAAATCAAAAATTAAATTTGACTTTGATTTTTTCATAAAGAGCAAAGCAAGAAGAGGCCATTTTTGTTTTCCAGTCTGATACCCTGCATTTTGAAGATGCACTCAGTAGCTCATTCTAAATACCATTTGTTAATGAATGGCAATAATTAAAGTGCCTCTGAATTTTTACCCTTATTTGAATGATGTGAAAATTCACCAGCATTAGCTGGTTTTGTTTGCCTCACCACCCCAGAGGCAGAGTTGAAATTTGGAATTCACCTGAAACACTGAATTATGTTAATTTTGCTTCTTGCTCCCTCCAGTCTCCTTGGGATGGAGGTAGGCTGAGAACCATTAAGGTACTACAATATAGAACACTCTACTACAGATCAAGGCCTCATCTGATTCTGGCACATCAAACTTGTAGTACTTGACTGCATGCATCAACGTCCATAATGTTGCCTTATTAATTTCCTTGTATGGTCTAAGATTTCTATGCCCATGATGCACAATTGCTCTTAGAGAATAGGCTTTGATTTTGGATGGTAGAGAACAGCATTTGTTCGACTCAAATCCATCCTACTACTACTGAGTGCATCTAGCTTTTCTCAATGGGTAACTGCTGGATAAAAGAACAAAAAGAGGTGATGCACTTCTGTCTCCATTTTTTACCCCACTGTCTATATTGAAAGCTCTACCAGTGCCTAGTTTATGCCATAACTTCTCTTTCAGCTAAATTTGGCTTACTTTACAGAGAGTTTACAGCACTTGAATTAATTACTGCATAATTCAGTGCATTGACTGTTTTAGACAAAGTATGAAGTAATAACCAGATTTATAAGTTCATCAGGGCAGCCAGAAATGTTTCAAACTGACCAATTTGAATGATTTTTTGAGAAGTTGTAAACATTTTTGTTAACAAAATGTGCCAGAGCATAAAGACATCCACATTATAAAAATATATTGAGAGCCAATTCCAGGGGCAAAACACCTGGCACATTTTGGGAGAAAGGCTCCCTCATACTCAGATTGCCACTATGCACTGAGTTGTTTCCAAAAAACAGCATAGAGAGCAGCCTTAGGAGTGCATCTGCTGATATGGCCCCCAAGGGACAGAGGTGATGAAACAATTTGTATAGTGGGGATGCTGAGAGCCATTGAATCAAATTGTAAACCCTGTATATATTATGGAAACCACTTCAAGCCAGAGAGTGTGACAACACCCATGCTAAGGGACCATCCTCATGATTGGAGTCTGCTGGAGTACAGCAGGGCTCTGTTCATGGTCCTTTTCTTTCAGCTATGTTCCTGACATGCTCTCTGCACTGGGGTCAGTTGGAAGTTATCAAAGATAGGAGAATCCCTAGCTGTCTGATTCAGAAAGATTTCTGCTGGCTTTGCATGACAGAGTGGAGGAAGATATGCAGCTATCTGGTGGATAGGATCTAGTCCTTCAGTTTGTTTGTTTTTTTTTAATTCAAAATGTCTGGCTAGGTAAGTACTTAACATCTATTAATCTGAGATCTGAGCTTGGGAAAATGAAGGATGGACGTGATGTCATGAGTTATGTAAGTTTAATTGTGTCTAGTAAAAGAGGAAATAGACAAGACTCACTTATCACATACATATGTCATATGAGTAAGTCAAAAAGCAAGTGAGAAGAACAAGATATTAATTTGTTTTCCCCTCTCATCCAATTCATTAATACCTCAAGTTTTAACTGTGTTAGCCCTTTTACCTACTTGTCAATTATTAGAAATTTAGATCGGACTCTTAAAGCCTCAAAAATCTATGTAATAGTCACACACAATATTCTCTTGTACATTTCAACCAGGCAGGAGTTATTTATGGTATTTGAACTGAAAGCTATTGAAATTGCTCAAATATCTTCTGCATTTGTAAGCACTTTATCTGGAAGACTTGTAGCAGACAATAACATCCTATTTATGGTTCTTAAATTGTTCTTTTGATCCTGACATTCATTAAATGTTCTCTGTTTTTAGTAGGGGAGGACTTGGGATGGGAACGAGAAGCAGTGGTAAAAAAAATATTTTGATAATACGAATACTAGTTTTCCATCTACTTATTTGGAGCCGTCCTTCAATTTCCAATGACTTTAAAGTCATTTCTTCTGCAAGTTCAGAAGTGAAGTCACTGACACAAAGCTGCTAAGATATCTTGTTGGTAGCGGCTGCAGTAGATACAATTACCATATCACTATGTTTACTTAATTCACTAAAAAAAGAGAGTCATCTCTTGTTTCCTTATAAATTCCTTTTATTCTTTACTTTAACATCTTCATTCTTTAGCTTCCAAATAGCAGGCAGGAAAGGAGAATGAAGGAGGAGCGTCTAGGTAGCAGAGGTTCAAATCCCATTTCTCTCTCCATACCTTGATCAAGGTGTATGTCACTGCTTGTGGGAGAATGTGTGTATCAGTTCCATCAGGGAACAATAAATTCATAAGACGTACAGCTTTAACAGATGTAAGCTCTATAGGCCACAAGGAATGATTCAGCCAGTCCCTCCGCAAAGTCAACAACTTAAATCCTACCAAATAGATAATTTTGCTCAGCAGCACTAATATTGTTTTGTTTAACTATCTGAGAGAAGATGTACTCATAGCAGCAGATCTTCAGCTGGTCCATTGGCTTCAATGGAGTTATGACAATTTGCACACTAGCCAAGGATCTGACTCTTAATATTTGCCAGGATTGGGCTAGCTCCTGTTCTAACTAAAATGAAGATATGCCAGTGCTGGGACCTGATTCATCCCCGATTAAAGTAGAAAGACTCCTATTGATTTTAATGGGAGTTTGATCATTCTTTTAGTGGCAATGAATGTTGAATTTTGAAAATAAATGTTTTTTTCTTCTTCAATAATGTGATTGTAATTAAACTATGCTTAGACATTCTTTTGGGGACAGAACTCAAAACTTTCTTCATTGTCCATAACATGAGTGGAAGCTTTCCTATATTAGCCTAGTGTATGAGGCAAACCAAAATATTCTACCTACTGGGGGAAGAAGTTGCAAGGAACTTCAGACTTGAGATTCCACAGGCTTGAATATTCCCCTTTAACTTGGTTGCCCTTTGTTTCCTATAATAAACTAAACATGAGTTATCTAGCTAAGGAGAGGAAGAAGTCCTTACATTTCATCATCTGACATTGAATTTGAAACTTGGGTCTGAAGAATAAAATTTGCATAGTATGGCTTTGATTCATGGATGGGAAAAAAATTTAATATTGCACGATCCTTCAATGACCTTTGAAAAGATGTTCCAAGGAAACTATGAATGAAAATGGAGTATTCTGTTAATATATCATTCATAGACAAGGAAAAGATTTAATCTTTAATAGAGTGTTAGCTTTCTATGTGTGAATCTCATAAATCCGAGACAAATACACAAAAGGCCTTTCATTACAAATTAGTTATAGAGAGAGGGAGATAAAAAGAAAGAAGGGTGACACCACCTGTACCAAACACCTAAATAATATTAATCATGTTTAAGGAAAAAATAGAGTTGTCTTTAGTAAAACATTAACTAAGTCTTGTAAATTGATTTTGGCCTTCCTAGTTCATTGATTTTAAAAATTATTTCCCTAGAGCTTTCATAGTGAGCTGAATTTAAAAAAAAAATTGGCTGATTTTCCCACTGTAGTTGTGAATCCCATCCATTTTGATCATAGATACCTAGAGCCAAAGTTTCAAAGGTATTTAGGTGCATAAAGATAGATAGGATTTTTAAAAATACCTAGGCACCTAGTTCTCATGGGAACATAGGTACTTTTGTAAATGCCACTGGATGGCTATCTACATCTTTAGGCACCTAAATATCTTTTAAAATCTGGCCCCTTAGCAGTTACTAAAGTAAAATATTGAGCGCCTGTTAAGAGGATAGATTAAGCTACGTTTATGTGGAAGTTATTAGGAAACCTAACACAGCATAAATTGATGTTGATTGAATTCATTAGATATTTATGTTATTTTATTTTCTATTGTTTTCTTTATTCTGTACTTTTTCTGCAAGAATAAAAATAAGTAAATTGTGACATAACAATGGTATAATAATTTGTTTAAAAGAGACCATTTTGGCTTGGTATTACACATCATTTAGTGACATTTTATTCTTACTCTCTCCTGGATCTCTTCTTACTCTGATTCTTACTGCATGCTTTTTGCTAGTTGTTAGGTGATTAGGTCTCAGTTCAGGAAGATATTTAAGCATGCACATCTTTAAGCATGTCAGTAGTCCTATTCCCATCAGTGGGACTTAGTGACCATACCTGATTTATAGTCAATGACAAGAGTTCATAGTAAGAAGTCATTGACACCCAGTAGAAATTTATGAATACAACTGCTTTGTGATTCTCAGCACTTCCCTTATGTAACACAGGTAAAGTGACCAAGATACCTGAAAATGTCGCAGTTTTCCCATATCCTCAATTAAAACTTGTTTTTTAATATAACACATTTCATCAAAGCATATTGCTGAATCCAGGGAGTTTTCTTTGTGTTTACTAGCAACAACCTTTCCAATAGTACATATATTCAGTGTGATGTGTTCAGTGTATGGAGTGAGTATGAAGTTGTATCTGTGCTCAAAATGAATGCTAATGACACTTTTTCCGTGCTCCATGATAAACTCATTAAAAGGACTGTTACTGGGGAAAAAGTGCACTCCAGTAACAATACTAGTGTGGCTATTGACTTGTTGAGTAGAAGTTGGTAGTAGTGACATAAGTACACAATTAAAAAAAAAACAAAAAACAAAACAAAACAGTTATCCTTTTGCATTGATTTCACATGCCTAAAAACCTCTCCACAAATATGTTCTGGTTTCTAGTTTGAAAATAAGTTGTGCAGCCCATTTGCTGCATGTATAACAGGTGGCACTGAACATATCTGAAAGCATGTTAATATACAACATAGTGACTAAATACCCTAAACTATGCACCTCTGGATTTAAGCGGAAGCATTCATGTCTGCCTACCTATTCCGCTTCTACTGGTAGCTTCCACAATTCCAGTTAAGTGAAATACTGTAATTACCAAAGATCAGTGAGCTTTTTTGCCCTCCCTTAAAAGTCCCTACTGTTATATATTAGGTAGAATATAGAAGCAGTTTCTTGATTTCCTGAGTATATAATTTTAAGTATAGGATAGAACGCTTTTTATACCTACAGCTGACTGGTGCCAATACAGACAAGGTTAGTTGTGACCAAATCATTGCATTCTGATATGAATGTTAAAGGAGTTGGTGGTTTAGTCTGATACCTAAAGGACAGGCATCCTCAGCGTCACATCTGGCAGATTTTTTGGCTGTCTCAGGAGAGAGAACAAGAATGAAAGCATTAAGCCTGAACTGCACCTTTCTATCTAGAACTGGTCTCTAGAGATAGTTGGAAAATGGAAAAATAATTTAGCAAAAATATCAACATTTCAATGTCCATTCAGTTTTTCGGGGTTCTAAATGGAACAATTTTTTAATTAAAAAAACAGGAAACTTATTTTTTTAAATTTAGTTTCACCTGTTTCTTCTTTTGCCATTAAGAGTAATAAAATAAATGATGTCCAGTTTCAGCAGGGGCTCTGGGACACTGTATATTCAATATTAGAGCTGGGTCAATGTTTTCCAAATTGGTATTTGACACAAATTTTCATCACAAATTTGAATTTTGACAAAACGGGATTAATTTTTGCCTACATGTTTGTGAATAATTGATTCACTTTTTGGACCAGCTCTATTAAATATAAAGCAGCAGAGGAGTTCCTGTCTGCTTTATAAGGGGACATTTACTAAAAAAATATAGTAAAGGAACCACTCATACGAAATTCTGTGCATATATTCTGATGTGGAGCATGCACACAAGTAAGACGGTGCTTCTAAGAAAGAGAAATAATATTCCTTCCTCTATGTTTACGGACAGTGTTGAAAAGGAGGGGTGGCTATACATAAAGAGACAATATGGTGTTTACAAAGCTTCTAGTTTTACCAGAGAACTTTTGCTTCATTTGCTCAAAACTTCAAGACTCACTAACACACAGGACCAGCGCCAGTGTTTTTAGTGCGCTAGGCGCACGGCCCTTTTGCCGCCCCGCGCGCTGCTCCCGTGTGCCTGTGGGAGGTCTGCCGGAGCTGCAGGACCAGCGGACCATCTGCAGGAATGCCTGTGGCAGGTCCACCAGAGCCGCAGGACCAGCGGACCGTCCACAGGCATGCCTGCGGCAGGTCAACTGGAGCCACCTGCTGCCCCCCCCCGGCAAAATGTGTATTGTTGTCTGTCTTTGTCCATCAAAATCTAACAGCTCTAACAACCTTATCAGTCAGATAGCTATAGTAGGCTCTAAAAATTAGATGTGCATTTATATAACAGATTGCAGCTACTTTGATATAGTCATTACAATCCTGTAAATATGAACTGGAAATATTTGTATGATACCTCAGCAGTTAGTATGATTTACTGGATCAAGTCTCATCATTAAAAGACACTTAAGTTTGCAAAGTGAGGGACTGCAAAGACAGAAAATGACAAAGCTAAGCCTGCCCCATGTGGTGTATGAATTGCACGTCAGTCTTTAATTACAAACCATAATGGATCATGCACCATTGATATGAATAGGAAGCTGGTACGATTGCTGTATACGCCACTGGTGGACCATTACTGGAACAGTATGTCCAATTTTGAAAATCTTGGCCTGTGTTCCTCTCACTGAAGCTCTACAGATTTTGAAAAAAAATGCATTTTCTACACTTGAAATCAGATGACCTGTTTTCTAACTTCTTGACTAATAGTAAACACACCAAATTTCTGACCCAGAAGCATGAGATTTTGTGTAAATGGAAATACTTGGGCAATCTCAACTACGGGCATCTTCAAACACTGCCCTATAAACTATATAAATGCACACCTACACTGTGCATATCCATGCACAATAGCAGCACAATTCTTAGTATATTCCATTATTTACTAACACCTCCTGTGATGCTTAGGTATGACAGAGTTCTAAATCTTATGCACCAGATTCCAATTCCCTTATTTGCACTGGGTAATACCATTTAGCATGAGAATCTGGCTGTCTGTGAGCAGGTAACACACATATTATAAACCCTAGGCACAACTGGATCATGTGAGGATGGCATTTAAACCTTAACTCAGCCGTGGTCTGCACTACGAGTTTAGGTCAAATTTAGCAGCATTAGATCGATTTAACCCTGCATCCGTCCACATGACAAAACATTTTTGTCAACTTAAAGGGCTCTTAAAATCAATTTCTGTACTCCTCTCTGACGAGGGGACTAGTGGTGAAATGGACATCATTGGGTCGAATATGGGATAGTGTGGACGCAATTCGACAGTATTGGCCTCCAGGAGCTATCCCAGAGTGCTCCATTGTGATTGCTCTGGACAGCATTTTGAACTCAGATGCACTAGCCAGGTACACAGGAAAAGCCCCGGGAACTTTGGAAATTCATTTCCTGTTTAGCCAGCGTAGCAAACTCAGCAGCACAGGTGACCATGCAGTCCCCCCACAATGTTTCTATGCTCCCCATATCATCTCTGTCCCTAAGGTTATCGCAGGTTAGAAGGTGAAAAAAAATGCACTCATGACGACATGTTTTCCGAGCTTATGCAGTCCTCCCGCACTGATAGTGCACAGTGTAATGCATGGAGGCATTCAGTGGCAGAGGCCAGAAAAGAATCACTGTGTTTGCTTAACGGCAAAAGTATCATGCCTCGCTAGCGATCCTGCCCAAGTGAGGTCTCTGTGTCAGCCTTGGGTGGTGGCATGACCACTTTGTGAGCAGGAAGGCCACAGATATAGACATTGCATTAGGTAGCTTCTGTAGCTAGAGAAAACATTCCTGTGCATTTGGCAAAATCTGTGACAAAAAAGGAGAAGCCCCATAGTGTAGTGGTTATCACATTCACCTAACATGCAAAAGCCCCTTAGTGTAGTGGTGATCATGTTCACCTAACATGCCAAATGTCCCTGGTCCAAAAATGGGCAGAAACAGGTCACCGTTCCTTTTTCTGACTCCTCTCCTGAATTTTTAGTCTTAGAACAGACCGTGCTGTGAAATTTTACTTTGAATTATATCAGTTATGAGTTAAATAATACGGAAGCTCTCTCTAAGTTATAGTCTGGTTTCCCTACCGTTTCAGCTGCTCTGATAAATTAACATTTTGTTAGGGGCAGGGAAAAATTTTCATGAAGCCTTCTATATGGACTAAATGCTATCTCGGACTCTGAAATAATCTTAATGTGGCCCATAAAGTGCAATCCTTCATTCTGGATTTGTCATTCCATAAGTTGAACTGCTCCTTATTACTGTCCAGGCTTCATGAGCCATGGGAGCAAGGGGCAGGCTGGGGCAGGTGCGACCACGTGGTAATGTCGGCTGGGAGAACAGCCTGAGGCAGAAGTCTCCAGCTCGCATGATATTCCAGGCAGGATTGAAGCTCCATGAGACAAAATTTAAGAGAATGACCTGGAGTCACTCCCATTCAGTGCTCTAAGAGGAGGATAGCCATGTCTGTTCAGGCACCCCAATCAACCTCACTGAGGTCTGCCAGCTAAGTGGGACCTAGGCCGGCAGCAGTTCCAATCATCCAGGCAGGCAGCGGGCTGATTGGGTCCAGCAGACCCTGGAAAAAAGGTGCGAAACAATTGTCTGCCATTGCTTTCATGGAAAGAGGGAGGAAGAGGGACCTGATGATGTGTACCCAAAACCACCTGTGACAAAGTTTTTGCTCTATCAGGCACTGGGAGCTTAACCCAGAATTCCAATGGGCAGCGGAGACTGCAGAAACTGTGGGATAGCTACCTGCACCGCTCTGTAAGTCTATGCTAGCCGCGGTAATGAGAATGCACTCCGCCGAATTAATGTGCTTAGTGTGGACATATGCAATGGACTGTATAAAATCAAATTCTAAAAAATCGACTTATATTAAATTGACCTAATTTCATAGTATAGACATACCCTCAGTTTGTCGTACATTATAAAAATGTTTATAATTTTCATATAGGTTTTTAAATATCCCAGGAATGCCATTTTCTGTGTTTTACTCTGTGACATACTTAACTATGTGGCACACTTTACAAGAACAGCAAATGAGTGGGTAATATATATAAAATTAACTCCTGTAGCTATCATAAGAGCTTCATAGTTATAGATATAGCTACAGTATTTGGGGTTTAAATTTATGAAAACATTATATGGTAAAATGCTCAACAAAATCTCTTGTATAGTATTTGAATGAATCATCAAAATTAAATTAAAACCCATTAATGATAGAGACTTAGGAAACCCAAAACTTTCCATACTTTGAACATGTCTGACAGGATGTACTGTTTTTTTAATTGAAGATCAGGTTCTCACTGTGGTTTGAAACATTTCCATTGTAATCATCAGAGAACTGTTTTTAGTATTTGTGGAATGATGCTACAGAGTCCATTGTAAATTCAGAGCATATGTTCAGTGACAAGCAGCAGCAGAATCCCCTCCATTTTATGAACTGTTAATGAGTCTATAAACTGATTGTTTGGTAGCCAGAACTCTGTTACTGCTGTCGTCGTCCAACATTCCAGTCTGGATTTCTGCTGGCAGAAGTAATTGTTTCCAAAGTTAGAACTCTGTTCTTGCCTTACTTTTACTCACATAGAAGATTTTTTTTGTTCTTTTTTTTAAAAAAAAGAAATGAGACCATTAGAATAGAAGTGCAGTGCTGTGCTGTTTTACCATTCAGATGAGATGAAGTCAGTGTTCCTTTCAGAGTTTGTGAGCATCTCTGAAGACTTAGAAGGATACAAGTGGAAGCTGGGGGCGGGGACGGAACATTTGCTAAATGAGTTTTTGCCCTCTAGTTCCCATTGATTTTAATGGGACCAGCACAGCAAAAACAGCACTGAATGCTTTGAAAACAGATATGGACAATAGTTGTCCAAAACATGGTGAAAAAAAAGCAGAAGTGACCCAACAAAAATTAGTGTGCTGCATAGATTCTTTCTCTCTCTCTCTCTGTGTATGTATATACACCAGTTATATCCAAAGGAATTGGATAAGACCACATTATCTAAAAACCCAACCAACTTGAATTCAGTGAGAAACCTCACACAGCAGTACCCATCTCCCCTAGAGCAGGCAACAGATGGCACCATGCACCACCAGAACACACACTTTCAGTTTCCCATTTCCCTAGTCTTGCTCTCAAACCACACCCCCAGCCACTGGAGGGAGAGCAAGTCCATTACAATGTTTCTTAAAGGCATACTTCAGGTGTTCAGAGATGGATGCCACATACAAATATCAAAGTCACCCACCTATCTTGATAACCATTTGAATCTGTTATTCTGTGAAGTTGCCTGACCAAACCTACAAATTTTTTTTTAAAACGGTCATTTAAACAGCTCACACTCAAAAAAGGTATTTGAGAGACAATCCTAATTAATTGTGTCATGAACTTTTAGAAGGTCACTGCGCACTAAAGGAATACATGCTAATCCATACATTCTTGGTCATCCAGTTCTGCCACTAAGTCTTAAACAGACATTCTTTTGTGTCATTTATTGCAAAGGAGACTATAGATCACCATTTTACTGGACTGTGATAGTACCTATAATGTGCTGTGCACTGTACAGACATGCAGGAAGAGATAGTCCTGCTGCAATCTAAAAGATAACTGCAGGCAAAAGGGTAGGGGTAAGGGAAAACAGAGAAGCAAAATGCTCAGGGTAGTGTTCAGTATGTGTCTTATTTCCATATTGTTCTATTAATTTTTATTATAGGGGCACAGTTGGGATGAGAGAATGGCAGAAGGAAGGTGTGAATAAATAGGAGAAAGGAAGAAGAAGAGGGCATTTGGGGAGAAAAAGCAGGAAAGGCAGAGGTGGAAAACGGAATGTGAAGAAGTATGGAGAGCAGAGAAAGCCAGGCAGGCAGTTGGATAGTAGAAAGTTTGGAAAACAATTCATCAGCAGACAGAGCAAAATGTCTGGCATACAAATTGTGAAATGTAATCTTCTTCTGACATCACCAGCATCACTGATGGTAGTGGTGAAATCAAGAGATCAAGCTGGGCCTCTGCCTGCTCATCTGCTATTGCTGCCCTGGTTCCTGCTGGTGGACAACTCTTGTATGCCTGGTAGGTAGATTTATCCTTGGGAGCTTCTGCTCTACCTCCCTAGCCCATGTGATTAAAGGAATGGGGGTTGCTTACAATCGAGTTCTCACTGAGATGAGAAGGGGACATCCTCTCCCTTGCTACTGTTTCAGCTTCTGTCGGGCTATACCAGCTTCATCAAATTGCCAGATTTTTTCTGCCTAGCCACAAAGTTCTGTGTGTCTGCCTTTTACTATGAAACTGATCATGTAAAACTAAGGATATCTTGCTCATCCGTCTTTAAATATTACTTGCCCTGAGCATGTGGGTAAGGAAACAATTTCAAGAATACAGCCATTTGCTGGACGGACACTTTTGCCACATCATTTTGATCTGCTACTCCATTTTATTGGAGAGAAGCACAGTGTTCAAAGATGTGGATAACAATATAGCCAGTAGTTAAGACAGATTGATAGTAAGCCTCTACTCAAGTGCTGACAGGACACTGTCTATCACTGGCATTTCAACAAAGACGACGAAGCTGTTGAAGCAACCACTGGAGAGTGAACCAATGGTACATCATAAAGATAGGATACCAGTAGCTTTTTAAGTGTGCAACAAGTAGTGTCCCACTGTCCTCTCTCAACACTGATGAACGAGGCAGAAGCACCTTGGGATGCCATAGTTCCTTAAGGGCTGAGACAGTCAGGACTACAAGTGTCATGGCTACTTGCAAGGTATAGTCAGCAAGTTGCAGTCTGTCCACAAAACTGGCTAGCAAAGTCACAACTCATGCAAGGAAAAAAAAAATCAAGATAATCCAGCTCAAACATGACATAAAGCTCTCCTTTATCTGTTAACATCAAGTAAAATTCACCTCGATGCTGAGTGCTATCAAAAAGTTTATGACCCACTTAAGTCCTACCTAAGCCCTGAAAACAAAGGAATGCCCTATACCAATACTGTGATTTATTTTTGTGGTAGTTGCCACAGTTATATCTGCCCAAGAAAATGTGCTGTTTCTTCATATCAGGGGCGGCTCTAGAAATTTTGCCGCCCCAAGCAAAGCAGACATGCTGCCTTCCGCGGCTTACCTGCGGGAGGTCCGCCGAAGCCGTGGGACCAGTGGACCATCCGCAGACAAGCCGCAGAGGGCAGCCTGCCTGCTGCCCTCGTGGCGCCAGCAGAGCACCTCCCGCAGCTTGCCGCCCCAAGCACACGCTTGGCGTGCTGGGGCCTGGAGCCGCCCCTGCTTCATATGGTCAGAAAAGGGTATCTCTATGTTATTTTAGGTAAAGTATACCATTGATTTCCCTTGAAGCAAATGCATGACAACATGTTCTGCATGCTAATTTTTTAAGAGAACTTTGCAGGGCAGACCTCTATGCTAGTATGCCTAAGATCCAACCCCATAAGATAATAAAAGACATGAATGTGTTGAACTAAGTTTAATGCATTTGTTTAATTTAGGAGACAGTACTGTTTCTCATTAAGACAATCACCTGCAAATTATTACATTTTAAACATTAAACTTTTCCAATCACTATTCACTAAAGATTGTAATGAACTCACTTATAAATTGTTAAGTAATAGCCTGATGGAAATATTTGTCACATGCAACTGCAAAAGTTTTAATATCCTTCATTCGAAAGTGATATTCATCTCAAGGTGCAGGATATTAAGCATCAACCACAATTTAACCCACATCCACATGGTAATATTGTACCCACAATATTATACGTTGTGATAACTCAAACTAGTGGCCCTCCAAATATGCTGTTTTAGGGCATTGTCACCTAGGCACATGTACACAAATCAGTGGAAATTTTTAATTTATCATGAAAAACATTTTTTCCAAAAAACTGTGTGGAATATAAATGTACCACACTGCTACCCTATATTTTTAGTATTTATATGTGCATATGTTCCCTTCTAGTGAGAGTATTTTATATTGTAATAGTGGTAAATGTCTCCCCTCACTAAGCTAGCTTGTCTTTTTTTTTTTTAAAAGAAGACACACAAATGTAATTTGCATATACTAACTGAGAACACATTTGTGGGGTAATGTTGTACCCCACAAGGATATATGATGCAATAACTCATGAACTAGTGACCATCCAATTATGTTGTTTTAGGACATTACATATGCTAATTGATAATGCATTGCTGTGACAGTGCCTGATAGACTCATCCTAACATAGAAGGTACTCCAGGGATGTGTGAAAATTGCATTTCACAGGTTCACACAGAATGAGACTCCTGCTAGTTCTTTCAATTTGCTAGAAGTTTTTTTCACCTAAAACATTCAAAAAAATTCTCTGTTTCTGAATGGATTTGGGGGACAAAAGTCCCCCAGAACTTAAGTTAATGTAGTTTTTTCATAACTGGATTTTAAATATTTTTTGACCTAAAATATTAAGAATTGTTCTTGGTTTCTGAATTTATTTGGGGTACAAATTTCCCTCATACAGTGATACAGTTAAATCAACTTTTTTCTTTATGTTGGATGAAGGTTAAGGCTTAATGAGTATTAAATCTGTAAATCCCTACATGTTAAGGTGAGATAATACATCTAAATTTGCACTTCATAACAGCACAGAATGTTCATAAGTCTAATACTGTATTACTATTCATATTACTAACTCTATATAACTTCAGATTAAGTAGCATCTAAGTGGTGCACAGGCCTTGTTTGGGGTTCGCTGCACAGGGATAAATTTTGCCCTAAGACTGGGAATCATATGGGCATCTCACTGTGAAATCTGTTTTACATAAACATTCCAGAGACTAAAAAAAGCACTTCAATGGAAGTTGTCTTCTAACAAAGGTGACGTGGAAGACAGGAAACTGACCGACCCCACTGTGGTCTCTAGTACACATTTCATTGTCCAGCACTGGGCAGAGGGAGGCAGTGCTATGCTAGAGAACAGACAGTGAGGAATACTTAATGTGGCGCTTTGCTTTGAAGATGCTGGAAAAATTTAAAAAAACTGTTAAACTGAAGGACTAAGATTAATATCCATGATAGCAGACACTGGGATGAAAGCTTGACCCCACTGAAGTCACTGGAAGTTTTGCTATGGATTTCAGTGGCGTCAGAATTTCACCGTAGAAGTCCCACAAAGTATTTTTTACCTAGTTGCCATGGGAAGAGGATATGTCCTATCAAGTAGATGGGGCAACGATTTCAATAGTAAGAGATTTGTTTTGTATTTACCTTTTTCAATGAAATTGTTAATTCATTGAAACATTGTGAGCAAACCCTTCACTCTGCTGATCTTAAAATAAACGTGAATGGCTCTAATAACAAAACAATTTATTTTTCAGATTTCTATTGCAACAATAACTCCAGTTAAAATTCCACAAATACTATTTTATATGCATTATCTGGCTGTCTCTTTAACATATAAATGAAAAGATTATGTAAGAGTCTGTGTTTAATCTCCTTCAATGTGTGTTAAACACTGCAGAAAAAGAAGCTATTTTTTCTTGAAACAAGGAGGTTATTGACCTAGATAGCATAAACCTCACATCTACAATGTCAACAGAAAAAAAAATCAGTGCTGAAAGCTTGAAAGTACTATTTGCCCACGTAAATTCAAAGGCATGGCCCCTTTTTATCTGTATATTTTTCATGCTCACTGCAATGTGAACGTCCGATTAAAAGCTTCTGCAAATAATCTGAGTGTGTAATTAGGGGCACACAGCTCCCAGACTGGGGTTAATACCCTCACAAACATGCAGATCTAGCTAGGAACCAATTCAGTTTCACTGTATTTTTCCTTGTATTTAAAATCTTCCTGTGTTTTGAACAATGATAAACCAAAAATAGATGTATCAACTTTTAGAGCATCAGTAGCTGCTGAAATACACGTTACACATACAAATAAGTTAATATTGCATATTAATATATTGTCCTTTTCATTTTTATCTCAATATAAAGATCAATAATATTTCACCCAAAAGTTATTTCATCTCCTTAGCTTGTCATTACTACACTGAAAAGTCCCATGAATAAAGTGATATCAGGCATTACTAAGCCATGATTTATACAACATTTATAAAGTATGTTTTACGAAAACTAAGTGGATAATATAAAGAAATCAACAGGATTCCATTTTAATTGGTCCTGTTGGGTTCCAAGGAGGTAGGTGGGTGCAAGTCCACCCATGGCTAAAGGACCATCACCCAGCCCATGGTTAAAGGACCCTGCCCCAGCCTATGGGGAGGATCCACTGAGCCCAGGAACTTAATTACAGGGGACAACTGAAAAATATAACAAGGACAGGTGAAGGTCAAAAGATCAAAAAAGGGAACCTGAATGGGTTAATTGATGCAAGTGGCCATTCATTCTACAGAAGTTGTATAATAGATAAATATATTGCAGAGAATTACATTGACAGTACAAAATATTTGTATTTTAATTGACGCCAGTGAGCAATAATATGAAATGGCTTGCACAAATTGCAGATGATTTTTTTTAACCATAGAAACAAGAGCACCTGATTATCAAGAGATCTTCTTTGCGTTCCCTGATGATCATGTCACTATGTATGTGTCATTGCTGTGTGAGGAAGTTATTGGTTTTGAACTATAATGCTTTGATTTCATGAAACTGGACATCCCAGGGATTACTGTGTAAGTATAAATTCTGTTCCTCAATTAAAGACAGTCTGAGTCCCTCTGCTTAACCACTCACACACACAGTCTTCTGAGTCGATGCCTTGGGTATAGGATGTCCTGCAGATACAGCTTGATCTTGCAAAGTGGTGAGCACTCTGTCCCCAGTCCAGCAGAGCATTTAACTTTAAGCTTGGGCATGGAAGTAATGTTAAACATGTGCTTAAGTGCTTTGCTGGATCAGCGCCAGAGTGCTCAGCACCTTGCAGGATTCAACATGTAGCACTCGTGATGCAAGGAGAGGATTTTGCCAAGTATGAACTACAATATAACATGTGAATATTGGGTACAATTAATTTTTTTTTAATCATATCAAGACGGAAGTCTGTATTCCAGAAAGGAATTATAGTTTAGTTTATTCTGCAAAACAGAGGAAAGAATGTACCATCAGAAAAATATTAATTCAACAAATGGCCACATTAAAAAAATTCTGAGATGTAAGGTGTAGTCAAAGAAATATGTATGTATCCTTGATAGCCATATTTGTTCTCATAATGTGTAGGGATTTAAACCATTCCTTGAGTGGGTAGCCATGAATACTCATTTTACAAATCCAGACAATGATTCCAGGATTAAAAAAATTATTCAGCCAACGACCTGCTTTGAACCATGAAAGATAGGACACTGGCTACAGCTCATTTAACTGTCATTTAGGTGCCATCTATATTTTTCTGAATTTCCTTTTCCATCGGTACTGATTACCACAATATTTGTACCTGAATAGAAATTTTTGCCTGTCTAATTTAGCCTGCTCATTATTCTTGATTCTTTCTGAGCTTAGGACATCAGTATCTTTGGAAGATAGAGAACTTTGGTGCATGCAAAAACTGGATTGTAATATGAAGCTAGGAAAGAGAAGCAATAGTAAAAGGGAAATTGGTAGATTAAGGTCCCCAACTGTGAATGTAATACTGATTTCAAGATGACAATTATTCTAGATGTAAGCCTCAGAGGTAGAAGGTTAAAAGGGAAAAGAAATTCTCAGTTCCTCCTATAGGAAAAAGGAAAAAAGCTGGCTCCGGCAGGCTTAATTTACGTATTATAATTTCTCTGCAGTGCAGGTCTGTGCAAGTTTATGTTATATTTTATGGAGATTGTGTTCTGCTTTTGAAAATTATATTAATGGTGCATGTAAGTGTATTTGTGAAAGTTGAGAGAAATTATGACAGGTTATAGCCTGGGAAAAGCAGGCTGAACTGACAAGTAGTGGACTCTGGGTACTGAGCTCAAATTGAGCAAGTAGAGATCAGGGACTCTGTTGCTTTGCTTTGGATTTCCTGCTCTCGGATCCTGAAGGCTGTGTGAAGCTGACTTGATAGGACTGACCTGGTAGAAGTGGAGCTGACTTTGAGGGGCTAGAATTACTAGCATCCAAGCTGGTAGAGTTGAATTTGCTGAACTGTACTGTGCAACAGCTGAGCTGGGACAGTTGAATTCGCTGAACCCAACCTGGCCCACTGGATCTGACATTGTGGAATCCAAACTGGCAGTCACAGACTGGAGTGGGCCGACCAGTGCACTGCAGCAGCCAAGCTGAAGAATCCTCCCTGCACCTACTTGACCCCTACGGAGTCTGATCGGGTTTGTGAATGAGGTTTAGATAGGAGGGGATTGTATTTTATCAAGAGTTCTGGGGCCCCCAACAAGTGAGCAGTGAACGCTATGGGTTTGGCCAGACCACTCAAACTGAGTTTTGCCAATTTCATTTTACTCTGTAAATAGATGTTGTTCATTTTCCAAAAAAAATAAAAATAAAAATTTGTGGTTTCATAGTCCCAAGGACTTCGGAGTTCTTGAAGCAGGGAAGAAACCCTTGTATAAGCGACCAAGGGAGCTAAATGTTAAGTTTCTGAAATGTCAGACTGGATAAGGTTTTAGGTGGGACCTCGAGCCAATTATTTTAAACAGAACCCCTAGACATCATTTGAACTCAATGCCTGCTCTTGCTAATGAAACATGGCAGAAGAGTTGCTTAATTTGAGATGGCAATGTTTATGTAATGTAATAGAAGTAAAATGCAACACAAACCTCAGGTTTTTAAAGTTTGTGTTGGTTCTGTTACTTCTTTTCAAAGTGTTCATACTGTTTTCTTCTGTCCAGAATTTATTGATTTTGGTAAAATGGGAAATAGTGCAAGATAAGCTTCTTCAGCACTCTTTCCTTTCTGAACACAAATGAGGGGCTCTCTTCAGTTATATCCTACCCTTGTATTAATGCAAATCCCTTACTATGAGACTCTTACCCACTAGCTAGCCTGATTGTGCAGTAATAAAACTACTAGCCACAGCAAAAAACCAAAGCTATGTAGTAGTGATTGTTTCAGATGGACAGATATCTCCTTAACACTACAGATATATGTGAACTATAGGCAACTTATTTAAAGCAAAGGAACTAATACTTCCAATTAACCAGTTTTCGTCTCCTGTTATTCTGCCACAGTTGGTAGACAAGCAGTGTGTTTCTGACATCTCCATATAGACAGAAGATCAGACACTGTGAAAGTAAGTGACAGTAAAGCTAATTAAAATCCTTGAGTTCAGTAGCATGAAATTTCAAAAGGGGGAAGAATGGGATGCTGCTCACCAACCATGACGACCTTTTTCTCCTATAGCCAGTGCTGGACTAAGTCATAAGAGGTGTGTGCGCGCAGGGCATGGGGGACAACAACAACAACATTTGTTTAACATTTATATTGTGTACTAAATATAAAAAACTCCAAAGAAATATTTAATCGTGAAATAATTTCAGATATAATGTGATCAGACAACTCCACTGAGGTCAAACTAGGTCTGAATTTGCCCCAAATATCCGGCACCCCTCACTGATTGTCAGGAGTTTTGCCTGAGTAAGGATTCAGAGCTAAAGCCTTAAGAAAATAATCACCATTACACAAATTCACAGTAAGGAGCAGCAGCACAGAAATGATTCTACATCTAATGTTCCACCTGCTTTCTCCCGTTCCTATCACTAAATTAACTGGATGAAACAGCGATGAGCTGATTTAAGCACACTTTCTAACTGCTTGGTGTTCAGGATGTGCCCTACATATTTTTTAGCATAATGCTAGTGCAAAGAGACCACCACTAATGTAGAGCTGATGGAAAAATGAAGACATTTTAAGAATCTCTAGCGTATACACAAAGCCTCTGTAGAAGCTGCAGCCTCAAATACATTGCCTTCATAACCCCTTGCAGGAATATTGCAGGGGAGGAGGAGGGAAAAGGTGGCAGGATAAGGCACATTCCCTCATCCTACCGATTTCCCAGCTGCCACCAGACTCGTCAGGGTCTTTACAAGGCAGGGTACGAATTAGTGCAGACTTCAAGGCTTCTCCCAATCTGCCATAATCAATCAACCCCAATGCCCACGATTAAGGAGTATGGGTTTAAACTGCAGTTTCCCTGTCCAGCACTGGCACAAAATATCCCTACTAAGATAACAGAATGATACGTGAATTGATTGTACAGTGTAAACTGTAGATTGGAAAGTACTGACTTATGCACTTAATGCAGAAACTGCTGTGCCACTACATACCAAAAAGGGAACGATAGATGACTAAGCAGTTTTTCTGTTGTCCATAAAGGCAAAAACACCAACCATAAACAATGATTAAGAGTTTCATCAAGGAGAAAAGGCAAACCGTTGGAAAAAATGGCTTCTTTTCTTTCCCTTGGCCTTTTATGTTGCTTGGTGTACAGAAGAGATGTTTAACAAAATGAATAGCACAAATAATGCTGTGAACACATGTTCTTTGTAAGTGGTCAAGATCTCTAGAGGACAGTGTATTAAATTGCAGATATTATCTATCTAAACTAAAAATCATAAAAGCATGAAATTAGTAATTGACTCAATTTACCTCGTTTATTAGTAGCATAGACCTCTGTTTGAATTAATATTGCCCAATGGAATTTCAAGTGGTAGTGACATGGCATATCATGACACGAATTAGCGCCTGCTTCTATTACTGTACTTCAAGCCACTCGTATTCCCCAATTAGGTTGGGTCTAATCTAATATGCATGCTTTCAGAATTTCTATTGACAATAAAATGTGACTGCTTCCCCCCCATCCCCCGTAATGTCATGTTCATTTTACATAACAGTTAATTTCCTCAGCATTATGTTGGCACTGGGTAGTGGGTTACTGGTTATTTTCTACCACAAACAGTTATATGCACTATTACTGTGAGCCATACTGCATGTTCTATTCAGTCACAATTAAGTTAAAAAATAAAATTTTATACATAAGATATATAAGTAGCTTGAACAGAATTTCACTGCGGCATGCTGACCATGTTACAACAACAATTTCTCAGCTCAGTACAACTGCTTTTTATTACGGTGTGAATAAAAAGCAGGATGCTTAACTTTGTAGAATGACAGCTCAATTGTTTTGAAGGAGATTAGATAAATTTACTAACAAAGAATTGTATATGACTGATTATCTCTATCAGAAAGGACTAATGATTTCTGCAATAAGACTACAAATTAGTCCTTGTTATGTTTTCCACATTCAATGGTCTATAGAAATATTAACTAATTTGTCCTAAAAAAATATTCCTGTGATGGCTCCTATTTTACAGATGGGGAAACTAAGGAACAGACAAATTAATTGGCTTCCCTAGTCACAGATCAAATGAGTCAGTCACAGAGCTCAGATTAGAACTCATGATGACCTCCCATTTTTTCTCTGGATATTGCCTTGCTTCAACCAGCCATAAACCAAATGACATAGTGCTATGAAAAGAAAATGGCTGATAGTTATGTAAGGATTCTAAGGTAACCTAACCTAAAAATATAAATACACATGCCTCAGAGTGCATAAGTCTCCAGCCCTACCCTTTTTCCCCCTCACTACAGCCTCCACACTGAGGGCATTGAAGACAGAGAGCCACACTGGGATTCCATTCTACTTAGGAAAGATTCAGCTGGGCTGATTAAAGGTGGATGTCCAGAGCTGCTGGGCAGATGGGGAAGTGTCATCTGGCATGTCTGCTTCCATTTACTCTATTTAGGTTCCTTGGATAGTGACAGAACTATTTCAAGGGCTAAAATCTGGCATTTCTTATGAGCATATGAAGATTCACTTAAAAAAACCCCACACACACGAACAACAAATGTGACTGGGGCAGCTATTTCACTTTCTTATGTTGAAAAACAATTTTCCTGAAACCTTTCCTTTGGCATTTGCAATTTTTATTCACCATGATAGGTCTCTGACCTTTTTCTAAAAATTGGCATGATATAGTCACCACCCTACATTACCAATATTTCTTTTAAAAGAGTCCATGTGAAAATGGAAATAAATTTAACCGTATGCCACTTGACAATACTGTATATATGTGTATGTAAACCCAAAGCTGTAAGGCTTGAAATTATGTTCTCACTCCACTGAAGGGGGAGGTTACTTGCCTATAACTGGATGTTTGAAATATGTGGTTCCTATCTGTATTCCACTGAGGGTTTATGCATGTGCATCATGCACCTAGAGCCAGAGATTTTGAAAGTAGTAATGTCCATTGGTTCACTTAATGGGTTTGTCGGAGGTGATAAAGGACATGGTAGACTTACCTCATTCCCAATTCCTTCTCCACTATGAATGCAAGAGAACTGCAGCAGAGATGAAAGAAGGGGTGGGGAAGTGGAATAAAGATAGGAACCACACATCTTGAAGAACCTCCAGTTACAGGCAAGTAAGCTCCTCCTCCTCTTTGAGTAATGGTCCCTATTGCATTCTAATGTGAGTGATTAACAATCAGTACCTAAGTTGGAGGAGGGTGCGAGGATGAGGACAGAATGGTTGATGGAGAACAGCTGCGCCAAATGAGGCATCTGTTACAGGGTCCTGCCCAAGGCATAATGCATAGAAAAGGTACGCACTGAACTCTATGTGGGCACTCTACATAGGTCTTGAAGTAGTACATCATGGAAAGTGGCTGTGGTTGAAGTCTGGGCTCTCATGGAATGGGTCCTCACCCCAGGGGGTAGAGGCAGTCCCAACACCTAAGAGTATAGCATAATGCAGCCCAAAATCTACTTGGATATTCTCTGTGTGGAGATCACCTGTTCCTTAACTCTTTCAGCTATTACAATAACAATCTAGAGGATTTCCTCATTAGTCTCATCCTCTGTAGATAGAAGGCCAGGGCCCAGTGGACAATGAGGGAGTGAAATTGCCGTTCCCCTTCTGAGGCATGAGGCTTTGGGAACAAAGCAGCTAAGTGGATGGGTTGGTGGAGGTGAAACTGGAATAGAATCTTTGGCAGAAACTTGGGATGAAGGTGCAGGGAGATTATCCTTACATAAAGTGGTCAATGGCCCCACGCTGTGATAGCCAGAAGGAAGGTGACTTTCATGGAAAGGAGGGAATCACTGGGAAGCAATAGGTTGTGTGGGTGGGAAGAATCTGATGAGGCCTTTCCAAAATCTATCAGTCAATGGGTGTGTAAATACGGAGTGCCCTTCTGTGTGGACATGGAAAGTGCTAAATGCCTCCTTGAGAGAGTTGAGAGTGAGGCCAGGCACTTTCAAGGACAGGAGGTATTCCAAAAGAAGGAATTTCCACCTCTTCTGGGGAAAACCCTTTCTGTTGGGTCCAGGAGGCAAAGTGCTTCCACTTGGCCTGGTAAGGGTGCCTGCTGGACCCTTTCTTGCTGCTCAAGAGGATGTTTTGCACTTCTTATGAGCATGCCCATTCTAGAGAAGATGCCCATCCAAATACCACGCTCTGAGGTGAAGCTACTAGTTCCCCATGTCAATTACTGCTGGGAAGTGGGTCTGGTCTCGCTGCGGTCGGTTGTTAGCAAAATCTTCCTATTTGCTGTAATTCAGGAAATCATATTTGGCAAGCAATGCTTGGTAATTCAAAATCCTAAACTGCAAACTGAGAGAAGAGAAGACCTTGCAGCCTAAAAGGTTCAGTTTCTTGCCCTCCCTGTCATATGCGATGTAGTGTAGATGATGTTATCTAGCCCATTCTGTGGCTGCCTGTACCATAAGTGACTTTGGAGGGGGTGTAGGAACAGAAACTCAGATCCCTTGGTTGGTGCATAGTATCTTTTTTTGTCCCTTTTGGGGTAGGTATACATGTGGCCAGCATATGCCAAACTATTCTAGTTGGCTTAAGAATGGCATGATTAATTGGTAGAGTGACTCTGCTTGGCACTGATGAGTGAAATATATCCCAGCAGTTTATACTGAGCATCTTGGATCTCTTCCAGGGAAATGTGAAGCTCTCCTGCCACTCTACATAGGAGATCCTTAACTTGGTGATAGTAATCAGAGCACGGGGCGAAGTTGAAGCCACTTCTACATCAGGTGAGGATGATGGGAATCTCTTCTGTTCTGGTGGCACCACTGGAGCCAGGCTATGCAGCTCATCTTCCATTACTGGTTCCAAGGATCTACTTGAAGGCAGTGAAATAGGAAATGCCTCCCTGACAGAACGGATGGGTTCCAAAGCTGAGTATTGGGGCCAGGATCCCCCAAAAGGCAGCATGATTGATCCAAAGGGTGTGTGGAGGGCCCCACCATGCCAGGAACCAGTGACTCCATGTTGGCTGGAGTGGAGAATACTGCCACTATGTAGAAGGCTGCCACCGGTGCTTGTAGTGGTGGGAAGAGATGGATGGTCTCTGATTCCCACCCAATTCCTTCGAAGACAAAAACTCTGAGACTAGTTCCATTGACGGTACTGTGAGCCAGCAGAAGAGCATACCTCACCAGAGTGGCGGGAGGAGAGTGTCTCAGATGCAGCATATCTGGTGCTGGAGATAACGTCTCCTTTGATTTAAACAGCCTCAGAAGGTAGAAGGTGTTGGTCTCCCAAGGCAAACACTTCTTTGGGTTCAGCATTTTTCTCAACCTCCCTGGGGTCAAGCACACTTTTTTAGTCCCCAGACTGGTACAGAAGCAATAGTCTTCCCGGGAGTGGATGGCTTTTTAGCTCTGAAGGGCACCGATGTTGACTGTGTGTGTGGGCCCGCACTTGGTATCAGTGAATCTGTCTCTTTACGTGGCTTCTCATGTCTGTGTACTTTAGAGTGTGTTCCATCCCTCTGATGAACTCATGGAAGTAGTTGTTCCCTTCTTAGGTCTAGAGGAAGGCTTACTGCCATGCTTATGTTTCATGCGTCTCTACTTCCCAACTAGGCCCCAGTGCGGGATCCATAATGATGGTACTGCTGGAACTGGGCTCAGACTTCTCAGCTGGAGGCATACTTCTAACAGCCTCCGGCCTGTGTCCGGGATACAGGGGTTGCTCAGCCAAGATCCGAATGGGTCTCATGGTGACTTCCATGTGGTGCTCCTGGAGGTGGAGAGCCTGGCCTTCTTGGGTATGGCTCAGGAAGGATTGGCAGATAGTGCACCTGGATGAAATGTGTGGGCTTCTATGATGTTCATTGATGACTGAAAAGGAACGCGGGAAGGAGGTGCAGATTTTAAAGCCAGTGTTTTTTTGGCATAGTCTAGTATCCACATCAGTGTAAGAAGTAGGAGGAGGGTTCATAGGGAACAAAAAAAGGATGCCCAATCTTATTCCTAAAACTAGCAAACGGCTAACAATTACTATATAAACACTACAAATAATAAAAATTGTAAATTAGCTATGTACAATTGTAATTTTTTTTTAAGTGCGACAAGAGGACACAAATAGTACCAACCTGGACCATATAGTGGTGAGATGGAACTGGAGACATGGTTGGTCCGCTCCACCCTTTATCACCTCAGAAGAAAGCATGAGGGGAAGCAAAAGGGCATGCATAGACCAACGGACACTGCTACTTTCAAAATCTCTGGGCACACAGTGCGCATGCATAAACCCTCAGTGGAATACAATAGGGACCATCACTCAAAGAAGAGCTCTCAATGTCTTTACTATAATTTCAAATGTCTGTGAAAAGAAAAAATGGGAGCGCTCACTTTGGTGGGAAAAGCAGCCCGCTGCCTATAACCTATGTACCTTAATATGAACGTTTGCAGTTTCTGTTAAAAAAATCCTTAACCCTGACAGTGTGTTAGAAATGGAAACAGCATTTCATATCACACACTATACTGGGCATTAAGGACCTGATCCATAGAAGTGAATGGGAGACCTTTCACTGACTTCAGCTCAGACCCTAATTCCCTAGTGGTGTCCAGATAGCACTAGTTCTATTGAACTAATTTTTTTCTTACAGCATTTTGAAAGTGTAATACTGTAAAGGACAAAATAAGGTAATTTTTTTTTTTTTAAAGAAAGTTGTAATAGCAATAATGACCTTGGCATAGGGCAGTCTCTGGGAATTAATGACTGGCTGAGGTAATGACTTTGGCTTTGCCTCAGGTCATCAGCTTCCCTGCTGGTCATTAATCCCCAGGAAATGCCCTATACCTCAATTAATATTTAACTTGTGCCATAGCCATAATCAACAATGTTTTTCTTGGTGCTATAAATATGGCTGCAAAATCTTGTAAAATGCTTCATTAAACATAATATTACATATTATATTACTCTATTAATACATAGAATATAATGCATTAACTACCGACGGCTCCATTGACTTCAGTGGGCTTTAGGTCAGGCCCAACTCCTAGATTATCTGTATGCAATGATTTACTATATAGTAGTTTATTGTCTGTGGAGTTCCTAAGAACAGGACAGATTGTCTGTTCATGTGCACATACTTCTTCACTACAGTTCTTTATATTTTCCAATACTAAAGGAATATATTTTTCAATGCCGAGAAAACCTATCCTCAATATATTTCTTCTTGTTTTTTGTTTTTTTTTTTAAGTTAGCTATCTCAGTTTTGTGAATGTTCAGGTAGGTTTACTAAAGAAATGGAGGGCTGAATGTAATTTGTCTACACTGAATTGGATTCAAATTTTGATACAAGCAGAAAAAAAAATTGACAGAACACAGTTTATTGATTAAAAAGCATTTCATTAATGTAAAGGCCTTTGAGCAATACAGAAAGAAAGTAGTAAGAAGCACAGAAAAGGTGTATTTTTATGTCAACTAATAACCCTCCTACCTCCTCTGGCTATAGAACAAATTGATTTGTGGCTGCAATAGCTTCTTCTTTTAGTTTAATGTAAAATTAAGCTACTGTGGTAAATAATCAAAATTTTACTTAACATTTCTAATCTAACAGCAGCAATTTTAAATGTGTGTACACATCTTGAGGTATTTTCCTTCAACTGTGGTATAAAAGGAGGCATTTTATGGATTGCGTACCTCCAAGTTTTAGTATTGTATATGATGATTTGACGCAAGCCACTTTTAAAAATAGGATATACATCACTTTTATGAGTTTTTATTTTTAATTTTTTTAAAACAAACTACTAAAATGGTGTCATGATACTCCATTTCCCCTCTACAAAATATTTATTGTATGCATTTTATAATTAATCAATAAGATGAAAGAGGGAGAGTTTCTATGTGATTATACCACATCCCTTGTGGTGTTATAAGGGACAACGTCATATCTAGAATTACTTTAATCAACCAAGTATAATAATTGCCTGGAAATACACTCCCTGCAGTGTCTTATTGCTAATAGAATTATAGTTGGATCACATAGCAACAGAGATTGTTAAGGCTGCCTAAGTAGACCCAACATGAAGGCACTTTTTGGGTTGCTTGTAACTTTTAAACTTTCACCTGATATTTCAGCTGAATATTGTTTTGAAAGTGCAAACAAAAACTCACTGTTTTTGAGAGCAACAGTGATTATGGGATTTATTCTATGTGAGTCTTGGACACAGATAAGGAATGGAACCCTTTAAGACTAGGTCTACATTTGGAGTGGGATTCCCAGCTCTCATTCAAACCCTTGTGCTAGCTGTTGTTGAGCTAGAGCTCTAAAAATAAGTGTAGCAGGAGCAGTCTGGGCAGTGGTGAATGGCAGAACTGGTTAGCTGAGCTGAGCACAAACCTGCCCGGGCCACATGGGTACAAACTGGGCATGGCTACCTCCCCAACACTACTATTTTTAGAGGGCTAGTACTATGAATGCTAATATGAGTATGTCTATGCGAGCTGGATAATCATACCTCTCGCTCCAAATGTAGACAGAGTGAAATTCATCTCTATGTGGAGGCCCAGCAGAAGGCCTATGTGCCTTAAGGCCTATTTTGAGGGTTTAAATAGTGCATGTACTTTGTGCTACTCCCATGCACTGGGGTGAATTTCAATCAAAGTGAAAGGACACTTTTGGCAACTTGCCCTAGACTTTAAAGAGAAATACAATAGTATAAAAGAAGTGCAGTAAAGAGAGGTATTCCTGAAATATGTGAAGATGTTTGGCTTACCAACGTAAAAAGCTATAAATAGTTGAAAATTGTGCATTGGCTATATATATGATTTTGCTTTTTCAATAATTTGATTACCAAATGAAATTATACATTTCTTCAGGTTGCTGTTCGAGTTCAGGATTCTATGACTGCTTGTGTAAAAATCTCTTCAAAACTTTTCAAAGTAGAATTGCATATGCCAGACCTAGTGAGGATGTTTAACCACTGACAACTGACCTAAGAGTCTGGATTAAGTTATGTTGTTAAACTTTGATAGAACCTATTTCATGAGCATCCAAGCACTGTGATACAAAATATGTAACTAACTAAACAAAAATATTATGCTACTCTTGGTAAGTAGCACAAAAATAACTCAATGCACAATATATCCAAACTGCAAGGACCAAAAAGATAGAATAGCAAACCAGAACAAACCAATTAGTTTTATTTTGTACTTTCAAGTCCCCCCCCCAGTCCTAACTCTATAGAATTCCCTCTCTCTCACAGGGTAAATTCCATTGACTATCGCTGAATTCCTGTCAAAAATCCATTCCCTTACTGAGAACAGGGTAACTTTTAAGAAGTGAGTTTCGCTGTTCAGGCTTGTTTAACCAAAATCAAAAAGGCAAAAGTGATGTTGTCATGGTACAATTCCCCACTCTGAACCTTAGCGTCCAAAAGATGGGCTACCAGCATGAATTCCTCTAAGCTTGATTACCAGCTTAGAACCTGTAGCACTGCCACCAACCAGGAATTCCAGTGCCTGGTACACTCTGGTCCCCTCAAAACATTGCCTGGGGACCCCCGAGACCCAGACCCTCTGGATCTTAACACAGGGAAAGTAAACCCTTTCCCCCACCATTGCTTCTCCCAGGCTTCCTCTCTTTGGGTTACTCTGGAAGATTACTGTGATTCAAACTCCTTGAATCACAAAACAGAGAGGAAAATTCATCTTCCTGCCTCCTTCTCTCTCCTCTCCCAGACTCTCCTGAGAGAGACAGTAATCCTAACACAGAGAGAAATTAGCCTCTTCTCTCTCCACAAATTCCCTGATGAATCCAGACCAGTCCCCTGGGTCCACCAGAATAAAAAAAACTATCAGGTTCTTAAACAAGAAACCTTTTAATTAAAGAGAACAAAAACAGTAAAATTATCTTTGTAAATTTAAAATGGAATAGGTACAGGTTTTTTAGCCATAGCTGGGAGGGTAATTCCCAGTGCCTAAGTATCAAGTACAAATTAAAATCCTTTCAGCAAAATACAGATTTGAACTCCTTCCAGCCAAATGCACATTAAACTCCTTCCAGCCAAATGCACATTTGCAAATAAAGAAAACAAGCATAAGCCAACTCGCCATCTACCTAGTACTTACTATTTGGAATCTATAATGAATCTGTATCAGGGAGACTGGAGAGAAACCTGGTTGCACGTCTGTCCCTCTGAGCCCAGAGTGAACAACAACCAAATTCTAACAGCACACACACCAACTTCCCTCCCTCAAGATTGAAAGTATCCTGTACCCTGATTGGTTCTCTGATCAGGTGACAGCCAGGCTTACTGAACTTGTTAACCCTTTACAGTCAAAAGAGATATAAAGTACTTCTGTTCTATTAACTCCTACTATCTGTTTATGACAGATGTTACAGAGAGAGCTCTGCTAATAAACCTAGAGAATGCAACTTCAGGGACTGACATCAAGAGTATCCCAACTGAGTATAATTTTTGTTTATAGGTTATTTTAACGTGAGAGGCAATCTCTCAGGTACTACATAATTCAAGGCTTTAAAGAGATTGTCACTAATATCTTGAATGACACCTGAAAGTCAAATGGAAGTTAGTACAGAGCTCTGAGGTATCGTGTAAGAACATAGAAGGCTAGCAAGCAGTTTGTGCACTAGCTGAAGCTCCTGGGTGGTTTTAAATGGTATTGCTACTAAGAATGAATTACAGTAGTCTAAACAAAGAGAAAAAGGAAAGGATGACCATTACAACACTTCTCAATTGATGAAAATTGCAACCCTTATCTGGCCATATGTGGGGGAAAAAAATGTACCATGGACCACCATTTCTGCCTAGGAATCCTGAAACAGTAATGGAATTAATATGATCCAGGCACTGCAAGCTATCTTGTCAGTCTGCTTGAATATATGGCATGTAGACTGCCTTTACTAATTCTTCTTAATGCTTACTTCTGTCAGAAAATACTGCTCTGGTTTTATTTTGGTCAAGTTGCAGCCAATTCACTGTCATACAGATCTCCAGCAGTGTAAAGAGACCATAGAACAGTATGGCAATTCTTATGCAGAGCTGTGAATGTTAGCACATAGAACTGCAATATTTTACAAAAAAGGTTGCTTTTAAAAATTCAATACAAGATAAAAATTAGAAGACATGCAATGAATACTGAACCTTAGGCTCAATGCAGCAAAAACAAAATCAGAAAAATGGTATTCTCTAGAGTTTTGCAATCTGAAAAACTGGGTACAGAAACTGCTGACAGAATGGACAGCTATGCGGTGGAAACTAACTGCCTCTTTCTTTCCTTCAAAACACATGAAACCAGCTGTGAGGTAATGTCCTCATAGGGTCACTGTGTGGGACAGATAGGCAATAAGACTGGCCTCTGGATGGGGAATGTTTCATTTCCTTTAGAGAGAAATAATGATAGCAAAAAAATGTGTGTTGCTGATGGATTACGTGTAAAGTTTAAAATTCACACAGTTCAGGAAACAGGCCCAGAACCTCATCTGTTGTAAATTGGAGTAATTCCATTGAAATCCATGGAGCGGTGTTGATTTACACTAGCTGAGGTTCTGGTACTCATTGTCAAGGCTCTCACAGCACAAATTCCTTTTCATAAAAGTATTATCACCTTTCATGTACTGTAACACTGAGTAATGAGACATACTATGTGGGTATATTAGGCCAAATTCCCAGGTGGCATAAACAGATTTGTTGAAATTAATAGAATTGCATGAGTTTAGGCAAGCAAGGCATACAACCACATGCTTGCACTTCCTATAGGATTAACAGGGGCTTTTAAAAAAGTATTATCGTTATATAAACAATGAAGCAGCTTCTAGGAACTCCTTGGGAATTTCACAATCACAAGCCACATATCTGTATCAAGGAGGGAAAAGCTTGCTCTCTCTCCTGTGAGGTGACAGGTATAATAATTTTAGTTCAACTCACATGGTTAGCACTGTCCCAAAATGCTCAGGCCACCCTCAATATTTGTATGGGATTCAAACCGCCAATTAAAGAAAGAAGGTGATAAGCCAAACTGATGTTTAGCCCAGAAAGGAACTAACTACAAACATCCAAACCTATTTGAGCAATGAGGTATTATTTTGCTTGCAGCCATTACATAAAGAGATGTCTTGTTTCATTCCCTATCCAGAAAGCTAATCATATTATGAACTTTTCATTAAGTAGTTAGAGCTTAGGAATGCCATCCTCACCTGCCTCTACTTTGCTGGCAAATGGGTTAGTATTTTCTCCTGTGCCACCTCTTTCAAGTAAAAAAAGCTTCCAGTCTAAAATTGTTAAGGCACCTTCAAGCCCCTACAAGCAACTGCTGTCTGATAAAGGATAGGCAGGTGGCAATTTGTGATTAATTCTCCATATTGGTGAAGAATTATGCACATATATTTGTCATCCTATCTTCCCCACTCCCACCTCACACTTATTTATCTCCTCCACCTGTTATGTCAAGAACAAATATCCCTTTTTTATGGTCAGAAGGAGAAAATATCTCCTTGCCCCAGTAAGTGCTGAATTAGATAGTTGGTAACAATCCTATTCTCAGAGGCAGGATTCAAAGATTTGAATGGTTGTTGATATTTTTTCTTTATTATTTACAGGGTAGAACGTAATCCTTCACTATCACATACTTCCATGATAAATGGTCTAGTTTAACAAAATATTTTTGAACAAACAAAATCTTAATTTTAAAATAGCCTGCAATTATGCCATCAGATCATTTTAATTGATTTTGCTGCATATAATCTAAATATATTTTATCCTAAAAGTCCAGAATTGCTTCACATTTTTAAGATTATTGGAAAAAGTTTAATAAATGATAAAACCAAGAAACTTCATTTATTATTAATGCAAAATTCCATATTTTGGACTAAAAAATTCCATTCTTCCTAAAATTGTTATTCTCCAGTGCTCATTTTTTTTTATTTTTTTTTTAAACTAGATGCTTTGGGAGAACAAGTACTCCTTTAGGTTTCAATGTCTTTTTGGCTCCTAATGCAACTTTCGTCTTTGCCCTAGTCTAGGATTTAACACACCATAGCTTGTTCCCAGTTTGCATACCTAAAAGATTTCCACCGAATTCCTTCCAATAAAATCTATTTACCTCAATACTGGATTTGCTGACCTACAATATAGTTATAACTAACATCCATGAGGATGTCAGTTTAATGGCTATGGAACTGACATGCCTGAAGTTGGCAGCTACACTGCGGGCATTCCTACACTGGTTTTGCCACTTAAACTGTGTCCAGGACAGACAGAACCCCCATAGCAGAATCAAAGTGTGTTATTTTCCATGCTAATTTAGTTCAGTCTTTCTGAGGGAACCATCGCCAAATCGAGCTACTAAGTAGTACATACAGCAAGTGTCAACTGAACTTCAGAAACCTGAACTGCTGTCCTCAGACTCGTGCCATTTTGTTCTCTTTGTATACAGTATTTAATTACAATTTGATTGGAATGCAGAGAAAGAGAAGCAGAGAAAATGCAGTTAGACATACTTTTACCTTATAAACCTAGGATTTTCAAAAACGACTAGTGATTTCTTGTGCCTAAACTTTCTAGTGCTTGAAAATACATAAAGGGGCCTGATTTTTCAGAGGGCAGGTGTTCAGCGCTTTATGAAAATCAAGCACCTTTAAAGCATCAAGTTGAGCATCCAACTTTGTGGCACCCATAATTACCAACCATTTCTGAAAATTTCATAGATTCATAGATTCTAGGACTGGGAAGGACCTCGAGAAGTCATCAAGTCCAGTCCCCTGCCCTCATGGCAGGACCAAATACTGTCTAGACAATTAAGTATTTCATATAAAAAAAATTATACTTTTTAGTGACACTTAACTTGTCACTGAGTAACCAGCTCATCTGCAGACATTTACAAACCTGATTCCTTTTAAAGATTGCCCGCTACACAATAATATTAATGTCATCCTTTTCTAGGTCTACTAAAGAAAACAGATGGAAAGTCAAGTGGAGTTACATCAGGTTGAAAGTACCTACTACTGAATGTCTGTGAACTCTGCTGAAATGATGCCATTTGAAACCAATTAACAACCTTGTCTATACGTCTCTTCCCAAAGCCTTGAAATAGTAACGTATTTCTTTGTATTGATTTCCATCAACTCACATATACTTCCCTGCCATGTAAGCTATTTAAGTAAATGCTTTCTTCCAAGATGTACTTTAATATGCTCAAAAGTGTTAAACCAAAGCAGCATGTCTATTAAACAAAAACATCCTATCTATAATAGTGATCTTACATAGAGCAGCACAGAAGGTGTGTTTTCCTGTGATTTTCTGCATATTCTTTCTTCTAAGCATAAATGATCACCTCTCCATTATACACTGGGAAAGAACATGCAATATATGCTTTAATTACCAATAAGATGGAAACACTCAGTATGAGCATGCCTACATATTCAAATACAACAAAGTGAAGAACTACTACTACTCCGTATTACTGATGCATTTATGAAGAGGATGAAACAGTAGTGGGAAAAACCTTAGTTTTAAAGCAGGAAATTATACCAGAAGACCAGGTTTTCTAAAGTAAAATTTGCTGGACTTTCGTCCTATAAAACCTATCTAGAAGGCCTCCAGACTCCAGCTATATTTCCCTGTCTGCATATAGCCACATATCTCTGTAATCCTTCAAGTTACCCACTGGCCACGTTTGAAGATGGTTCTTAATCCCTTAACCCATGTAATTAAGTCCTCAGCACAGTAATTTCAATTGTTATTAAATGTAAGATTTTAAAGGGATTATTGTTACTCCTGATTAATAGTATTTGTGTAGCAATGTTAGTGTTCATGTTGCTGAAGCAAAGGGAAGAGGACAAACAAGTGACATATTGCATACCTTGAACAGCTAATACGTCTGAGGTCTGAGTCAGGAACAGGATGATACAAAAATACAATGATAGGTAGGAAATATAAATGGAATTAGTTATTGAACAAACGGGTTGTAAAGATCATCTGCAAAAGGGAAAAATGTATTTACATTTTAAAAGGAGACTTGATTATTTTTAAAAGCCCTTTTCCTCTTTGTTTTTTATTTTACTAATAAAAAAACCTTGTCTACTCTATTTCCTAGGGGATGCTACATATGCCATACATGGTGTCAAAGTTTCTCCACCACTTTGGTGGGTCCTGCGCTTATTGGTGGATTTGCTTGCCTCACAAATTCACCCAGAGACCTTCCCCTCTGGTAGAAGCCACAGTCCAGCTACATTCCTCCTGTGTGTGATCAGAAGTTGGGAGGTTTGGAGGGAACCCAGGCCCACCCTCTACTCTGGTTTCCAGCCCAGGGCTCTGTGGACTGCAGCTGTCTAGAGTGCCTCCTGGTACAGTTGCATGACACCTACAACTCCCTGGGCTACTTCCCCATGGCCTCCTCCCAACACCTTCTTTGTCCTCACCATCAGACCTTCCTGCTGATATCTGATAACGCTTGTACTTAGTCCTCCAGCAGTATGCCTGCTCACTCTCAGCTTCTTGCATGCCTCTTGCTCCCAGTTCCTCGCACGCACTTCCTCTCCTCTGGCTCCCTCTGGCCTGACTGGAGTGAGCCCTTTTATAGCATCAGAGGGGCCTTACTTAGAGTCAGGTGCTTAACAGCCTCACCTGACTCTTACAGGTTAATTGGAGTCAGGTGTTCTCATTAGCCTGGAGCAGCCCTTGCTCTGGTCACTCAGGGAACAGAAACCTGCTTATCCAGGGGCCAGTATATCTCTCTTCTACTACTCTGCTGTTCCCAACTGGCCTGGGTCTATCACAACATATAATTGGAAACAATGACATTATAACAATGAGACTACAACACCACAAAGAGATTAAAACCTGAGCAACTGAGAGAGGAAAAGAAATTATCCAGACTGTTTTGTTATTATTTTGTTTTTTGTGGACACAGAGGGCAATCAGTGATGGACACAGTACTGACAAATGGATCAAAATGTAACTTTCCAAATGGACTAAAGATGCAAAAATCAGCCAAAATTTTGTTCGAGATTTTTCTTATACCTCAGCAGATTAACTGGGTTATAGAAATGACAGACTTCTCTTCCTTTATATGGAATTTTTTATGTCCAATATGTCCTCTGAAGTGGTATAATATAAAAATGTGAGGGGAATAGCTACCTGTCAACTTCCCTATTCTACTGAATAATCAAAGTCTGTATCAAACAAAGATGCAACTGTTCATTAAGTAACTTTACAAATGGTATCTACACATTGGCTCATTAATGTCCAGTAGGGTTCAGCTGGGGCGGCTCCAGGCACCAGCACGCCAAGTGCGTGCCTGGGGTGGCAAGGCACGGTGGGCTCTCTGCCGGTCGCCGCGAGGGCGGCAGGCAGGTTGCCTTTGGCGGCATGCCTGTGGAGGGTCCGTTGGTCCCGCGGCTTCGACGGACCTCCCGCAGGCGTGCTGCCGAATCCGCGGGACCGGGGACCTCTCGCAGGCAAGCCGCCGAAGGCAGCCTGCCTGCCATGCTTGGGGCGGCAAAATACCTAGAGCCGCCCCTGGGGTTCAGACTGCAACTGATCAGTTTAAGTAGATCAGTTTATGTGGCCTAAGATTTTTGTTTTGTTTTGCTTTGAAAATTCTGACTGGAACTGCCAATATATTTTTTCTTGAATGCACATTTTTAAACATATATTTTTTGTCTTTCAGTCTAGGAAAATATCAGTCTCTATTGCCTTTCCTCTGCGTGCTTATGTGTGTGGAAGGGCAGGGGGAAGGGAAGGAGACAGATATAAAGCCCTTGAGAAATTAACTGTGGATTCCAAAACACCACAGGATGCACACACAAAAAAGACTGACTTTAGTAAGAGAGTAAAAAAATCCTAATTGTCTCTATTTAAATGAAATTGACACATTTTGCTAATGAATATGCTCAAAAGTGCATATAAAAATTTTATGTGAAGTGAGAATATTAAATTTTATAGATTATAAACATATTAGTGCAAGAAGCTACCACAAGAGGATTTCCCAAAACGGAAAGCTCTACTTCCATAAGTCTCTTCCTCTTATACCAGTGCCAGAGCTTTAATCTTTTTATGATGAAAAACAAGTACCCCAAAAATACTAAAGACAACTTATGGCAATTTTTTCCCTTTCATCTGAGGTGAAAAATCTGTACCTCTATGAAACTAAAAAAAAAAAAAAAAAAAGGTTTTCTTCCTTAAACAGATATTCAAGCACCACATTTATTGCATTAGCTACACATCGGCTGCAAAAGCCAGCCTTGCTTCCTGGAAGGAATAGTCACTGTCAGTTTGCATTTAACTGTTATCTTGAGCCAATGGATTTAAGCTAGTTAAAATGGTAGTAGATGGAAAAGCTGACATTTAGGCATCCCACACAGCCTAACCCCTCCTGTATTCCATGAAGAATAGGAGAGAGCTGGTTATGGCTGTAGCTCTTCTGATAATATTTCCCCTCTACGGCTTTGCCATTTAACAGTATCAGTCCTCTACAGTGTATTAAATAGTTACATGTCTTTTCTCCACTGGCAATCCCACTTCTCCCCCCACCCCCAGTTTCAGTGATTAATGGCAAACCACCACATGTAGACAGAGAAAGCAATGATTTATACCAGTGAAGTTTACCTTTGCTTGAATCTAGGTTGAGTACAAATCATGGGTTTCCTTGTTTGCTATGTCAATTGTTAGCTACTGAGTGCTGAAATCAGGGCCAATTTGAAATGTAGACAAGGCCCAGACTTGTGATGAAATAAACCCCTGAAAACTTTGTAAAAGCTAGAATTTATTTTTACATGCTACATCTCCACACAGCAATAGGTTGTTCAAAACAAACAAAACTACAAACTTCTTTGCCAAAATGGAGTGCTGCAGAGGGAGCACACCGAGCACTGAAATGGTGAGGCTTAGAGCATCTCACCTTACTCTTGAACAACCACTTCCAACAGCCTAGGAAGTCATATTAAAGGCTCTTGAAGACTCCATGGGCAGCTTTCATCACTATGAAGGGATGAGACACCAATTTTCACATGCATGCCCCCACCCGCACAAACAGAAAAACAGAAGCTCCAAAGGATCTCACTTTCTCCAACCCACTCATCCCATTCTCTTCAAAATTTTATACTTCGATTTTTAAGAATTACATGGTACTTTAGCCATATGGCTTCCTTTGACTTTCATGCGAGGCACCTATAACTCCATGTAGGTGTGGATTCTCCCTATTACTCATCGGAATGTGAAGAATCAAGGTTTTCACTGAAAAAATATATTTCTAGCCATCATGATAGCAAATATACCTTCTGAATGTAACGCCTGCTGTGCTGCCAGAATCTGCTGACTGATGTAAAATAAATCTAAACTCCCCTGTTCATCTCAATGGGGCCTTAAATCTCAACACTAATTCTGAAGAACAATTTAATTGTCAACATTGTTAATTATTTATTTCATAGAAAGGGGCTGTGGTTCATGTGACTCTCTCTCTCTCTCTCCAAATTTCAGTTTGACATATTCAGAGTCCTACAGCATCTGAATAAGTGCCCCTCTAATACAAGCCTAACCCATTTAAGACATGCTTAGGATAGGTTGTATTCAATTTCACAACTAGGCCAACTGACAAAACTGACCAACTGACATAAGAACACAGACCTGGCAAAGGATTTCCTGCTGGGCATTAACGGAAGATTTGTTATTTGCAGTCAGCTTATCCAATCACTCTTAATAAGTCTGATAAGACTAGACAACTCCTGTACACTAGCTATACTTGCTCTGGAATACTGTGAAGCCCCATTTTGTGGTCAGAGACTGACTGCTCATAATGACAGAATCCTGCATGAGATTCATCTGAGCATTTATTAATAGTAAGGAGTTTTGGAGAATCATAGAACATTGACCTCACTGAGCTTACTAGGTAAGAAAAAGGAGATATACTCATGAGATGCATCAACGATTGGAACACTGGGAAATTAAAGAACTGACAAAGCAATGAAGGAATGATCCTTTTCTTGGGTTACTTGCACATCATCATCAAAGAGGATTTCCTCTACTTTACTGAACTGATTATAGAAATGGAAGAGTTATAGCAAAGAAGATATTGACTGAGCTGTGAATTCTATCAGTGGATATCAGTGGGTTTGTAAGTTAGGGCTTTCAAGGCATAAATGCAATAAAGGGATTGAGCTCAAGCACTTATTCACAACTGTACTGTGTATCTGTTGTACACTCTCAGGATAGCAATCAGTAAATCTAGCATGGCTCTTACAATTCACAGTTGTTGGAATACATTTGCAAAAACAACATTAATCAATAATCCATCCAAAGGGGTAATCTGAGCCCATGCGCTCAACCATCTTTCATAAAGCTGCACCTAGGTAGTATATTGTTCCCTCCCCGCCACTGTAAAATTCTGGCCATGCCATTGTAACACCATGTATTGGTTTTGCAAAACTCAAAAATATGGTAGGTACTTCAAAAACTCAGAAAGAGATAATGTCCTGCCTTGACAAGATTACTTAAAAAAAAAAACACAAAATTAATGTTTGTAATGAAAATGGTCATCAAAACCTGGTGTGGTTTTAAAGTTTACAGAAATCCATTCGCTGAGTGAAAATAGGAACAGAGTGGAGGTTGGACCTAGATTCTGTTTTGTCCATTATGTTAAAATCTTGAAGAACGGAGGTTGTATAAAAGTGTTTCATTTTCACCAATGTCTAGTTTAAATGTAAAATATTTGTGAATATAGCTGTAAACCCTAATATCAACTCCCACTTGATAGGATGCAGCATTGGCTGCAAAATATAGAACAAAACCCATGCACCTTTATTTTACAGCAGCATTTCTCTCAGGTTTGAGGGAATACATATTTCTGTATAGATCCTATCTTCTTTTGATTGGTTAAGGTGTGTGCATGTCTATGTTTCATCTGCATACTTTCACAGGGAAATTAAGCCTTGTAGAAAAATTCTTCAGCTCCAGGTACGCTGCTTTTCCTTTTAAAAATATAGAGGATTTGAAATGCTCAGGAAAAACTATTCTTATAGGAGCTCTTGATGCTTCTGAGCATTAAATTAGCATCCTCTGATCTGTTTAAAAAAGTTTGAAAATTAACATTCAAACTGTGTTAACAATAATAGACTTTCAACATGCTCTAATAATTTGAGAGACCACAATAGTTTGCTATTTATTAAATGGGCCATTTAGCAGTGATGAGGTTTTCATGACACTGTTAGTAGTAGCGTGGATAACTTTTCTTCAGGAAACCCTTGTTAATCCTTTTATGCTCAATAATTTACAGTATATTCTGTGCAACTAAAGAGTGCAAGATAAAGAAAGCCATTATCAGAGACTAAGATATTCTTTTGGATACCAGAACAGAGCTATGAAGTGAAAACTGAATAGAGCAGAAATGACGAGAATGAGAAAGAACCAGCACAGCTGACAGTGGATATGAAATTGCTGTTGCATATTCTTCAGATTTTTTTTTAAAGTTCTTTTCAGTTCAATTTATGAACCAGCAAAAAAGGCCTCCTTGTAACAGCCTTTTCCACCCCTCAGGTTAAGCTGGTACTTCTGCATTACAAGCCAGAATGGACACGGCAGTCTTGCATTCTCTGAAGCTAATCAGATTAGGTTATTGGCACAATTCACTCAAATGTGAGTCTCCTGTGAGGGTGCTCTGACTTCCTGATACTTTTCATGTGCATAATTTCTGTTTTATATATTTTGTAATGAGAATCACTGCTACTTGTACAAATATGGATTAATACTTCTGGGGTGAAATTCTACCCCCGCCCCCGCTTTTTTTTTTTTTTTAGGAAATGGGAACTTAGTCATTAATTTCAATGGGGCCAGAATTTCACACCTGAAGCAACTATAACCTTGATGCAAGAAGCTGCTGAGCACAGTCTCTGACTGTCCTCAGTTCCCACTGATAAGGTGTTGGAGTTGAAGGCTCAGCTCTTCATAGGATCAGACCCTATTCAATTTTTATTAGGGATTTCTTTTCAGGCAGAAAACATCTTTTTCTGGAAGTCTGAGCATGATGAAAGGATTAATTTAGAAGCTTATAAACATTTAGTTAATGTTATTATGAGACCACTTTGATTCCAATCCTGAATTCCTTGTACACCAGGAAATGTCAGTGAGAGTTGAAGATACATGAGGCATTCAAGGTTAGACATGGATTCACCGAGGGCAAGTCATGGCTGACCAACCTGATTGCCTTCTATGATGAGATAATTGGCTGTATGGGTATCGGGAAACTGGAGAACATGATATATCTTGACTTTAGCAAACCTTTTGATATGGTATCCCAGTGTTCTTGCCAGCAAGTTAAAGAAGTATGGATTGGATGAATGGACTAGACGGTGGATAGAAAGCTGGCTAGATCATCAGGCTCAATGAGTAGTGATCAATGGCTCGTTGGCTAGTTGGCAGCCAGTATCAAGCGGAAGATCCCAGGGGTTGGTCCTGGGACCAGTTTTGTTCAACATCTTCATTAAATGATCTGGATGATGGGATGGATTGCACCCTCAGCAAGTTTGCTGGGCGGGGGGGAAGAGGTAGATACACTGGAGGGTAGGTGAGGCCACATCTGGAGCACTGTGTCCAGTTTTGGGTCCACGCACTACAGAAAGGATCTGGACAAATTGGAGAGAGTCCAAAGGAGGGCAATGAAAATGATTAGAGGGCTGGGGCACATGACTTATGAGGAGACGCTGAGGGAACTGGGGTTATTTAGTCTGCAGAAAAAAGAGAGAGTGAGGGGGAATTTGATAGAAACCTTCAACTACCTGAAAAGGGGGTTCCAAAGAGGTGGAACTAGGCTGTTCTCAGTGGTGGCAGATGACAGAACAAGGAGTAATGGTCTCAAGTTGCAGTGGAGGAGGTCTAGTTTGGATATTAGGAAACACTATTTCACTAGGAGGGTGAAGCAGCACTGGAATGGATTACCTATGGAGGTAGTGGAATCTCCATCCTTAGAGGTTTTTAAGGCCCAGCTTGACAAAGCCCTGGCTATGATGATTTAGTTGGGGTTGGTCCTGCTTTGAGCAGGGGGTTGGACTACACGACCTCCTAAGGTCTCTTCCACCCCTAATTTTCTACGATAGGGCCTGAAAGTTCAGTAGGAACCATGCAAGCATGCTCCTGTACCTGTGCTATGTCCCATTGAGTACACCGTGAGCTTGTCTTCACTATGGGGATAAATTGACCTCAGTTACTCTACACCAGCTACATTATTCATGTAGCTGGAGTCGAGGTAGCTTAGGTTGACTTACCCTGGTGTCTTCACAGTGCTGAGTCAATGGAAGACACTTTCCAGTCAACCTCTCTTACTCTTCTCAGAGAGGAGTAGTACCGGGGTCAACTTGAGAGCGTTCTGCCATGAATTTAGTGGGTCTTCACCAGACCTGCTAAAAATCGATCCCTGCTGCATTAATTGCAGTAGCATCTATCTCCCCAGTAATGGAGACCAGCCCTCTGGTTCTCCATGGACACTGACTTGACACCAGGTCTTTCACCTTATTTATCTTGTAACCAGTAACAGTTTCATTGTTACTGAGTTATTGACATTGATCCATTTCTGAGATTTATTTTCAGACTGATCCATTCATTGATATCTTTAAAAGATCAGACTATTAATAAAACATGTTGAGCTGATTTAGCAAAGGTGATTATTCACTTCACAGAAATGGTCACCACTTAGATCAAACATGCCATAATGTGGAGCATACATTGTTAACCTTATTGTATTCCAATTTAGTAAGTCATACTTTATGAGGAAGGCTGTCTAGCTGGTAGGATGTAGTCTTACAAGATGACCTTAATCAGGTAAGCAAAGCTGTCTATTACATTTCATATTAAAACAAAAAACTTATACTCTAGATACTGAAGATATAAAATGATTGCGCTTTCAAGTAGTGAGCAGGCTAAGGCGATTTAGCTAATTTAAGGGTTTCCAGTAAAGTGTATTGAACAATTTCCTAGAAGATTGTTTGCAAATTTACATTTTAAGGTATCTAGAATATCACTCAGTAGCTTCAATCACTACACATGGGAGTTTTAGATGAATGCTGACTGCAGAATAAGCAGGTGGGAGCGGAGAGAGAGAGACAAACTATGTGATTAAGAGAGAAACTAAAGGAAATAGGAAACCACCCATAGTGGTGCATTTGGCATGTGTTGCACCACCAGCCATAATAAAGGAATCATAACACACTCAGCAGGGTGCAAAATAGTGTGTGCTGGTCTCTCTGGGAAGGATATTATTTTCCGCCGGTCGGCACTGGCTGCCTTACAAAACCAGGGAAAGAGCATCTGGCTGGGAATTGGGAAACAAAACAGAGAAATAGCACTAAAATATATGTTCTAAAAAGTTGACAGATTAGGGGGGAAAAAAAGAATAAAAAAGTGACTGAGTTAGTTTGTAGTAAACCTCAACTTGTTTGATTTGATCAGATTTGCTTTACTCCTTGCTACTTCTACATTGTGCTTAACACCCTAATCTTATTTTTAAAGCCAAGAATTTTCAAATTTGGTAGTCCAAATATTTTTCTTTTATAAAGCTGATGCTTGATCTAGTATTCTTTGTACATCCCCAAACTCAGAGTTTGGGTTGCACAAAAGACACAATATTTGGACCATGGAATCTAGCCTGAATGTGCACCCTATTAGGCTAAGGAGACAGTTAGAGGAAAAAAGAAAGTCTTGACAAGTGAAAAGTAAGCTAAAATCATAAAGGAGTTGGACAAATTGAACTTGTTTCTCTCATGGCTATGGAATATGGCTAAAAAGTGTATGTGTGATTTATAATCCACCTGTTTGCTCATGTGAAATACCACTGTGGTGAAACCTGAAACACACAGAGTTTCTAGAATTGTTAACCCAACCTGGATAGGCATCAGCAGAAGATAGCAGATGATGTACGTTTAGTATATTGAGGGCCATATAATTCCCTGGTCTTAGGCACTTTATAACAAGACTACTCAAGTGGCATAAAAAGTTCCACCTTATGGAACACAATTAAAGTCTCAGACATAATTATATTAACTATTATTTTAGAATGCGAGACTTATGACATATTCAAGGAGATTAACTGGCAATTTGCATATAAGAATAAGATAACTTTTAGACAGAAAAAAGCAGGTTGGCCCATCATACTTATGTCTATTACTGTAAAATTAAGTGCTCTATATTCTATAAAAAAGTTATAATTACTGTCAGCATGGGAATTCAGAAGTCATCAGTGGAGTGAATTTCTGCAGAGTTTGTGAGTATGTATTGACAGTAACATCCTGAAAACAGATCTGTAGAATAGAAGAATCCTTCTCTCAGCCCCTTGATGGAATGATACTTTTCTTTAGCCTCTTATCATAGGAGATATAATTGAAATATGTAAAATAAAAATATGTGCAATTACAGACCAGTACTAACTTCCGTACTGGACAAAAAGGTTGAAACTTATTATCAGACACAAATTAACATGATTTGTTGGGGAAGAGTCAACGTGGCTTTTGTAAAGGGAAATCATGCCTCACCTATCCGACAGAATTCTTTGAGGGGGTCAACAAGCATGTGGACGTGGTTGATCCAGTAGACTTAGGTTTTCAGAAAACATTTGACAAGGTCCCTCATCAAAGGTTCTTAAGCAAAGTTAGCAGTCATGGGATAAGAGGGAAGGTCCTCTCATGGATCAGTAACTGATTAAAAGATAGGAAGCAGAGGAATAAATTGTCAGTTTTCAGTAGGGTGACCAGATAGCAAGTGTGTAAAATTGGGACAAGGGGTGGGAGGTAATAGGAGACCAGATAAAAAAAAAAAGCCCCAAATATCACGACTGTCCCTATAAAATCGGGACATCTGGTCACCCTAGTTTTCAGGATGGAGAAAGGTAAATAGTGGTGTCACCCAGGGGTCTGTACTGGGACCAGTACTGTTCAACATATTCATAAACAATCTAGGAAAGGAGTAAACAGTGAGATGGCAACATCTGCAGATGATACAAAACTATTCAAGAGAGTTAAGTCCAAAGCAGACTGTGAAGAGTTACAAAGGAATCTCACAAAATTGGAATGGCTGCTGTATGAGAAGAGATTAATGAGACACGGACTTTTCAGCATGGAAAAGAGACGACTAAGGGGGGATATGATAGAGGTCTATAAAATCATGCCTGCTGTAGAGAAAGTAAATAAGGAAGTATTATTTACTCCTTTTACTCCTATTATTTACTCCCCAAGAATGTGGGGTCACCAAATGAAATTAATAGGCAGCAGGTTTAAAACAAACAAAAGGAAGTATTTCTGAACCCAAAGCACAGTCAAACTGTGGAACTCTTTGCCAGAGGATGTTGTGAAGGCCAAGACTATAATAGTGTTCCAAAATTCATGGAGGATAGGTCCATCAATGGCTAATAGCCAGGATGGGCAGGGATGGTGTCCCTATCCTCAGTTTTGTCAGAAGCTGGGAATGGGCAACAGGGATGGATCATTTCATGATTACCTGTTCTCTTCATTCTCTCTGGGGCACCTGGCACTGGTCACTGTTCGAAGAGAGGATACTAGGCTAGATGGACCTTTGGTCTGACACAGTATGGTCATTCTTATGTTCTAAAATCTTGAAGTAAATATGTACTGCTGCTTTTATTATCAACCAGATTCAATACCTGAAGTTCCATGTTCTCATTACAGGGAGAGCGATGAAGTGGGATGGGAAGGAAGAATGGAAATAGAGTAGATGGAATTCTTTGTGATTCTTGTAAAATCTTATGTTGGATTAAATGTAGTAATTACTCCATTGGTTCACTAGCAGACATCATGAATAGACTTCTACCATACGCATGATTAAAGCTAAAGAAATAGATAACATCTTCCACATTATGTTGTCTTTCTTCTGTGGTCATGCTAGTAAGTTTCACCAAAAACAGAGTCCCTTCTCCATTTTAGACCAATGTGTATAGAGATTGCAAAAGATTAAAGAACTCAATACCTTACTGGCACTACACAAGAAACATATCCTGAACATATCCTGAATGAGGTTTCTAGCCAAGTGCCACATCAGTCTGCTTAAGTGCCATTGCTATTTTCTTTATTCTAGTTAGTGCTTAGAAATAGACTTATCAAACCTTTTGTGAACTCAAATTGGACAATTCTGTATGCTTCCTAGAGGTGACTAGTAAAAGCATCACCTTCTAGTGGCTAGAGGCCTGCAGATAAGAAATTAGTGCTAAATCTCTACCAAGAGATAATGGAATCTTTCTAACTCAAGTGGTAGAACTACTGATTTTGGATACAATCATGTTTTGTTCAAATCCAAACAAGGATGAATCCATTCCAGACTGAAAAGCCACTTGTTTGGCTCAAAGGACAGACTAATGTTGGGAAATGAACTACTCCTTCCAGAGCATACCTGGCTCATTGCTTTGGGCTTCAAAGGAGCTATTAGAAAGACTGCATGGCATTTCACCAACCCACAGTGCACTGGGGATTTCCAGATGCGTAATGCCAAAGAATGGTAGATTCATTATCATATACAGGTTTGGAACAGACTTATTTAACAACTCAAACAGATTTCAAAAGGGGCTGATTATTTGCTGTCCTTGTAGTTCTGTTTCAGGTTAGGTCTTTCTTTATGGCTTTAGGAACTCAACCTAGCTCTGCAACTGTGCTTGCTACTGAAAGAGGTGCACAGCTTAGGTAAGGGAAGACAGACATTGTTTTAAATAATTCTTGGTTATCTTGCTTCCAGGCACCTTGATTCCTGATTAATGGAGTTTACATGAAAGCATTTCTAGAATGGGGTAGCACCACAACAGTAGCCAGAATCTCACAGCTTAGTCTTGTAGGAAGATGGGCCGGAAGGGAGAGGGGGGCCAAACCAGTCTTTAAATATGTTAAGCGCTGTTATAAAGAGGATGGTGATCAATTATTCTCTATGACCACTGGAGGTAGAAGTAGTATTAAGGGGCTTAATCTGCAGCAAGGGAGATTTAGGTTAGGGATTAGGAAATACTTTCTAACTATAAGAGTAGTTAAATTCTGTAATAGGCTTCCAAGTGAGGATGTGGAATCCCAATCACTGGCAATTACTAAGAACAGGCTGGACAAATACCTGTCAGTGATGATCTAGGTTACTTTGGTCCTGCCTCAGAGCAGTGCACTGAATTTGACTTTGAGGTCCCTTCTAGCCCTACATTTCTATGATTCAGTGATTTTGGGACATGGTAAGCAAGTTAAAAATAAAAATTATAAGATGACAGAACAATGTAGAATTACATTAATTGTCACAGAGGGGAAAATAAACTGAACAAGTTAAAAATAACCCTATTTGCACTCAGTCACAAAGTTATTAAAATGAAAATTATGAAAGATCAATTTCAAAGACAATTAAAAGTAAATAGAAAAAATTGAAGTTATATCCCCATGTAATGCATGACTGCAATTATAATGCATGTCCTCAGCAGTACCCCCACTAGCACATCCAGTTCTCTTTAATTTACAATCTTTTGCCATTTTCATTGTTTATGTTCTCAATACTGGCATCCAGCATGCTTGCACCTAATGTACAGTGTCTGAGACTTACGTACTCAACTTTCTTGAATTAGATCCGATCAAATATATTGTTTAAGTATTGTCCCTATTATAGAGATTTTATGTTTTGATCTTTTCTAATAATACTTCATGTACATAGCACTTTTTAAACTTGTTTTTATTACAGATTTTGAATAACCCATATTAACTTTGAGTCCTGTAAAACCTTTATAGATTTTTTAACCATATCACTCTGCAGTGCAATATTAACTAATCAGTAGATCCAGGAATAAAGCTAGCTAATATTTCAGAAGTCTGCTCATTCCTTCTTTCAATATCAGGTCTGTAGTAATGGAAGCATTCACAATGGATCTGAATGCAGCTCAATTTCATGTTCAAAAAGGATGCCAAAATAACTATGTAATTTCATTTTTTAATTTAATTAATTCCCTTGAGGAAAAGTTGGTTTCAGTGACAAGTATAGTCTAGGAAATGGAGATCAGAAAAACAATATTTTATTGATTTCTTTACACAAAAAGTATAGATCTAATTGTGAACAAGTTCTTCTTCCATTGACTGGTTCAGTAATACAAATAGATTTACTGTTTTAGGCTCCAGTTTTCACTCACAAAATTAAATCAAATTATACATGTCCCCACTCCTTGAAAATGCAGATTTTGTTCATGTATTCATCCCTGTCTAAATTGTTTTCTATATGGCTTTACTTTGACCTGAAAAGTAGAGCATATGAAAAGAAACCTGAAAACAATGTCATCAACAGTTGCAGGAGAAATATTTGAGTCCTGGCATCTAACTTAAAGATCTGATTTTGTACGATTGTCTCCCTATAGCCTATAATGAATATAACAAGAACCAAAATGATCAGGAAGATACTGGGACCTTCAGTAGGTTTAAATTAATATAGTTCTATTGAGGCGAATAGAGTTATAAAAATTTATATCAGCTGACCTTTATTTTCCAGTTATGCCAGGAGCTCTCAGATCCCTACTAGTCTAAAAAAAGGAAAAAATGCCACATGGGAAGCTGTAAGAAATGACATTCTGAACTTTCACAGAACAGCATAAATCTGACTCGTCAGAACAATGTAAAGACTGAAAATAGGTAGAGTTCTTATTCTCTGCTGCTGAAGGCAGAACAATGGCAAATTTCAAATGTAGACCCAATTCTCTTTTCAGCTATATTAATGAAACCACGTTGACATCAGTGGATTACACTAGAGTACTAGAGAAAAAAATTGTCTCAGATATAAACTGGTGCAATTCAGAAGGCTCTGGAACAAATTCTACATGGATATAAGTTACACCTTGAGTACAAGTCAATCAGAAACACCTGCTCAAGGCACTTGTAACACACACAACTGCCATTCTGTATGTGTAGACTATGTCTTGCATACCAAAGGGGAGCAACGGATGGTATAGTAGAGTGTATAGTAAACAGGCTTTCCTACTGTACCTTACACCTTCATATTTGCTTTTTAGACTGTAGTTTACATAAAAGTTGCTGTTCAAAAGTGTAGGAGTACAGGGTCACGCCCTTAGTAAGCGTCTAATAAACTCTTGGTTATTACTTATTGGGTCAGATATGAACCAGTAACTGATACCAGAAACTCAAAGAACAAAGATATTTAGTCATTGAGACCATCTGCCAAGACCCCTGTCCACCCACTACCTGTCATTCATATAAATCAATAACTTTTCCTTTTCTTTGCTATGTGCATATACAAAAAAAACTGTGTGAAACTTACCAAGACACAAGCAAAGCAAAAAACATATGTCTGGTTTAGGGTTTTCTTATAAATCCCAAACTCAGTCCAGGTTTATGAATCTTTTTGATGAATCTGGGCCAAGTTTTAGATGGATGGATGGAGAGAGAATGAATGAATATAAATAGTTTTAGCATTCTTAGTTTTGGGTGAATTATAACAAGCATCAAAGCAAAATTCAAGGCCCGTATAACAAAAATACAAGGTGCACAGGAATGCTTTACAAAGCTCTAGTACATAATGTGAAGTTTCAGGTACTCGGTATGATGGTTCAGCAAGGAGTTAATAGACATATAACTGACTCAGGGTAATGAAGCCAAAAAAACTCAATCCTTCCATTTGACTGACCCTTGGAAGTAGGCAAACAGCCAGAATATTATACATAGTGAAGACTGCTTGTGCAGCTGTAAAGTATTTTCATATATGTAAAGGGAAATAAGATGTTATTAACATTTTGGGTGAAATCTTGGTCTCGTTGAATGTTTCTATTCCAGAAAAACTTGTAATTAAGTAGGGAACAGACACCACCACATTATAAAAAAACAAAACAAAAACCCAGAAGAGATACCATTTGATCTTACCCATTGTGTGTGTGGGAGGGAGGAGGAGAAAGATCAACATGCAGCTATTATGATAGTCATAATTCTGAGCTAGAAAATGAATGTTGGTACAAGGCTGTGAAACTAATCTTAGAAATTAACTGTATTTTTTTCTCTCTTAGTATAAATGGTGGAGAATGACGCCCCTGAAGAATTAGAAGAGTCTGTGTCATTAACCTTTGTAAAGAATGACATTCTTGGAGACAGATGGACATGATGGCTAGAACTCAAATGAAATATGAATTTGGCTTTAACAGTATTTTCAAGTGTTGGTGCGGCAGGAAATAGAAAATAATGCAGGAAATAGTTTTGACACCTTGCTACAGCAAAAGAATCACTGAAAATACTTTCTGCAGTCAGAGGGATAGACTAAGGCAATGGATATGGTGTAATTGACAAATATTATGCATATAAAATATTAAGTGTAAATCCCAAGTGCAACTCTTACTACAAATAGATATCTTGCGAACCTAAACTGTTCAAGAAAGATCTCCCTCCAGTTGCAAAGTCCAAATTAAGTTAGGATGACTTCTTGTAACTAAAAAATTGACACGTGTTCTTATCTGTCAGATAAAGCTTCTGGAGTGTATACCAAGAGCTGTGTGTGTAGATAAGGAAAATAAGAACCTGAAATCATTGCTCTTTTGAGTTTACTTTGGTCATCTCTCTCAATAGAGCCATTCCTTGCTACAGTATTTGCACTTAACTAATGTAAGGAGATACAAGACAAGTGTGTATGTGCATGTGCTTGAATATCTTGTTTGTTTTCACATCTATGCAGCTTACACCAATCGTTTGACTGTTGGTACTCAATGAACCAGCCACTAAATTTGTCCTCTAGAATGGGCCTGGATCAATAACTAATTTTGAAACTTGATTAGTTTGCAGCAGGAAGTAGACACAGTCCCGAATCTTGCCGGGGGATATAATCGGCCAGTAAACAGCAATATTAGTGCACTAGGTAATAGGCTGCTAATAGCAGAGGAAGGGAATATGGCCCAATTCTCTTACAAAGCCCTTCTTTACAAAGGATGATTCAAATCCTTTTTTAAAGGAACATAAATTATAAATTGAACTTTTTTTTAAGTTGAAATAAAGCTTAGTTTTATCACATTCTATACTTGGTTAATAAGAAATGTCTGTAAATGCAGCCTAATAAAGCTTGCAAGTGAAGCCTTGGGTGATTATTAAAAAGCCACAGACATTTTTACACATCTTTGCTGGTTGTGAATTCCAGATGTTTCCAACATGAAAAATGTTATGTTCTAACAGTTAATGTTGTACCATCAGCCATTCAGAAGACATATCTTCCTATTAGAGCTGGAATGCTGCTATGGTGATTATTGTAAAATTCTAATCTAGAAGGGAGAAAACAAATGTGTATAGTACAAAGAGGGCAAAGGTATCTATTAAGCCAATAAATGGGAAGACAATAAAAGGTAATAGGAAATTAAGGAAGGATACACAAATCTATACTGTATGCTTTGAGATATACTGTAATTAACAGTTTTTATTTTTTACATGCAACATGCGCACACTAACTTCTGGATAGATAATAGCGTTTTTGCATGTAGGGAGATGTGTGCTCTGTCTGGGACTATAGAGCTCTTCCTGAATTACAGCCCCCTACTCAGGAAAGCACTTAAATCAATCTGTATTCAGGACGTTTAAGAATGTGCTTAACTTTAAGCATGCATTAGGATTTACAGCACATCTTTAAGTGTTTTCCTGAATAGGAATGCTTTTCCTAAGCCATGGCCCAAATGCACTAGGATGAAAGTCAGTGTTGTAAAAAAGACTAGCCAAAAGCCTACACTCCACTAAAAGTCTCATTTAAATCCCATGCAAACCCCAAACAGAGTTTAATTTGTGCACCTGCTGTGTATTGGTCCTCTGTTCAAGGGTGATTTTCATCTTAAGTCTAGCTATTGAAGCATGTATCTGCATTATTGACAGAACCACACAATGAGCATCAATCAAGCTTGAACTAAAACCCCTAAAGTCCTACCAGAGCATGCCCTGGGTCTAGTGTAAAACTAGAGATGGGTTATTTGGAAATTAGTTTCTTTATGGACTACTCCTTAGTCCTGATGTAATTAGAGTGGATCTTCATAGCGTATTGTTTCTCTAATATCCTGGGAGCAACATGGCTACACCACCGCTGCATACGAAAGATAGTATCACATTTAGAATGAAACCACAATATCATTCATCTCATCATTCTGATCAGGAACTTTCTAGTTTTTATTTATTTACTTAGATGCACATTAGCCCAGGTATGAGCATCAGGGAGAATGAAAGCTGGGGAGGAGAGCAAAGAGAGAGTCATGGTACTGATTTTTAAACTTCCCCCTTTTAATCACCAGAAAAATGGAAGGAAACAGAAAGTAGATGTCATCATTCATTTTTTTTTTTTACAATAGTGCCTACATTATTTAAAAAAATAAAAAATGACATTTCTGAACACAGGGTGATAAACCATCGGAACAAACTACCAAGAGATTCTCGATCACCTGAGGTCTTCCAAACAAGACACAACCTCTTTCTGGTTGATAGATTATTGAACTCAGTGTAGGAGTGACTGGATGTAATCCTATAATCTATGTAATGTTAAAGTCTATGAAGAGGTTCTAACCAAAGTTAGGATCCCATTGAGCTAGGTGAAGTATGCACAACTTGTGAGTCACTAAATTCTTTGAGGCACAGACTATCTATATAGCCAAGACAGAGTAAATGATGGATTCTCTGTAACTTGAAGTCTTTCAATCAAGATTTGAGGACTTCACTCACATAGAGGTTATGGGTCTATTGCAGGACTGAGTGGGAGATGAAGGTCTGTGGATTGTGATGTGCATAGGGTCAGACTAGATGATCATGATGGTCCCTTATGGCCTATGAGTCTATCACACTTAGATTCAAATGTTAGCCTGCACCTTTACAGCATTTCACAATCATGAAAAGCTGTGTTTTGAAGCCATGTTAGCGTTGTGTTTTAGCCAATTCCATCCCCCCAGGCTAAAACACAGCCAGATATCACCTCCTGAACTATGTTAAATGGCATCTTTTTGGGAATTTTCAATTAACGTGACTGAAAAGCATACCCTTCACCCCCCCTACACCCCTATCAGCAAAGGTAGAGGCTGGGAAAGGGAACAGAGGCACACAGAGCTGACATGACTCATGTCAGGTTACACAGCAGGTCAGCAACAGAAGTAGGAATGCAACTGATGTCTCTAGAATTCCATTAGGAGAACACACTGCTTCCACTTGTTTAGACTGAACCTAGAGAAAGCTGTGAAATCCTTCATTTGTATTTTATTGTTTTTAAGGTTTAAGAAAAGCTATATTTCATATGGACATTCAACAGCATGATGTAAGGAGGACATTATAGGCAAACCCAGTTATCAGTGACACCATTTGGTTAGCACTGAAGTACCACAGCATCTCTCTCAGCTGGTCCAGAATGTTAATTCCCAAGATAGAGCCCTCATTGAATAGATTTGAATAAGCATTAAACTGATGGTTCCAAAGAAGGAAGTAAACTATGCAACAAAAGGGTTCAAAAAATGAAAAGGTTGAATGAAAGTCTCAAAAGACTTAAGTTGCATAAGAATTTTTAAAAGAATGAGATGGTTATTTCTTTTCTCGGCAAGTGGTAGTGACTGGCATGAAAGTGCAGCTATATAAGATAAAGTGAACGGTCAGGGTAATGGTGTTGATAAACCATTGTGCAGAGATCACTTGAACTTGAGAGCAAAACCCGAGTCATTTAATGAACATACATTTTTCACTTTTCAAATGGAAAATTCATAGAAAATGCAGACTCTGCTGGAAACAGGAGCTAAGAGTAGTAGTTTTTGATTTTTGTTCATATTAATGAGAAAGGACTGTCCAAGCATATTGTGCCATGAATATATCTGGCCAAAAAAAAACGAGCTATGGAAAATTGAAGCTTGGAATATTCAAGTAGCTTCTGCTGTAGAAGCAACAAATGCCCTAAGTATGTATGGAATGATCCTGCCTGTTGTAGGTCTGACAGTCACATTTCCATCCTCATTTCCCCCAGGTTCAAAGAGATCAAGAGTGTACATATACTTTTGCTTGTATTGAGAATACCTCGCCATGTGTTTCTAATTACCTCCTCATTGTTTCTTTGGGTAAATGCTGTACATTTTGCACATGCATGCATATAGATAACTATACATACTCTGTGTGCACACACATATATATACTGGTATTTTGATGCTATGGGAGCTGCTTTGCTTGCAATTCATTCATTGGATTATCTATCCCAAACACTTTACAGTCTCCCCTTCTCCTCACCTTTTTGTGAATGACATTTAAGCCCCTTTATGAACTTAGCCTGAAAAAACACGGTGTCTCAAATTATTTGATGAATTCATGTCAAATTTGCAAACAGTTTCAGGTCAACCAAAATTTGGCATCTTCCAGTGAATGAACTATTTGTCTGAATTTTCCCCCCCAGAGTTAGACTGACCTCAACCTCCCTCACCAGCTTTAGAACTCACCTGCCACATTGTACTGGACTACACGATCCAAACTAGTTTAATGAGGCCTGATTTCTGTACACTTATTTGTCTTCCCAATTTCCTCCATCTCATCTCAGCATACACTTGTATTCTATCAAAGAGAGCAATGTCTCTTACCCTAGAGAAGGGATCAAGTAGAATGCAGACATTGTAATACAGCCCTGGGTAGTCCTATTAAATGTCGAGTCACTGATTTGACTTTCAGTCCTCTGGAAGTCCGCAATTATTACTCAGTTTTTGTAAGAAAAACTGAAGAAAGCAAGCTTCTTTTGAAGACAGGCAGAATTGTGGGGGCAGCCAATGAGGCAAACGATCTCTTCCTATCTTTCAAGTGTTCACACATTTCTAGTATGATTTGACTCCAAACAGACCTAGAATCAGTAAAGCAACAGTAGGCATAAGTAGTTGAGAATAAGAAGCGAGAACCCACACATCCATCTGCTAGGGACTAATGTGTTACAAATCATATATGCATCAAGTGGTGAAAATGTACTTAAATATATAGAACAGTCAACTAAAATGTTAGATAAAAGTGATATGTAATACTGAGATGGTGAGACAAAAGAGGCAAAATCAAAACAAAGAAAAAGGACAATAAAGGCATTAGGAAATAGCAAACAGAACCAAATGAGTAGTAAAGGAGAACCGTCAGGCTACGTCTACACTACAGGATAATTCCGAATTACATTAAACCGGTTTTATAAAACAGATATTATAAATTCGATTTCACGCGGCCACACTAGGCACAGTAATTCAGTGGTGTTGAGTCCAAGGTCTGAGAGAGACGATTTCTGAGCGTGCGTTTGTGGGTAGCTATTCCATAAGCGATCCCACAGTTCCCATAGTCTCCCCTTGCCCTGGAATGTCTGGGTTGAATTCATTGTCAAACGGGTGTTCTGGGTATGTCGTCATCATTCCATTCCTCCGGAAAACAACAGCCAGACAAGCCTTTCGCGCCCTTTTTTCCCCTGGATTGCCCTGGCAGACGCATAGCACGCAACCATGGACCCGTCAGCTTTTTATTTTACAGTCAGATAGTGTGTACTGGATGCGCGGACAAGAGGCAATACTCCAGCGCTAACACAGCAGCATTCATGTTGCTTTTGCATGATAGCACAGAGATTGGTACAGTCTTTCTGTACCGGTCTACTGCTGAGGAAATGGCAATGAGAATGACGGTTAATCTCTCCCTCCTTTGTTACTGTCTACTGTATCAGAGTGCCCCTGGCTGAGATTGGCGCGGGGGCGCAAAAGCAAAACTGGAGGAACTCCCCAAGCAACCCTCCTTATGGTTTCTAAAAATAGAGTCATCCTGCCTAGAATATGGGCAAGTGACTAGAGGACCAGTGTATCGAACACAGCTGCGTCCGTTCAGTATTCACATCGGAAGGGCCCTGCAACAACCCCGCCGTTGGTCCCGTCCTCCACCATCAACTCTCTGGCTACATGCAGGTCCCCATTTTGTGTCATGAAGTAATAAAGAATCAGGAGTTTTTAGTGACATAAATGAAGGAGGAGGCAGGCCTTCCGGTCATAGAGCCAGCAGGACAATAAGTCGGTGTGGGGAGAGGAGCCCAGCCATCCCACTGCATGCATATCCAGGCAGTTACAGAAGCTTTTCTTTACACAGAAAGGAGGGGGCTGATTGAACTACCCCATGTTATAGACGAAGGGGATATCCGCGTTTCTGTAACTATCTACTGGGGTGACCATGATATGTCGGTCTGTTTTAGCAGCACCCGCCGCTGGCCTCATCTACAGGCACATTAGAGATTGGAAACAATCATCAAAGAACTGGCGCCGGGTTTACATCATACTAGCTACCGTCTCGCACGAGCGAGAGGGGAAGGAGCGAATACTGCACTTCAGGCAGCATAGTGTCCTACCAGCAGCAGTCAGTAGACAATAGGGTGAACACTGAAAGAAGTCAAGAATGATTGCTTTCCCTCTTTCTTCCACGTGGGCGGGGGGGAGTAAAGCGGAGGAGCTAAATTCCTGAACACGCCAGATCAATGTGTTGATCCTACAGGCACTAGGAGCTCAGCCAAGAGATGCAATAGTTTGGCAGAATGCTGTGGACTGTGGGATACGCTGGAGTTCCAGTACCGCCTCCCTCATTAGTGTCCATTCGCAGTCTCTGGCTGCCGTTACGGCTTGCACGCAGCACTGCTGGTTAGACCTGGAGATTTTTTTTTTTTTTTTTTTTTTTTTTTTTAATTTTTTCCGAAACGCTTTGGCATTTCGTCTTCCGTAGACGGAGCTTATAGAACAGGATTTGTCCTCCCCATACGCGATCAGACCCAGTATCTCCCCGTACGTCCATGCTGGAGCTTTTTTGGATTTGGTGATTTCTTTTTGCATCGCCTCCCGTGCTGAATTCAGAGCTCCATGCGTGGGTCAAACATGAAATTATAAACAAAAAGTTCGCGGGGCTTTTCCTGTGTACCCTGCCCACTGCGTCCGAGTTCGAGATCTGTCCAGAGCGGTCAGTGTGCACAGTGGTAACCTCCCGAGGCAATAATGTCGATTTCCGTCCACACTAACAGTATTCCGAAGTAATACTATCGATTTTAGCGTTACTCCTCTCGTTTTGTAGGAGTACAGAAATCGATTTACAGAGCCCTTTAAATTGATTTAAAGAGCACTATAGTGTGGACGGGTACAGCGTTAAATCGATTTAACGCTGTTAAAATCGATTTAACGGCGTAGTGTGGACCAGGCCTCAGACACACACCATAGCTAGATGAAAAAGGGAAGGCAGAGAAAGCCCAGCCACACAGTTTGTTTCCTTTTAATGAAATGTGTTACTGCTAGTAATTCCACAGTCCCATTTATTTAGTACTTTGCAAACAATCAATCAAGTCTCACAACAAGCCTGTGAAGTATTGTTATACCTCATTTACAGATGGATAAGCAGACACAGTAGGTTGGTGCGACTTGTCCAAGGTCACACATGAATCATTAGTGAGCTGGGAATAACCCAGGAGTACTGATTCCCAGTCTTTTGCCTTAGCCAGAAATTCTGCTTCTCCAGTTTAAATAAAAAGACACAGAGTTCAATTTCTGCCTCAGAATACTGCATTTAAATCACACAATGAATTGGGTAACTTGTCAGGCAGTGTAACTGGCAGAATCGGTGAAGCTGTCTTTTCCCTCAGCCAACATCCTCAGCTCTGTTTCTGAAACAGAAGACTTTTAGCATGTGAGTTGGACAGAGAATTACAAGCAAAGCAGCCAATGTAGCATCAAAGTCTCAATAAATATGTGGATTACCCTCATCTAAAGGTTTATCCCCCCCCTTTGCTTTTTATCAACGTCAATTAAATGAACTGTCAGATGAGCATAACATGGCAAATTTGCACATGTGCTATGTTTTGCATACAGTTAGAACCTGCTGATGTACGGTCTTAGTAGGAATGACAGTTTTATTAAATATCAGTGGGCAGAAGTGAATTGCATTAATTTTCATCAAGCAATAATGAACTATAAAATTGGTAGAGAACTGCAGGAGGAAAAAACAAACAAACAAACTGCTGCTGAATGAGTTAAAGTAGCAAATGAATCCAACAGAATTCTTAGTTTTGTATCCAGAAAACCTGGTACAGCAGCCAAGTCTGTAATTGCTGACAGAGGAGCCTTGCGTACATAGGAGGTATAGGGAGATGTGTTCTCCTAGCCCTGGGAAAGAGGGGGCAATCATTGCAACTGCAAACATTGCAGGAGACCAAATGTGGTATCAATTAAAAACAGGCTTTTATAGGTCACATTATACCCTTTATCCAAAACACGCTGAATACTTTAAAAAGGCAATGTCAAATTTCACCTTCCAGCTCCAAAATGTCAATACATAACTCCTAATCACAGAACTACTTACATTCTAGCTAAAGGAGCTGCATGACCCAAACCTAGAGGAATAAAATTATTGGATTGATTAGGAATGTGGAAACAGATTTTCAACTTCCTTCATGATCTGGCAAGAGATCTCCGAAGCCACAGGGCCAGATTATCTGATTTCTTAAGGCTGATTTGTTTTAAGACCAGTGGAGAACTCTTCCCCAACTCCAGTTTTAAATGAATCCTACGCTATTGTCAGGCTGCCATAGTGACTTTTCCTGCCATTTCAAACAACTTCCTACCTGTCTGACCTTCAGCGAGTCACTTAACATCTCTGTGCCTTGGTAAAATGGAGAGACCTCCAGCTGCCAAGGTGTTGTGAGGCTAAATCCATCAATTGTTGTAAAGCATGCATACACTGTATGGAGGCGGACCATAAAAATACCAGATAAATAATATATACATTGTATCCAAGAACCAGATACAATGTAATTGCATTCTCTCTCTTACCCACCACAAAATACACAACCTGTCTGGAAAGTCCACTACTATAATTCTTACAGAATCTTCTGAAGTGGAAGCAGACTTAAATGACAATGAAACACTAGCAGGATAGGACAATCCCCTTATGTACTCGCTGCTGAAATGAAAAAGTATGTCTTGCTTGATTTCAACTGCTGTCAAGTGCTTTAGACTGTCTTCCTCCCAGCTTTTATTCAGAGTGTATTATTCCTTGGTACAGCTGGGAAGCTTGCTACTCACTGACACACAAGTCTAATACTGAGGCTACAGAGTGGAATGATTGACATTCTTAAATGGAAAACAAAGACTTTTTCAACCAGCAAGTGCTGTTGCTGCTGCTGCTGCTAGAGATGCTGATAAAGCTTCTGACACAGATAGTGATGTGTAATGTCAGCTCCAGATAAAGAGGTTACAACAATGTGAAAAGGAATCCCCTGAACATGAATTCCATGGCACCAAAGCGCAGACCTTCCTGACTTCCAGGGAGATGACTGACTAAACAGCTGGGAATGGCATCAATAACATATTGCCAGCAGGACAGAAGGAAAAAAATTCCAAAGATGTATGTCCTATTTAGGTTTAGTTTCTTGCTATTCATTCAGAGATTTTGGATGAAAGATTATCTCTGAGGTGCAATACTACAATGAAAATTGACTACATAAAGTCACTTCTTACTCAGTTTCCTCTGTATGCAGAGTTTTATAGTATGCCAAATAAGCCTTCTTCCAATTGATTATGCTGTTGCATAGTTTATTAAACTACTGCTATTGCTAACCAATTGTGCTCTTAGATCCAATGATTATTGATTGGTGCGTCCTAGTTTGTTAAGGCTTAGACCAGTCTAACATGCTCCTTGTTGAGTGACTTTTTTGATAGTGTCATCTGCTTAAAAAGACAGGCAGCCTTTCAGCAAAGGAACAATTTCACCTTAGTTTCTAATGAGCAGTAGAAGCAGAATTTTCATCGTACTGAATGATTTTCACAACAACATAACTTAATGCTGTAGATTCCCAAACAATTTTAAGTCGAGGAAACTTTTGTTTAACTTTGAATATGTTTCCATTGCTGAGTTGGGAAACTCTGAAAATAGGTACTTTTAATGGAAGTATTCACACATCCCTAGATAGAGTAGCACAAATAGAACTGCTGTAATACAAATATTTGTAAAGATGGCTTGTAGTTTTCCATAACGTTAACGCTTAATGATATCTGATGTCTGGAAGGTATTAGAGTGTGGTTGTAATAATCACAATAATTGTAACAGTTCATGCTAGCTAGACGGCATATCTATTCTTCATCTGTCCTTAATCTAATTTGTTCTACATATGAATATATCATCCTCATCAATTTCAAATGCCTCCTTTGGCTATGAAGGCTGTTAAGGAATATATATTATGTATGAGTCAAACACAGCAAACTTACTAAAATGCTTTTTGGTAGAGTGTAAAAGAGCTGCTTTAGCTGATTTCTGCGAGTTATTCTAATCAAAATTCCAAGTCACAGCTGACCAGCAATCAATTACTCCTCCGTAAATGGTGTGCCTTGCACAATTATAGTTGTACTGTAGTTCTACCCTAAGTAGACTGAATATAGCAATGAATCTGATTATTTTCAGCTTTAAATACAATTAATCAACAACCTTTTCCTCCTTATTGAAATAAAGCTTTATGGACAACAATCAGATCATAGTATTTTAAGCCTTCTCCAATCATGTTCAGACATACAATTAAGGGTTGATTTTCAAATACCTGTTGGTCATTGGTACATAAAACCTGGCACACAGCAGCACTAGATTCTTCAGATTAATTCTGTCCTTCAGGGTGAATTCCCCCTACAGAACACAGACCTGTGTGCGCTCAGTACTTTAACCACAATGGGGCCCTGGATCCAGTTTGGGGCTAAATGCTAGTGCAATAGGAATATTCCACAAATGATATCAATAAGAGTCACTTCATCCAGGAATGGAGGAATTCTAAAGAGCTAGGGATGTCGGGTGATAATGTACGTCTTTGCACAGAAAGTCTGAGAAATATGAATAAGACTGAATGGCTCAATGGATGTTACAGGGAGCATTCTTCTTTGTGGCTGCTAGTTCTAACCTGGACCAGGATGGTCGAGATGAAAAGCTGCTACCATCTGATCACTATCTGATAGTCAATATGACACTACTTGTTTGCCTCAGTCTTGTTCCTACTATACAGATGTCCCCTAACAAATGCACCACCAATGTGTCACCCTTGAGGGACAAAATGAGAATTAAAAATGAACCAATCCACCCTTTAACCTTTAGAGCTGGTCACCTCAAAGTTAAGGGACCATGGCAAAATTTGCACTACTGCTGCCTGTACTGTACTTATTCAGGGCTAGATTGTTACTAAGCTAAAATGGACCTTTAGGGGTAAGGCATCTCTCATTCCCTCACACTGCCTATGCAAATCAGAGAAGCAGCACTCTTCCCCTCTCAAGCAAGTTAGGGAGATGCAGGAGTGTCCAGAAGTCACCAGTTAGCAGAGCTGGCTAGGCTCAAGAGTGCAGGAGAAGCGTGCAAGAGAGGGGTAAAGCAGGTAACTTATGCCAGCACAACAGGAGTACATCTTGGGAACAGCAGCACTTGGACTGAGGTGATTGCATGTTACCTCTTATCCACAGCTAGAAAAGAGCACAACCTAGAACTCAGTGAAAAAAACAAAGGACGTCCTTCCTCAAGGCTGGTAGCTTATTATCCTTCACACACACTGAATTTAATACGAGAAAGTGATTACATTAGAAAAAGGGGGGGGAAACTGTATGGGAGATGAGCAGTTCTAAAATACACACACAACATTTTATATTATTTTACACAAGCCAATAGCATCTTTCTTAATTTCAATTAATAATCTTATGATTACAGTAGACGAACACTTAGAGAAAGCCATTAATATTTTTTTATTTATATTATTGAAAAATTCATAGGTTTTTCATTGTTTTATTGGTCATTACTACAAATTCCTTTTGAAACTGATGTGAATACAAGTTACCAAATTATAAATAGCATGTATTTTCTCAGCCGTGACATGATTTGCCATTGCAAATACCTTCTGAGTATTTCGTAGCAGTTGGTAGGGATACTAACCTAATGCTTGTAGATTTAATTATACAAATATTGTATATATTTCAATGTGTAATATGGGAATCTTTCTTCAGTAGCACATATTTTCCTCACATTAATGCAGTGACTTTGGATTCTGACTTTTCCACCAGACTTGTCTTCACAAAATACATTGAGTTAACTATAAATACTGCTTCCAGATCATTTATCCTGTAATAATCATCACAGATAATCTCAGATCCAGTAATTCAGTGGGACTACTCACATGCAAATATTGAATACATGCATAGGTAATTGCAGGGCAGGGATCTGAGTTAGGAAAAATTCCTTCAACATGTTATAGACACAGGACTACCCCTACAGTGGAAGAAACACCCAAGAAGTTTGTCTTCTCACCACTAACGAGTTATTTGACAAGGAAGAAGAGGTCATCTTCTTCTTACAGAATTTACTAAGTGGAATGGGCCAGATATTCAGGGCATTCTATTCAACAATAGAAGACCAGGTGTAGACTAACCCTCAAGCTGATATAAAATGGGAAACTTCTCCAATTTACATCAGCTAAGGATCTCAGCCAAAAATGTGTGGAATGAAGGGCAAAGCATTGTCTCCTTTGAAAACATGTTTTGTAGGAAACCGAAGAAAGCTTTAGATATCACAGGCTGCCTACTGTTCCTGAGCAGATGCCTGAAGTACTCGTGAAGTCATCACTAAAACATTCAGCTTAGAGTTGGCTCAGATTTGTCTCTCCATTTTGCTTTCACAGAAGTGTCCCCATTTTATATCATCTTACAAGTAATTTTTTTAATTCTGTTTCTAAGCATGATATGTATAGTTTAACCATTTTCACTGTGTAACTCCTCCCCTCCACCCTTTCCTACATTCAGCTCCAGCATTACCCCCCTCATGTTGCAGTCCCAAATCTAGAAGCAGAGACTGTGCATCCTAGGAAGGGTGTGGAGTATTGAATGGTCCACAGTGAATAGTGGAATATCTGCTCATTGTGTTGTTATAGACTGTGATGTTGTGCTGATTTCTAAAATAGAGGCCAAAGCTGTCACGAATGAATTGTAATTAAAAAAAGAGAAAGGAGAAGAAAATAGAGTTGAATGAGATTTATTGTTTGAAAGGCAGGTGAGTGTGTGCACGTGCTCAATAGCGGATATTTTCAGATATGTAATGAATGTCTGAGATTACATTAGAATCTAGACTTCTCTATTTCTACTTGGATAATAAAATCTAGTTGAGCTGTTGTCTGAACACTGTTTATTCCTTATGATGTAAAAGTCAAAATGTACTTATGATTTCCATTTTTCACACTCAGTTTAATTAGGAAAGAGATACACAATGGCATTAGTTTGGAGTGGAAGATGGTGAAATTAACTATTGCCTTTAGCACTAAATTATTCTGATAATTAACAATGATTAGCTTCTTTACTTTAAGTCATGTGCATTAGCAAGTACACTTCACAGTGGCATTCATAGTAGTGTTTTTAATTTACTGAACTATTTAATGTCACAGCTACATTTACATTCTTATCCAAATGTAAATAAGGTCAGAATTTAAGCCATGTCCAGATGTGATATTTTACTCCACCCTAATTTAAAGATTATGATCATGGCTGCCTGGCTCGTGCACAGACTAAGCACTCATAAACCCTCTTCAATAGAATGGAGGGCTATGGTTTGATTTCAATGGCCATGTTGAGATGTAATTTGGTTTGCAAAGTCATCCCTGATGTTAACATCAGGAGGCTTAGATCTGTCATGGGACTGCTAATTTGCCATAAAGATAACCTAACGGTTGAAATCAAGTATCCTACATTACAACAAGACAATAAAAAGGCTCTTGTATTATCTTATCCTTATTTTAGGGCCCTATAAAGCAAATGGAAAAGCAAACACAAACCCTCAGTATTTTAGCTCACTTAGAAGCTATTTGGCTCATGGGCATAAGAAAGCCAGCATATTAATATGTTTTACTAGACTGAAAAGGAAACATAGGTTGCCGTAAGCCCAATGATTTTGACCTGGTTCAAGACTAGCCAGCCTGTTTCACAACACACATGTATCATATGCATAACAAGCATAAATGTGCACCATCCCGAGTGCTACCATGGACTGCGGTAGACTTAGAGGGAAAGGGGTAAAAAGACAGTTGTGTGCAACACCTCTGTGATACTGTCCATATATTTCATTCACAGACTTTTCCCTAACAAACCACCCTATGTGCTAGCTTAAGTCTCCAGCACTGGCCAAAAGGGACAACGGCAGGAAGTTTGAAAATACAATAGTCCTAATATTAATTCACAGGAAATAACATCTACAGTGTGTTAGAAAGAGGGAACAGGCAAAACTGTATTTACTACTTCTTCACAGAAGCTTATTTGGAATTCTGACATCAGAATTGAAAAGTAACAGTTATTTTATGTACACTAAATTCCCCTGGCATCTTTCATCCCACTACATATTCCGCTCTCTTCCCCCTTCAACACTGTAACTCCTGCCTCCGTTCCATGCCTTTGCACGTGCCCTCCCAATAGCCAGTTCATTTTCTTAGCACACGGGGACAATGCCAGAGAGTAACTGAAAAGTTCTGAGGATTCCAAAGGTTTGCTGCTACATATCCACATGACTCTCCATGTGGGGATTCGTTTGGAAAAGTACATTGACTACGAAGGGGAGTGTAGCTATACCCAGCAAGATTTCATTTTTCACCTTCCTTAGTGTTTTAGTAATTTTCCAATCCAAATCACTATTACAAAAGTATGAAAAAAAGTTTCAAAGAAATTATAGCTGTTCACTCTGTACATCATTTCATGACACTTTTTTTGGAAACTTCTGTGCCATTAGGATTTCATTTGTAGAATTTTACCAGTGCCTGTTGTCATTTGTGTAGTATGACATTATAGTCACAGTGGCTCTCACCAGCGTTTGCTTCATATCCAAGTGGTTACCTATTCCTTTCTCCATATATTTTAAGAGGTCAGAATACTTTCCCCTTTCCTCCCTCCTCTTCAGTAACAACTCCAAGTTAGCATCCAGATCAGATTAGTTGAAATGAAGATTATTTTATTTGGAGTCAATGTCTGTTGAGATAGACAAGCACACTCAGACCCTCCAGGAATTACATATAATCTGTAAGAAACACCCTGTGGGGCAAAAAAGGCTGCCTGAGAAGAAAAGGCTGCTGCTGCAAAGAGCAGCAGCCATTACAAACTCAGAGGGTGAGTATTTGTGCACTTGTCAGAGTATCTGAGGGAGTCTCCAGGGAGTCGCTGAGGCTATCCACTATTCCCAATATTTAAGAGCAAGTGCTCTGTACCTCAAGCTAAAAACCACCTGTGGAAGCCTCTGCTGCCACATGATAGGAGAACTGATGTGGCAGAGTTTGTTTCAAAACAAAGGTGTAGTGGAGAAGTCAGCAGGACAGATATTATAAATAAGGCTAAGATTTTGTCATGGATATTTTTAGCAAAAGTCACAGACATGTCATGGGCAAAAAGAAAAATTCACGGAGGCTGTGACCTGTCTGTGACTTTTGCTAAAAATATCCATGATAAAATGAGGATCTATGGGTCTCCACACCACCTGAAGAGGGGCAGCTGCATAGGGGCTAGGAGCCACCCGCAGCAGCTGCGGTATGCAGGGTACCCCTGCTGACTGCAGCTCCTGGGCTGGCCCCATCACCTGCGGGAGCCAGGAGCTGTGGGGGGGTCACCAGAGATTGGGGGGTACCCCACAGCTCCCTGCAGCTCTTCACCACCACAGGTTGAATTCACAGAGATTGCTGGAGGTCACGGACTCTGACTTCTGTGACCTCCGTGACTAAATCGTAGCCTTAATTATAAAGTTACCCATGAGCACAAAGCTGTCCAGTCCTCCTCACAGCTACTGGGAGAGGGATATGATCTATACCCTCCTCTCACAAGAGATTTAGTGTGAAACTGGTTGTGGGGGGAAAGGACACTGGGTCTATGTCTGGCTAGTGTATATCCGATTCACTTATCTCAACTTGTAGGCAAGGAGAAAACTATAATATCAGGGATCATAACTGGCCCATACTAATATTGCTGCACAAGGAAATGCATTTTTTAGTAATAAGTGAGCAGAAAAGAACACAGGGTGTAAATAAGACTAAATGAGACTTTCTCAATCTCTTTTTAATCAAAATTTTGAAATGTTTGCTACATGGTACAAATCACCACTTTACCTCAGATTTTTTTGAAAGAAACCTCGAAAAAGTATTGAAAAGGGGACTTCATTTTTTAAAACCTAAAAGTCTGGTCAATTTTCAATAGTTTCTTTAAATTGCTCACCCATTGCTACAGTGTAAAACAGAAACATGGAAAAGTAATTACTCTTTGCATCTGAAGGGCTATTTATATGGCTCCTACAAGATTATTTATAGGAAGAATATTTCATAACAGTAACACCATATGTTATAATGTGAACCAACTGCAAGCACTTGCAGACTTCTTTGTAGGTGCCATACTGGTTTTTTTAAACAATTAAACCATCATTTATAGAAAATCTGTGAGATACACAGGTCCTAATCGGCATTTGAGCACAGGGATTGCTTGCTTGCTTGAAAACATATCAATCAATTTATTAAGAATTAATCTGAAGCCTTGAGCTCTCTTAAAATTGCCTAATGTTTTGGCAAACTACTTGAAAGGGTTCAGTAAAAATTTATAAGTGTAGCTTGGAACTCTTTTTTCTGGCCCAACAAAGGGGATACTGTTTCCACTCTGAACAGATCTCTGTTCTAGTTTAACACAGTAATGGATAGGTTTGCCAAAAATCACAATTTTTAGTGGCCTTTGGCAAAACTGTAGATTTGTCTTTGCGTTCTTACTGTGTACAGCATTTCTGCTGTTAAAACTCCTCTTAGTGTGCTTGGAAGTGTCAAATGTTTCTGTCCTTGAAAACACAGTTTGTGCATTGACTAGAAAGTATAAACTTGTCAAATAACCACATTGCCTCCTCTGAACAGAAGAATAAATTACACTGAAGCTGAAAGGTCTAATTTCTGGTGATTTTCAGCCCCCGACATAAAAATGTCAGGAGCCCTGGGTAAATTCTAAAACATGGGAGTCATATTAACTCCATAAAATATGCTGAAATTACGTGAATGTCGTCACTCTGAACAACACTTCTAAGCAACAGATACTTTGAAAACTTTTTACTGGTTGGTCTTGGCCTTAAATACATAGTGGTGTGCATGGCTGCATATATAAAATCAGCTAAGAGCAGGTTCAAGCTATTAATATACAATGTGTGTAACTACAAAAGGCAGTAAGTGGTATCATGCATGTTATTCAAAGTTGTTACAACTTTGAGGTTTCTGGTTTTCAAATACTTCACTTTAAACAAAAACAATGAAACAAAGTGGTACTGATGAGCCCTTCACTTTTCCCCCCAATGTATATACTTAATGAAAACTATAGTAATGTCACATAGGAAGGAGCTAAAAGTCATATGAGAAAAATCTACACAGGGAATATGCTTAGGCATCATAGGCAAACCAATTCCAAGCTGCAAAACTGTGGCTACAGATATGAATGCGTATACACATAGAATCATAGAAGATTAGGGTTGACAAAGACCTCGGGACAGAGGTGGGCAAAATGTGGCCCGGGGGACTGTCCTACCCAGCCCTTGAGCTCCCGGCCAGGTAGGCTAGCCCCCAGCCCCTCCCCTGCTGTCCTGCCTCTCCCACAGCCTCAGCTCGCCGTGCTGCCAGCGGTCTGGGTCTGCGAGCTCCTGACGGGCAGCACAGCTGTGAAAGCCATCAGCCTGCCCCAGTGCTTCAGATGGCGCAGCTGGCTCTGGCCAGCTGGCACGGCTGCCAGTCCTAGTGCTCTGAGCAGCATGGTAAGTGGATGGGGAACAGGGCGTTGGATAAGGAGCAGGGGGTCCTGGGGGCTGTACAGGGAGCAGGGGGCAGTTGGCAGGTTCAGGGGGACAGTCACGGGATGGAGAACAGGGAGGGTTGAATAGGCGTGGGAACCTTGGGGGGGCCTGTCGGGGGTAGGGGTGTGGATAGGGGTCGGGACAGTCAGAGGACAGGGAGCAGGGAAGGCTAGATAGGGAGTGGGTTCCCAGGGGGGTGGTTGGAGATGGGGGTCCTGGGAGGAGGTGGTCAGAGGACAAGGAGAAGGGGGAGTTGGATGGGTCAGGGGTTCTGAGGGAGGCAGTCAGGGGCAGGAAGTGGGAGGGGGCGGATAGGGTGCAGAGGCCAGGCTGTTTGGGAAGGCACAGCCTTCCCTACTCGGCCCTCCATACAGTTTTGGAACCCCGATGTGGCCCTCAGACCAAAAAGTTTGCCCATCCCTGCTTCAGGAGGTCACCTAGTCCAACCCCCTGCTCAAAGTTAGACCAACCCCAACTAAATCATCCCAGCCAGGGCTTCGTCAAGCTGGGCCTGGAGATTCCACCACCTTCCTATGTAATCTATTCCAGTGCTTTACTACCCTCCTAGTGAAACAGTTTTTCCTAATATCCAAATTAGACCTCCCATACTGCAACTTGAGACCATTGCTCCTTGTTCTGTCATCACTGAGAACAGCCTAGCTCCATCCTCTTTGGAACCCCCCTTCAGATAGTTGAAGGCTGCTATCAAATCTCCCCTCACTCTTCTCTTCTGCAGACTAAATAACCCCAGTTCCCTCAGCCTCTCTTCATAAGTTATGTGCCCTAGCCTCATGATCATTTTTGTTGCCCTCTGCTGGACTCTCTCCAGTTTGTCCACATCCTTTCTTTAGTGGGGGACCCAAAAGTGGACAATACTCCAGCTGTGGCCTCACCAGTGCCGAATAGAGAGGAATAAACACTTCCCTCAATTTGCTGGCAACGCTCCAACTAATGCAGCCCAATATGCTGTTAGCCTTCTTGACAACAAAGGCACACTGTTGACTCATATCCAGTTTTTCATCCACTGTAATCCCCAGGTCCTTTTCTGCAGAACTGCTGCTTAGCCAGTGCCCGGGATTCTTCTGCCCTAAGTACAGGACTATGCACATATCCTTGTTGAACTTCATCAGATTTCTTTTAGCCAAATCCACCACTTTGTGTAGGTCTCTCTGGACCCTATTCCTATCCTCCAGCGTATCTACCTGTCCCCTCAGCCTAGTGTTATCCATGAACTTGCTAAGGGTACGATCCATCCCATCATCCAGACCATTAATGAAGACGTTGAACAAAACTGGCCCCAGGACTGACACCTGGGGCACTCTGGTTGATACTGGCTGTCAACTAGACATTGAGCTGTTGATCACTACCTATTGAGCCCAATGATCTAGCCAGCTTTCTTCACACACACACACACACACACACACACACACACACACACACACACACACACACACACACACACACACACACACACACACACACTCTGAAGTAGGCCAAGTGTTCCTTCACTTTGATGGCATATTTTACTGATGTATCAAGTGAAATCTTTTCTGCTAATAAAAGTGAACCTTTGCTAAATGTATTATTGAATTGGATGCTCTCTATTTTCCCCTAATTCACTTATTGTCTTACTTGCAGCCCCCTATTCCACAGTGATGAATACATTGATGCAAACAGATAAGTGTACAATTTTGGGGTGGAGGGGATGAATATATTTCTATCCCTCAGGTTAAATCCTGACCATCTGGAAGACAAGGGGAGAGTTTTGACATTGACTTCAGCGGAACCAGGATTTCACTTCAAGATGAAATATGGGTTCTCTTTTTCCTTGTACTTTTTTCACTACAGTTCAAATCCTGCAGCCCTCATGCACATGAGCAGTCCCACTGGCTTTAAAGGGGCTAGTTGCATTAGTAAGGACTAAATAGCTTGGGTATAAATTTCAGGTCATACCAAGCTTTCCAAGGAACCATATTCCTTTAAGTCAATAATTGACAAATATTTGAGGTACATTTAACAAATTAAAATGCTGGAGCTGATATTTCACTGAAGTTATTATACACACTATCATATAATGCTGAATCTCTAAGAATACTGATAAAGAAGAAAAATTTTAAGTAAGTTCATAGCATTAGATAAGATTTGGCCCACTGTACATCGTCTGCCATTGTCTCGCTGTAAATTACACAGGACAGCAACAACTGAAATCCAAGCTAACCACATAAAACGATATTGCAATCTTTTGCAGTGTGTTTCAAGCTGCCAGTTTTGTGAAACAGCTCTTACAAATTCTTCTGAAAGGGGGACTATATATTCAAAAGGTGAAAAGGGAAAAATGTGGACAGAACTGTCCCACCTTCTTTTGCCCTTTCCTTCCACCTTATTAATTCAGAACTTTGCATGAAAGAAATGGCAGTAATTAGCCTTGACATGGACCAGTGCCAGAGACTTTTCTATCAGGTTTCTTTCCTGTTTATCTTTGAATTACTCAGAGGCTGCCTCTGTGTGCCCTTTGGACTGAACAAATGTGGCTCCCACTTCTCCCATGGTACAAAGAACGTAATCTTAGCTGATGGGGGTCTGTTGTATATCAACATATTTCCTTATTTCAACTATGGATTCTTAAAGCAGTGGAGAAAGATTACTGCTTTAAGAATCAAAGTTTTAGCAGTAGAAAGTTTTCACTTAGGTTAGAAATGTTGCTTTTATTGAAGGCTTGTTTGTGCTCCAAGATTCTAAAGTTTGGTCTAGAAAATCTATTAGGAGAGCGATAGGAGTTGGATTCTGATCTGGACAGTTTTAATTGATAGTGTAGTTTTCCAATTACCAACTCTTTCTGTCTCCAATTTTGACATAATGAATGGATCTGGTCCAAGTTCCATCAAGTTCAGTATACTGTCTCAGAGAAGGGCCAGAATCAAATGTTTCAGAAGAAGGTTCAAGGGATACAGCAATGGGGATAAGCAGCTCTGAGAATGCCTTTTCCTAATCTCCATTAATTGGATGTTTACTTGCACTCTGAAGAATGAGTTTTTATCTCTCTCCCAAAACTCTTGTGTATTTTAACATTTTCTGTTGTAATTCTGGATGATATTCTTTAGTTTATAAACCATAGATAGCCAGAAAACAGCATATCATACTTGGAACTTAAGATACAGTTTGAAGCTAAGTATTAGAGTTCAAATTTTTCATCAAAAAGTTGATTTTAGGTGAACAAATTCAGAACACTTTTGACCAGCTTTTTAATTCTCTATCTACATATCCTGATTTTTATAGTTAGTGTACATTTTCTGAGGAACTTTGAGATTTCTAGGTATCTGATTGGCCAATATTCATTAAGTGCAACTACAGTGACTAGAGGAGAATGAAAATTTTGGATGGCAGTTTAAAGCACAACCCATTGAAAGATGCTCTGTAGAGATCCATCAGTGATCAGGTTTGCTGATGTTTTTCTTCTTTTCTTCTTGAATGAACTTGGGGCTTGTGAATGTGAGTGACAAAGTAGCCCTCGCTCAAATCATGGGAAGTGCAAGCCAGGCTGTTGCATTAGTTTCTTCAACCATCAATCACAGTGCACTTAAACAGGGATGGCAACAGACTGCTTCCCTAGTTCTGTGCTTCTCTTGAGCTGGGGTTGCAAATTTGACCAGATTTCATTCTGATTTTAGAATGTTGTTTACTTGTAAACAAGATGATTAATTTTCACTTATTTTTAAACAAGGACTTTAAAACAGGGGTGGCCATCCTGAGCCTGAAAAGGAGCCAGAATTTACCAATGTACATTGCCAAAGAGCCACAGTAACATGTCAGCCCCCGCATCAGTTCCCCCTCCCACTCCCAGTGCCTCCCCGATCAGCTGTTTTGTGGTGTGCAGGAGGCTCTGAGTGGGAAGAGGAGGTGCGAAGGTGTAGCAGGCTCAGGGGAGAGGGTAGAGTGGGGGCAGGGCCTGTGGCAGAGCCAAGGGTTGAGCAGTGGGCACCTTCTGGCACATTCGAAAGTTGGCACCTGTATCTCCAGCCCTGGAGTCGGTGCCTATATAGGAAGTCGCATATTAACTTCTGAAGAGCCACAGCCATGCCTGCTCTAAACAGTATATTAACACCAAACACCCCTCCCCTCCATCCTTTTTGTGATGGGCATTTGGCTCTGATACAGCTCTTTGCCGTCCCATAAACCTTAATCTAGTGGATTATCTGATTATATAGGTACAGGAGAATAGAATAACTCAGATTTTTTTCAGAAGATGGAATGAAAATTATATTCTATATAAAATTTTAAAAACATTTTTCTTCTGCATAAGGATTCTTGGAAGTCTCTGGGGATTTGGTATCAGATAAGGTCCCTTTTCATCCTTATGTCATTAATCTGAATGTAGCCTTAGACAGTGGGGACTCAAAGAGTCTGATCTTTGACAGTCATCTAGTATCCTATGTGAAACGAATCATTGCCTGATTTTCAGAGGGGTTGACTTCAATGCCTGCTTTTCACCTGTAACAAACAGGCTGTATGTGTCAATCCAGATCCATGTGCCCTGTAGGAAAAAAAATAATTAGTCACTCTCTCTCACATGCAGACACACACACAAAGCCATCAGAGTTGGAACAAACTGACATTCATCTTTACAGCCTCAGAAAAGGGTCCAAGTACAGAATGGACATGAAGACTGACAGGGCATGGCCACCTCTAAAAGGTGGTTCCTCTTGCCAGAAAGGAGAACTACTTGTGGTACAACATGGAGAACTTTGCATTGGCTCTGCCTGTGGCAAAGATGGAGGATCAGACTCTCCATGGATGCCAGTCTGGCATCTTTCTCCAGTACAAAGTGTACTTAGAAAGAGAGAAAGATATAATATGGAAATGTGTGTAAGAGACAGTGTGTAGGGGAGGGGGAGTTGATCCATGGAAAGTAATTTATTTCAATGCTTACAAATAAAAATTATTACTATTTGTCCCAGTAATGCGACATCTACATGAACGTACATTTATAGTTGATGGGATAATTACAATATAAATATAGCAGATGCCACAACAAAGTTAGATCATCTTTGCTTAGTTCATAGTCTAGTTAATTGAGATGTAATCAAAGGATAAAAGAGGGATAGCAGATCCTGAAACTCTGCCGGCTAAATATGTTCCTAAATACGATTTGATTGGATGACCTAATTGGAGACTGAACAAGGGTCCCAAGGCTACTGTCTCAGTACCATACTAGGTAATTTAATGGGTCGACAGCATGGTTTGAATTCTCTATTCCCTCTTGCAAAGTCATTTTCTCTCTCTAATTTCTTTAGCCTCAAGCTATTTACATAGGATTCTATAGATTTTTTGTGTGTGAGGACTCTAAAGCTAACTCCTAGCTATAATTCTATTTGTAAGGTTCACTGATCTCAGGGCTATTCAATATGAAGGCAATTCTGGAGAACATTATGTCTATATGCTTACATGCGTGTGTGTGGACGTTCACACACACACACACACACACACACACACACACACACACACCTCCCTTACTACATAGATGTTCACATATTTCTTCAAAACATATGGGAAACTATACTGCATTTCTGAGAACTCCTTGTTGAAAACTGAACTTTAATTGCAATCATAGACTGAAAAGGTAAAAATAAAAAATTAGAATTTTTTTTTACATTGAAACAACACAAAGAGGTTGATCATTCCTATTACTACGATACCATTGTCAAATTCCATAATGGAATTCATTTGATAATTACACATTAGTTATTAATATTATTCTCTTTTGTTATTTTATGCATTATATTGTATTGTGGTAATAATGGATGATAATGTGCCTTGGGAATGGAACATCTCTGAATATCATTAGGAGTTCAATATATAGAAGGAGAGAAGTGAAAAGATAAAATTGTTTTTTCTGCCTGATAGTATAAATGGACTGTTATACGATAGGAATGAAATAATGAGATGCTAACATTTATTATGTATATGAATTTCTCTGCCACTATAGCAAGGAAAACACACACCCACACACTAAAGACAGTATTAAGGAGTTAGGGATCTTGGCATAAATCCAATCAGAATTTTGAATTAAGATGAGTTTGATGGTTTCAGTTTACTGCCTAATTAATAGTCATCCACACTAAAAAAACACATAAGAATTTGTTACAAACCTGCACAGCTGGTTATTTCTGCTCAGAGGGAGTAAGGGGATGTAGCTAATACGGATACTAGGAAACATCTTTATTTTAGGAAAGGTGGTCCTTTCCAGGTTGGCCAAGAAAAGGTCATCAAAGAGCAACAGATTACAAAAAAAAAAAATCAAAGGACTCCTTAAAATTGATATAAATTTAGAATAGTAAAATGTGCTTCCTACCTATTTGTTTTAACACTCAAAGCATGAATATGGAAAAGAAATGTTCCAAGGAGAAATACACACACAAATAATGGTCACCTTTTGAAAACCAATATTTAGTACAAAGTGGCATGGCGATACCACTGTTATGTCTTACTTTACCTATAGAGAAATATCTATGGTTTCTTAAAAGCCATGGTGGTTCCTGTAGGAAAATGATTTTTAAATGGCAGCCACTGTACACATATCCACAAACACATAGCATCTTTTTCCCAGCATAGGGGGCAAGAGTCAGCAACTACAGAGGGGCCAACCCTTGTAAGGTCAGCAGAAAGAATAAAGACAGGTTTCAGAGTAGCAGTCATGTTAGTCTGTATCCGCAAAAAGAACAGGAGCACTTGTGGCACCTTAGAGACTAACAAATTTATTTGAGTATGAGCTTTCCTGGGCTACAGCCCACTTCAGTAGATGCATGCAGTGGAAAATACAGTAGAAAATACACACACACACACACACACGATGAAACAATGGGTGTTACCATACACACTCTAATGAGAGTGATCAGTTAAGGTGAGCTATTATCAGCAGGAGAAAAAAAACTTTTGTAGTGGTAATCAAAATGGTCCATTTGCAGCGAGGAACAGTAGGTGTGGGGGGGAATAAACATGGGGAAATAGTTTTACTTTGTGTAATGACCCATCCACTCCCAGTCTTTATTCAAGCCTAATTTAATGGTGTCCATTTTGCAAATTAATTCCAATTCAGCAGTCTCTCGTTGGAGTCTGTTTTTGAAGGGTTTTTGTTGTAATATTGCAACTTTTAGGTCTGTAATCAAGTGACGAGGGAGATCGAAGTGTTCTCAGACTGGTTTTTGAACGTTATAATTCTTGACGTCTGATTTGTGTCCATTTATTCTTTTACGTAGAGACGGTCTGGTTTGGCCAATGTACATGGCAGAGGGACATTGCTGGCACATGATACCATATATCACACTGGTAGATGTGCAGGTGAACAAGCCTCTGCTGGCACCTGCACATCTACCAATGTGACATAAAAACCTGTCGGAGAACACTTCATTCTCCCTCGTCATCCAATTACAAACCTAAAAGTCACAATATTACAATAAAAAAACTTCAAAAACAGACTCCAATGAGAGACTGCTGAATTGGAATTAATTTGCAAAATGGACTCCATTAAATTAGGTTTGAATAAAGACTGGGAGTGGATGGGTCATTACACAAAGTAAAACTATTTCCCCATGTTTATTCCCCCCCCACACTGTTCCTCACACTTTCTTGTCAACTGCTGCAAATGGACCATTTTGATTACCACTACAAAATGTTTTCTCTCCCCTGCTGGTAATAGCTCACCTTAACTGATCACTCTCGTTAGAGTGTATATGATAACACACAGATACACATGATGAAACAATGTGTGTGTGTGTGTATATCTTCCTACTATATTTTCCACTGCATGCATCCGATGAAGAACGAATAAAAGTGACCTGCAAAGTATTTTAAATACAAAAAGCCACTAACAATTCAGTTTTACTTTTTTTGTTTCTTTTTAAAATTTAAAGCAAAGTTGAATATGCCCCTCTTCCCCTTTAGAAATATCAAAAATGTCAAGACAGGTCTTCCTGGGTTTTATTATAGAACTTTTGGTAGTCTTGCATTTCTGTTGATCTGGAAACAAGATAGCAAGGGCACAGGCCTTTGCAGCATAGATGTACCCTTCTGCTACAGAACCTCAGCTGAAGCACAGCAGGATATAGCATAAAAGTCCTTGAGGCACAAATGGCACTCCCAGTTACAATCCCAGGATGCCACAGTTGATTGAGAAACACATAAAGCCACTTACTTAGGAGCAGACAAAGTCAAGGAAAGACCAGAAGGTGTAAACAGAATTGTGGAAATCACGGATACAGGTTTCCACTTGGACATGGTATTCGATAACTCTGGAGCTCAGAAGTAGGCACAGAATAATCATAATTAATCTCAGTGTCCCCTTATTTAAAGCATGATGGATAATGGTAGCTGGCCCAAACTGTGCTGGCAAATGAGTCCTCATGGCAATGAGAGCTCCCATAGACTTCAGTACAGTCAGGATTTCAGTTCCAGCTAGAGCTGGTTGAAAGTTCTGTCAAACCTGGTTTTCCACGTTTAGACTGTTCTTTCATGAAAATCAGCTGCTAGAAATATCATTTTCATAAAAATACTTTGGTCCATAACTGAACTATTTAAGATAAAAATGGGAGTTTTAGTGCCTCATGGGAGTTATAGGTTGCTCCTCTTATCCCGCTTCTCCTCTTTGGGCCAAGATCCCCAGCTGGACTACATCTCTCACAATGCTACAGTTAAAGTTTTTCTTCTTTTCACTGAAAATTGTCAGAAAAAATGCCTCTCTGACAGGGTAGAAAAAAACTCATGCCTGATAGGAAGGGGACAAAAAGGAGCTCTGGGGTCAATTAGCCCTATCCTGCTACATCTGTGGTCAGTGTTGGATTTAAGAGGATTAAAGTCTAACAGTTGGGGATGGTCTGGGAAGGTGAGCAGATAGCTGTGCTCCTGCACAGCATTCTTCTCCCACATCCAGATGGAACCTTTTTGAGGGCCAAGAGTTTGGTGGGTTTTGGAAAGGAAGAATGTGTGGTTGTCTTTTATCCGTCAATATTCCTGCTTCCTGCTGGAAGAAATGGGTACAGTGTCAGATTCCTTTGATCACAGTGCATTGCTCTGGAAATACAGTCTGCTTGAGAGGAGGAGGAGAGACCTGGTCTGGGTAATTGGTGAGACATACAGCCGTGGAGCCAGTTGCTAAGTAGGAAATCAGGCTCTTGTAGCTGGGGTCTGGTCTACTAGAAAGCGAGATGAAGGATGAGTCCAGCTGGCCTGAGGAGACTTTTGTTCATTGTATTTAAACTAAGTAAGGGGGGCTGAACACTTTGAAGTGGCTTGGTTGGAGTACCAAGTCACCTCTACAGCTGCAGTAGGCTAAAGAACATTGTGAGGGCCTGATGCAGAGCTCCTGCATTGCCACCTCCAGCCATGAGGAGTGTGTGCTGGACAGCACCTCAGACCCACACTATTTTTGGATCAGCTCTACTGCTAGCTATTCAGCCCTTTGGAGGAGGGACTGAGTTTACTCTGAGCTTTGTATATACCAAGAGTATCAATATTTAGGAAAGAAAAGATTTTATTACTCTTAGCACTCCTCTATTAGTCTTCCTTTGCTTCCCATTTCTTTTCTCCCCATGCCCTTCACCACTCTTTTTCTTACACATCCCTTAAAAATGTAACTTTATGCTTAACTACTTCCGCATGCAGCACTGAGAAAGCACCCTAGAACACTGCAAGACCTATCACTGTATAGTGTATTTAAATGTTTAAATACAAAGATGAGGCTGAGGTTTCCAAAATGCCTAGTATGATCTGTGCAAGATGACAGCGGATGTGTGCCAAATGGCTGCCTCTCCAGCTTAAATCCTGTGAGCTGGAGGAATGCTGGCCAATCAGCACTCCTCTTCCCTCCAGCTAGCCAAGGGGTGCTAAAGACTCACAGAGGGACAGGCTACGTGGTGCGTCTCAGTGAGTGACCCCCTCCCTCGTTGCTGGCAGCGTCCGCTTTCACTGGCCGCTCCATCAAGTTCCCCCAATTGTTGAGGCAGGTCAGTGGCATTTTTCCCTCTTGCTGTCGGATCCTAGAGAAATGTTCTGTGATGAAAGTAACCTAGAACAGGGGCCATTTCTTTTGGCAGGTAGCAGGAATATTGAAAGATAAAAGAAAGGTTGCTCTCTCTTCCCTACACTCACGTCTCTTCACTCCAAAACCTACCTAGCTCTGCAATCTGAACAAGATTCTGTTCATTTATTTGTATTAAAGCTGTCTATCTATTCTCTTCTTATCTTGATAGATCAGGCTACCAGAAAGTGTAACAGGCATACAGAAACTGTGGCCATTTCATAGGGATAATACCCAGGACTTTTAGAACCAAAGCCATAGTGCATTATCACTGTAGCAGTGTGAAAATAGTGGGTAATTGTCAGAGGTGAAAGTAAGCTGGTACCAGACGGTACGGTGTACTGGCAAGACCCTGTACACCATACTGGACCAGCTTCCCCAGGCCAGCAATTTAAAGGGCCTGGGGCGCCCGACAACAGCCAGAGCCCTGGACCCTTTAAATCGCCACCGGAGCCCCACTGCTGGGCTGGCGGCAGAGGGGAGGGGGGCACTCAGGAAGTGATTTAAAGAGTTAGAGGCTCCAGGTGCCGCTACCACAGCTGAGCTCCAGGCCCTTTAAATCGCTGACAGAGCCCCAGAGGCTCCCGGTTGCCACCGCTACCCTGGGGCTTGGGGCTCTGGTGCAGATTTAAAGGGCTTGGGGTTCCACCGCGGTAGCGGCACCGGGAGCCCCCGGCCCTTTAAACGACAACTGGAGCGCCGCTGCCGCTACCCCAGGGTTCTGGCAGCGGGGCTTAGGCAGCTACCACCCCCGGCCCTTACAATTGCCACCCAAGTTCCGCTGCCAGAGCCCCCGGGGTAGCGGCAGCAGGGGTTTGGCGAGGATTTAAAGGGCCACAGGCTCCAGGTGCTGCTACTGCAGCTGGAGCATCTTGATTTAAAGGGTGCGGAAATTTAAAGGACTGCTCTTCCGTTGACGCAATGTCCCTTCTGGCTGAGGTCCCACCCTCTGCTCAGGACTTTGGCCTTTAAGTTACTTTCACTCTGGTAATTATAGTTTCTAGGGCCAACTAACAGAGACCCAAGACTAGGGCATTACACAAGATTTTTTCACTAACCTCTACTTCACAGCTTTAGCCATATTATTTAACTTAAATACCAGAATGCAGTACTACAAAAAAACAAAAACTCACTTATTTTTCCCTCAGCTATCCAATTCTCTTGTTGCAAAATTCCCTATTCAATTTCCAGACTCAGAGGTCTGAATAAACTCTGCTAAATAGCTGAACTTTGGGGCACAAATCTGCATTGAACTGATAAATCTATTGAGATATGTAGACTTCTGCCCTAATAGATCTGCCTTTGTTTGTTTAGTTTTAAATTATTGACAACTTTGAAAAAAAGAGGAATTGTCGCCCATCTACAGTGTTTGATCTGGTCTCATTTTCACTAGACCCAAATGATGCTGTTTCTTTGCTTCTTTTTCCCATATCTGGGAAAGATTAAGGCTTGGGAAAGGGGAAAGATGGTGGTTTTGTGGTCAGAAAAGTAGACCAGGAATCAGATTTAAATGTAACTCCCAAATTTGATACAGACTGTGCACCAGTCTTAGTTACTGTATATTAATTAACTCTCTTCCACACAAAGATGCTGGGAATAAATTTGTAAATTCCTTGGATATTACAATGAAGAGCACCATGGAAAACCCTATAAATAAAATTTTAAAATAACCTGAATTTTAATCCAAATACGACAGACGTACAGAAATTGGTGGCGGGGGAGAAATGAGAGCTTTTGATCAGTAAATTTACCTGGATACCTGATTTATCATTTTTTTATCATGCTTTTGAAATTCTGTCTTGTCATCCATGACTTTGTGATCTAAGGCCAGATTTTAAAAAGGTAGATTGGTGTCAAAAGATGGAGATAGATGTCTGGTGGGATTTTCTAAAGTGCCCAGGAACCTAACCCCCATTTGAACAGCTACTGACTCTTCAGCGCTTGCTCTCTCTCTCTCTCTCTCTCTCATACACACACACACACACACACACACACCTCATTATGTACATGCAAACATGCAAAGCTTCAAATAATGTTTAACATTTAAAACTAAAAAACTCTCAAAGTTTTCATTTAAATAAATGCATCAGTTTTAAATGTCTAGGTATCAAAGCTAAAAAACCTCTCTTCTTTAGTCTCGGTACTATTCTAACATGTCTGTGGGAGGGGAAGCTAAGGATTTTTTCCTTTTGGGGAAAGGCAGACCATTTGTAGCATACATCCTACATCTGGCAGTCATGTATTGATGAACATATGTAGCAGCAAGAACCTACTTATCCCTCTTGCCCTTTTTAGAGTTACCATGAGTTTTGCTCTTCCAGACAGGGGAAACACCACATGGAGGCAAAAGGCTTTTTTTAAAAAATTTCCACAGTTTTAGGAATGGATCACAAATTAGGAGCAATAAATTCTAAATATTTGCTAGATATTTTTCTACCTTATGTGGTACACTACTCTATATTTATGTAATGCACACAAATGTATTATATACACTACATTTTCTAGCTTGATGCAGAAAAAATGTGTATAAGCAAAATGAACAGAACTCTTAATATTTTATTGGAACTTTTAATTTACAACAGAAGCAGCTCATTCTATATACAATAGCCTCCTCATACTACCTGCTGTTAGTTTCTAGGGCCTTTTCCCTTCAAAATTGCCAGATAATCATGAGAGCACTGGTATGTGCTTCTTGTGTGAAAAAGAATTTGCAAAGTTGGTCTCTAAAAATGTGCCAGTATTATATAGAATTTAACCAAATTGTTAGATTTAATCCAGTGATAAAGTTATGTCACACTTGCTGTGCATACATTTTGCCTGAACAGTTTTTGAGCAGGATTTCTCCCATTTAAAATTAGATTCTAAATGTTATTGGGTTAAACTGCTTGTTGAAAAAAAACACACCATATAAAGGCCTCAAACATGCTTAAATTTACAGGCTACAATTAAAATAAATAAATAAATAAATAAAGTGTTCTACACATTCAAATCCTCAAGCTCCATTTTGTAGACAGCTGCTCTTTGTTTTGACTATGGATCTCTAATAACACACAGCACTGCAGAGTTGCGGAGAGAGAAAGTATTTCATGATCATCACAGAAAGAAATCCTCATGATAAAAACATCTGTATTCCTTTAGCAACTTTAAATATGCATACATATTGAGAGTTATTTGCTCAGTTCACATGATGTACAAAATATAAGATCCTAGGTAAGGCTGCTCTCAGTCACTTGCATAAATCTGAAATATAAATGCACTGATTTCAATGGTGTTGCCTCAGAGTTATCCCAATGTAAAATGAGAGCAGAGACTTTATCTAGGTTACTGTATAGTCGTCATCACTGTGATACCTGAGCATCTAAATAACTAGTAGGTTTAGGTATACATGTTGGTGGGAAGCAATCAGCAACTCTTTATTTCCTATAACCTAGGGGCATGTAATAATTTACAATCATACAATGGTTCATATCACATGGCGCCATTTTAAAGTCTGACATACAACGGATCTCAGTCAGAATCCCTGAACACTACATTAACACAACAGTAATACTAGTCCTGCTGGAAATTAGTATCATGCTCTACAAAGGGAGGCAGACATTTGCATTTTAAAGATGGAGAAACTGAGCTGTAGGGTGGTTATACACTTTGCTTAAGATCATCCAACAGACTCAGTGGAAAAAACAGGGACTAGATCATGAGATTCCTCGCTCCCAATTCCAGATGTATGTGGATAATAGGAACATCCACAGTTACAGGAGAAAGGATAAAAATATGTAAGGAATATAAACTATGCTGTAGGATTTATCCCCACGAAGTTAGTGACTGGCTTAAGAAAAAACCTGAATGTCAGTGGGGTTCGAGCACCTAATTCCCCTTTATGCCCCACTTGCTCATCTGGTATGGCAATTCCTCTGTTCAGTCACAGGTCTATGTTGACATTTATGGAGTGGATAGTCCATGGTTCAAACACTAGGACCGTCCCAAAACATGAACTCTTATGGGGTGGTGCACAGCTGCTGCACTTCTATTACCATGGCAACATTTCCAGTAGAGCGGAAATGCTGTTACTTCCATCACTGGAGCACTGGCTTTAGCCCTAGTTTCAATATCCTCTTTGCCTCTTTTCTATAAGGACTTAATTGAGAGATCATGTCTCTTCCCTGGATGCAGGAAAAGTGATTAGGCAAACTGATTTGCATACTGGAGTTGTGGCTACTCATCATCCTAATGCTTTACACAGTGCAGGACAACTACAGGGAGCATGAATTGCAAGTGAAAGGCAACAGCCATTCTGCACCAGCAGCACTAAACTTTGGGCTTTCTAGAGAGAAACAAAACCATTAAATGGCATTAAAAGAGGAAATCAATTATAAAGAATAGAAATCTTTGACTTGGAATTTGACCAGAAGTGTGGGGCTAATACTTTTTTTTTTTTTTTTAAACTTGGCAACAACTGCAAATGGGAATTTTTAATTGCCAGAGGTTTTACAAAGCTTCACATTTCATCTGAATGCTTATCTCCCCAGTGTAAATACTGTGAGGCTGGCTGTGTATTGATTCTTATGTAGGGTTGGAAGTATTAGATTGATCAGTAAATGTCAGTAAACAGTTTCTATGTTACAGTGAAATCAATAGAAAAAAATATTTTGATCGATAATCAACATTTACAGACAGGCGAAATAAGAAAAATGCTGCTTGAGGACTTCAATAAAACTCTAAGGATATTTATTGTGTATGTTTTGACATGTGATGTTGATAATTTGTTTTAATGGTTATAAAGATTTAACTTTTTGAGTCTCATCAGCCACAGTCATTAAATAATTGTCTGACACCCTGTTATCTACCTCCCTTCATAATTGCCCTCAACTGTGAAAATTTAAATTGATAAAAACAAACAAGCTTAAAAATAAATATCAATTTTGCTTGAAATTATACATAATCATCAAGTACTGCCAGTCCTATTCATAGAAATAATACTGCTCTGTTTTAACTTCATTAACTTCAATGGAGGCACTACAGTCTTGCACCCAGGCAACTGATTAACAGAGTTTGTTCCTGTGGGTTTTACTTGGCATTCTCTCAGGCAAGAGCTAATTAGACTCAGTACATCTTACTTTCTGAGACCACAGTCCAAGGTGGTATGTCTTCAAGGCCAATACGCAGATGGGAGAAAAGTAGTTGTCATTTTTCAGTAACTGATGTTTTATTTTAATAGAAAATATTCAAGCTAGCACACTCCTGATGCTTTCCCCCTCTTCCCTCCAACAAAATCTGAGGACAGGTAAGGCTGGGAGGTAGTAGTAAGGTAGATTAGATTAGTACAATAGGTAAACTGAAAGATTATAGGATTTTAGTCACTTATTAGCATATTAGCATATGTAGGTCATATTTTTTGTATGAAGATGATAAGCATGAAAAGGAGGAATGATGTCATTTACAGAGGTAAGGTTAAAAAAATATGTAAGTTTTAACAAGTAGTATCCTTAGATCTGCAGAAATTCTCCACCTCTAACTTAGCCAGGCTGGTTTAAACATAACATTCTAGACAGATAAATTGTTAAATTGATCCCAGATCTAGATAGACCAACTGCAGTCAAGCCATGTTGTAATGAAGCTTATAACAGAGTCATGGTCTTTAAATCATTAGAAGAATCATGGTCTCAGAAATATTGGTAGATCACGATGCACAGAGTTTTAGAGTACTTTCAGTGCTTCATTTATACAGCAAAAACATGCAAGAATGTAAAATGTACACTAGATTTACAGTGCAAGGTTGTAAATTATTTTAACAAGGAGGACATATTTTTCTGGTTAAATCTATAAAGGTCTCATTTTGGGGCTTTTATTTTTGGAAGGTTGAGAGAAATTGAAGGGTAGAAAGAACGAACATAAAGGGCTCTGCAATTAGAGATGGCAAGATTTTAGGCATGCAACATGTGTGAACGTTTACACTTGGCAATTAACTAATAAATCACCACTCTCTATTTTTGGCCATGTTTTAATCAGTGCCATGCTCCTTCCAGCAACACGAGATAAAGGCATTTTCTAGAAAGGGGAAGAGGTCTAGACACTGATTTACACACTGTAAAGATTGATGTCATTTTGAAAACTCAGCCATAGCCTGGTTTGGTGGAAGGAAGTTGACTGGTGCGAGACAAAGGAGAATTATTCTATGTCTGCAGAGCAGTTAATTGCTCTCTTCATTTTAAGTGGTTTCTTGCATGTGTTAATCCTGCATGCTGAACAGTTTATCCCACCTTGTATTTAGCTGTGACACTCTGGTTACCTTTTCTGACTTGAAGACCACCGACAGAAGTTGGTCCAGTAATAGACAATTACCTTGTCTCTTATCCTAGGACCAACACAGGTACAACTCTGTAAAATTCTGATCATGGCAGATGGCCAAATACATGTCTTTATACAAAATGTCTGTGACTTCACAGAGCAAAATATTTACCATGTGTCAGTCATTCATTTCTCACACTTCCACACCTGGCAAGCTTCCATGGATGGAAGCTCCATTGGCACATGGAGTAGAATGAAAGTTGTCTCAACTTCAGAGATTAAACCAAATGGGAAATGCATACAATGAAGGGAAATCTAGTAGCCAGCATCAGTGCATTTCTTGATAAGCGTTCCTTAGAAATACTATATATTAAAGAGACAGAATATATGTTACCTTAATACTGAATACTGATGGCTCTCAACCACAAAGACAGGATGCTTGTCAAGAAAGCACTGGAAACTATGGAGGACAAAGATCAGCAGGATTTCTATTGTTATTTTGTTGTACCTTTTAAAAAAGGGTTTCTAAACGATCAATTCTTTGCTTATGAAGAGGAGAAATTGGAGCATAGTAACTATAAAACACATGCTTACATTTCAGTATATATAGTGATGTTAATACGGAACCTAATGACCCGACCAAACATTGTAGGTAGCGTATCTAAAGGTTTATTTTAATGTTCCTTCCCTCCCCTGCCTTCTACCTCCCGTCCTCAGACTGCAGTTTTAATGTAGCCTACTCAACATAGCTTACTGGATACTTAAAATGAGACCTGATGAAGAGTTCTGTGTAAGCTCGAAAGCTCGTCTCTCTCCGAAGTTGGTCCAATAAAAGATATTTCCTCACCCACCTTGTCCTCAGACTGGAAATTAAAAGTCTTAATGGCCTATATCTTCAAAAATGACTAGTGATTTCGGATGCCTCCATTTGAGTGCTAAACTTGAAACATCTCAGAGGCCTGATTTTCAGCACGTGTGGTTACTCAGCACTTGGTGGAGAGGGGAAGTCAGGCTTTCAGGTGTTTCAGGTTAAGTGCACAAAAATCACCAGTGGCTTTTCCAAATTTGAGAGATCCTTTTTGGGGGATAAGAAGGGAGGAAGGGGAAGAATAAAAAACCCAAAAAGAAAATGAATAGTGAAAACACTTGCCATACCTATTAGCATAGCTCAGCTAAAGTGACAATAAATCAAGAGTATTCAGTATTCATTGCATCTCAGATTTGACTTTACCATAACATTACCTATGCTCATACTAATATTAATTATGAACTGTATCAGCATTGCTGAAAGTGTGAAAAATGCCATCCAGTAGGGGCAAGAAGAATTAGCTAGGACAGGACATAGGGAAAATACACATTAAGATGGGCAGGGCTTTAACACCACATGGAAGGGTTGCACATCTGTGACGGGAAGGGGAGGGAGGAGGAAGCACTGATTTTCTATCATTTAATATTTAGATTGGGAATTAGTGTTGAGAATTTAATGGCAACCACAGCATTCTGATTCACAGAATGACAGCTAGCATTCCTACACATCAGAATTTTTACTGATATATATTATATATATATATATATAAAAAAAAAAATTCCCCTCTCACCCCTATGGGTGGTATGTGTCTTCCTCAACCTCGGGTCCTCTACCAGAGGCCTGGGAGTTTGAGGGTTCTGCGCAGTATCTTAGCTGTTCCTAGCACTGCACTCTTCTGGACAGAGAGCTCTGATGTTGTTCCTGGGATCTGTTGGAGCCACTCACCCAGCTTAGGAGTCACAGCCCCGAGTGCTCCTACCACCACTGGGACCACTTTGGCCTTCACTTTCCACATCCTCTCGAGTTCCTCTTTCAGGCCCTGGTACTTCTCCAGCTTCTCATATTCCTTCTTCCTGATGTTGCTGTCACTTGGCACTGCTATATCTATCACCACCGCTGTCTTCTGCTCCTTGTCTATTACCACGATGTCTGGTTGATTGGCCAGTACCTGCCTGTCCGTCTGGATCTGGAAGTCCCACAGAATCTTAGCCCTGCTATTCTCCACAACCTTCTGTGGAATCTCCCATCTGGTCTTGGGAGGGTCTAGCCCATACGCTGTGCAGATGTTCCTGTACACAATGTCAGCCACTTGGTTGTGCCGTTCAGTGTATGCTGTTCCTGCCTGCATCTTACATCCTGCCACTATGTGTTGGACTGTCTCTGAGGCCTCTCTGCACAGTCTGCACCTTGGGTCCTCTCTAGTGTGGTAGACCCCTGCTTCAATGGATCTGGTGCTCAGTGCCTGTTCCTGTGCTGCTATGATCAGTGCCTCAGTGCTGTCTTTTAGTCCAGCCCTTTCCAGCCACTGGTAGGATTTCCCAATGTCAGCCACCTCAGCTATCTGTCGATGGTACATCCCATGCAGGGTCTTGTCTTGCCATGGCACTTCTTCTGCTTGGTCTTCCTCCCATGTCTGCTGCTGCCTCAGGCATTCTCTCAGCAGCTCATCTTTGGGGGCCATCTTACTGATGTACTCCTGGATGTTCCAGGTTTCATCCAGGACAGTGGCTTTGACGCTCACCAAGCCCCGCCCGCCTTCTTTCCGGCTGGTATACAGTCTCTGGGTGTTGGACTTGGGGTGGAAACCTCCGTGCATTGTGAGGAGCTTCCGGGTTTTCACATCGGCAGCCTCCATGTCCTCCTTTGGCCAGCTCACTATACCGGCAGGGTATCTGATGACCGGCAGGGCGTATCTGTTGATGGCGTGGATCTTGTTCTTCCCACTGAGCTGGCTCTTCAGGACCTGTCTTATCCTTTGGTGATACTTGGATGTTGCTGTCTTCCTTGCCTCCTCATCATGGTTTCCATGTGACTGTGGGACGCCAAGGTACTTGTAGCTGGTCTGTATGTCTGCTGTGTGGCCCGCTGGTAGTTCCACCCCATCAGTCTTGACTACCTTCCCTCTCTTCACTACCATCCGGCCACACTTCTTCAGTCCGAATGACATCCCGATATCCTCACTGTAGATCCGCGTCAGGTGGATTAGCGAGTCCATGTCTCGTTCATTCTTAGCATACAGCTTGATGTCATCCATGTAGAGGAGGTGGCTGATGGTAGTTCCACTCCTGAACCTGTACCCGTATCCAGTCCGTATATATATATATATAGCCAGTGAAATCCTGAACCTATTGAAGTTCAGCAGGACCAGGATCTCATTCAATATGTGCAAATACAGGGGTTGATGTAGTCACCCGATTCAATGGGTGTACTATACTAAACTGCCAAGGTGGCAACAACCATCAGCAGCAGCACTCACCACCCTGGCTTTGCAATCCCAGCCAGGTCTAGAGGAGAAGCCCTGGGGGTTTGGGAGGGGGCTGGAGAAAGAGGCCATCCTGCATTCACTCTGCAGCAACAGCTTCATTCTATGGGGCTGGTCCCAGCTCCCTACTCCGAGTCTTGTGACCCGGAGCACAGGGTCCTGTTAAAAGGGTCTCAAAGCCACTAAGAGTTGACTCAGCCATCCATACGACAGCGCTGGGGCCTCTGTGCTGCACAATAGAGGAAGAAGTGTATATTTGTCAGTTTTTCCACCATTGGTTTCATGATTTCCATGAGTACAACTGAACCTATCAACCCCCCACTAAACCACCACTGGCAAAATGAGGTAAAATAGATTTAGCATCTTCCTATAAACCTTCCAGTAACAAAAAATGCTAAATTGAAGTGAATGAAAATTCTGTCAGTTCAGTATTGCATACCTGATATTTAAAATGAGACTTTAGTTCTTGAGAATGTTGGTGGTACACAATTTTCCTCATTTAGATAGTTTGCTGGGATCTGGCAGGTAAGAAGCTTTATTTAATCATAGCTATGATTTATACTTTTAATCAATCTCCCAATTTACTGTAATGTTTACATATTTAAACTATTTACTGTTTAATGGAAATAATTTCGTTAGTCATATTTTTTGATTTATTTCACTAATTAATGGTGCAACCATGCACAGTTGGATAGTAAGACTTTTGAATTCTGGTATGTACTGTAGTTGCAGTATGATACTTAAGTGTGTTGCAGACAGTATATAACAAGTGTTATTAAATGAACAGTGTCTTATAGCTCTAGTATGTCTTATCAACCAATCAAGTTGTAGGCTGACTGCTATTTCCTGATAATAAATCATATGACTGTAGCTTTCTAAAGACCATCAGTCCCCACCTCCATCAGAGAAACTGACAATCTCTAGGTTACACAGACATTCAGGCTTTAAGCAAGAGCCAAATCAAATAACAGAAAATACAGAAAGGAGCAACTTACGTGCAAAGAAAGTGAAGATTAATGCTATTCAAATGTGTATATCTATATTTTTATTATCTCAAAGTCCTCTTCCCAGTCTCACTCCTAACTCAGGGAGTATAAACTGTATGTTTACCATTGTTCTGCCAAGTTGCTGGCACTAGTTATTTTTAAATTGATTGCTTGGCTGATATAACAATATGGATAGAATTAAATTTTATAGCTAGATAATTGTCTTCTGTTCTGGAAAATAATGGTGTCTGCTTTGCCTTGATGTTTACATTATACAAATACCGTGTTTCCTCAGGATAATTTAATAGTAGGAGCTGAGAGACTTTATTCTTTCATGTAACGTTCAGTTGTAGTCACAATGTGGCTGAAGCATATACACTTTTGTATTGATGTTTTTATGCCTCCAAGGGGAGCAAATATACAGAAGTGCAACTGTTACTAAAGTATTTCACAATGTATTGTTCACAGCACCATGCACATATTACAGTCTCCCTCCCATTCTGTTAAGTATCTTAATTGTGGCTTAATTTAACCCCAGATTCCAAATATGATTAAACTTTAATAATGAAATTAGGGGATTGCTTCAGCTGTTTATCTTCATTAGATATTTTAAACTAATATCTGGACAATTTATTTTATGTGCCCAAGCTGAATTCCAAACCACACCTAACTCCTCCCTACCCAAAAACCAACCAAACAAAAAACTAAACTTTGGGATTGTTGAAAATCCAATTTTGCAGTTTGGACCCACTTCTACCAGACTCATGTCACTGGGTATGTGAGTTCACTATATAATGAAAGTCAATGGGACTCGTGCTTTTAAATCACCAAGGGCTGGTCTACACTAAAGCTGCAAGTCAATCTGAATTAGGCTACTTCAGTGACTTAAGTTAGGTAACTGAAGTTGACATAACTTAGATCGACTTACCACAGTGTCTACACCACACTATATCAATGGGAAACTCTCCCACTGATTTACCTTCTGCCTCTTGGGGAGGTGGAGTAGAGACGTTGAAGAGAGAGTGCTCTGTCATGGACTTAAGTGGTCTTCACCAGACCCGCTAAAAATCAACACTGCTGCATTGATTGCAGTGGAGCTGACCAGAAGAGGCACCAGAGTTTCTGGTGCCCTAGGCAGAATTCAGGGGCCGCATTTTGTGCACTCCCCACGGGGCGCACGGGAGCTTCCGCTTCCACTTCCACCGCACTGCCGAAGAAGGACCCTCCGCTGAAATGCCGCAGGCAACAGAGGCAGTCATTGAGCTGCTCAATTGCCTGCCACTGTTTTCCGCGGCACGTCGGCAGAAGGTCCTTCTTCGGCGGCAGGACAGGAGAGGAACCGGAAGCTCCCGTGTGCCCCGTGGGGAGCGCACAAAATGCTGCCACCCAAATCCTGGCACCCTAGGTGACTGCCTAGGGTTGCCTAATGGAAGCGCTGGCCCTGGTGCTGACTAAGCCAGAAGTTTAGACAGGCCTTAGAGTAGGTCTACATTGCAATAAAGCACCTGAGCTGGTTCATGTCAACTGATCCAGGCTCCCAGAACTTGGGCTTCAGGGCTATAGAATTACAGTATAGATGTCCCAGGCTCCAGTCAGACTGGACTGAAATTTTCTAGTCCTGCAGTCTGAGCCTCATGATCCCAAGTCCACTGACATGGGGAAGCTGTGGATGATTTATTGCAGTGTAGACACTTCAACACTTTAGAAAAAGATCCATTCCTAGATTTTTTTGTGGGCACAAGAAAATTGTCTCTTTCAGTTTTCTAGCTTTGCATGATACTTATAAAAACATGCCCTACACCTTCCTTTTGTCCTCCCAATAGTTAAACAGGGACTTCCTAAAATTCCATTTTACTGCAGATGGAGTTTCTACATTACATGTTTAACCAGTTCTGAACATGATGGAATAGGAAGAAAGAAGAGCAAGAAAAAATATGGATAGCTGAGTTGATGGAGAGGAAAGAAGCAGTTGAGAAGATAAATTTTTAGAGAGAAAAAAAGTTGCAGATGAAGAGAAGCTATTAAGAGGTACTGGGCTGCCATTATGGTTATCCACCTATGACACCTCACTGTTGGGTGTAATTTCCTCCTGGCCACTTTGTGAAGTGTTTGTCCCTTTAAGAGCATCTCCACCCCCTAACAGGCAGGTAGCAATGATGCCTTTAGGGCTAGAAACCACCATGCCAGTTGCCTCTCTGTACCAACCTTCCTCTCACCAGCCAGGACACTAATGGGGTGTGTGTGGAGGTGGTCTGTCTTGATGTGCTTCCCCTGTTCCCCCTATACCACCTGGGCAGCTTGGAATTGCACCACTGAAAGTCCATCCAGGACAGCTGGTGTCTTCCCCTTAAAGGGTGACCTGGCCCTTCAACTTCCTTGTAGCATCACTTTAAGTTTGAGGAAGAGGCAGTAAAGCCATTAAGCAAATGACACAAAACACTAGAGAAGAAAAAAAGGGGGAGAGGGCAGAATGACAAATATTTGCAAGAAAAAAGGTGCATTATTACCATACATTGTGAACATTTCACACAAAATAGAATATTGCCTTGTATTTGCAAAAGTAGTACCCCTCAAGGAAAGGTGTGGAAGGTGGGAAAGTTCATAGAGACAAGGTTTCTACATGAATCAGCTTTTTCTTTTCCCCAAAGGAAATTTTAAACAGATTTCTTAATCAAATTGAAGAAAAAAAGTTGGCATTCCTTTAAAATTCATTTTTCTATGTTTCTCTTCAGCAACTGCATTATTGTTTCTGCTTCTCCTATATGCGGCCTCTCTCAAATAGTGTGCCTAAATCTCCTGATCTACTTCAATTTTTTATTGCTCCTGCTGACAAAATAAAAATGAAGGGTTCAATTTTGGCTTCATTTAAGTGAATGGGAGTTTTGTCATTGATTTCAGAGGAGGCATGATTATACTAAAAAAAACTGGAATGAAAGTATCTGAAACTCATGAGGATAAATCCTGATGTCTTCCAGGTCATGTCCCTGAGGGGGAAATACCATATACAGACCCTCCCTGCTTAATATTTTGAGTCTCCTTCATTATTATCAGTTCTGTGACTGGGTAAAGCATAGCCTGCATAGATTGTGTTCACAGTGCTTTGGCTGGAAATTAAATGAGAAATTATGCTGACAGGAGGTATACACCACTCTATGCCCAAAATGGTTTTGCTCCCACTGTGCCATGGGTACACCCTGTTATCTGACTTTAGGTTTTTCAGTTTTCATAGATCATAAGTCTGAACACACAAGTACAGGTGGAATGCACATTAATTGTGAATACTTTTGTTTGCTCTGCATTGAAAGGATCAAAAATTTCACACACACCTCACTACACACTGTAAACCTGAGCGTCATAATTCTAATCCAGATTTAAGTATCCACAACACACTACCTTACAGCCCTCTATCAGCTACATCTCTACAGTACTCTGCTCTCCTATCCTCCTCCATCACAAAAATACTGTGTGCATAACCATTTATGTGCACAAAATCAAATAACTTTCACTGCCTCTTCCACCACCCTTTCTCCTCACAAAAAGGAAAGGTTCAAAGTTAGGACTTCTCCTGCACCCAGTAGAACTGCTGAAAATATAAATCATGCTAAAATGACTTTTGACATTCTGAGAACAGTATCTATGATCCTGAAACTACAAAAGCAGTTTCAAGGGGTAAAATATACATACATACATACACACACACACACCCCCCACAAATAAACAAACCCAGTGAAGAGTGGTGATATCGTTTCACAAAATGACTTGTTTTTAAATAATCCCTACTTCCACACAGATCTGCCTATCGCTAAAATGTGGTGAAAGTAAGCAGTTTTTCCCTTATAAGTAATGGCAAATCTCATATTGTACAAAATGTATTTCATTTATACCACAAATTAAACCTTTGATATTTTCCATTTTTTTTTAAATCTGTCACTTTGAGTTTTTAATAAATGGTGGTACTGTGCTGGAAACACCAATGCTATTTCCAGTAGGTGGAAATAATATGTATTCAATCACTTTGAGGCCCTCAAGGTGGCATAAATACAGAAATTATAATGAGTATGAGTGAGGGAAAGAGAAAATTACAGAGGAATATTTGATTTAACATGGTTAGATAATTTTCCATCAGTAAGCATCTTGTTTTTTAAAAGATATTTTAAGAAAATCAGCAGCTTGTGCTATTCAGAATTTAGAGGAAATATCCGAGTGTAGTGTGATAGCTCAGTAAAATGGGACAATTCGTATAAACTGTGCCTATTTACTTCTGGAACTGCTTATATTGTCAAAGCCTGCTGCCATTGCTTTCAGGCTTAATTCAAACTACTTAGGAGGGAGGGTGCTAATCATTTTTTGTCATACTTCAAAACTCTAATTTATGATGTACCTCTTCGATACCAACAGAACGCCAGGTTTACACAGCACAGAGATAAAGCAGTACTCAGTGTAATTTAAAAGGGGTTGACCTTTAAAAGCTGTTAATCTACATGTGCACTATAATTAACCAATTAAAAGATTCAGTCTAGCACCAACATAATTAGATGCTCTTTCATAGCTGACTACATCATAACCCTAGACAGATTAATACAGAATCCATCACTTTCTTGCATTTTCAAGCATCTCAGTCTGTAGCTTCTGAAAGACAATGGGTAACTTCCAAAATGGGATCTGTGTAAGTATGGACAGCATGAACAGCAGATGGATTCCTTAACTAAACTGCATTCCGTATATGGTTCTCAGGAATAATGTTTAGAAAATGCTTCTAGGCATAACCTAGAGACTGCTTAAATACCTACCTTCAGGGAGAAGGAGATGGTAGTTATGGTATAGATCACTGTGGTTAATAGTAAAAAATTATTGCCAATGACTATTTTCTGAGGTCTGTGAAGCCACCTAAAAAGATCAAAAAAAAAAACCTACGGCAATATATTGCATTTAACCATCACAGCTAATGGTCCTTGACCTAAACCCAGTGGGAATATACTGTGATTTGAAACACCTGCAGATTAATAATTAAAGGCAACTAAGCACAGAGACAATTAATACAGGAAGTCTCCCAGGGGAGGGAGAAGGGAGAACATAGTTTCAAAAATGTGAATGCTTCAAATTTCTTTCAGTATTCTTACTTCCTAGAGACACCAATACTATTGCACTCATTAAGATAAAGCTTCCATTGATGTCAATGGGAGTTTTGCTCCAGTAAGAACAGCAGGATTACAGATACATGAGTGATTTGGACCCATCAGATCAGTGAGAGGTCTAAAACTACTAGATGGTGATTGTGTGAAAGAACAAAAAACAGCCATTCCCTTGGCCCACAAATGTAATGGCTCCACTTTTGGGGGATTATCAGAGAAACACAAAAAAGGTCATTCGAGTAATGTGTTTTCAAACCAAAACTCTTATTCTAAGAACTTGAAAAGAAAGGCATATCTAGTTATGCATAAATATATCAATTTCAAATTCAACCCTAAAATAAAACTGTTTATTACACTAATTTTATATGAAAATATTTAGCAAATAAACAAAAGCTTCAAGAAACTGATTTTACTTGGAAATCTTATCACTCAGTTATACTTTCCCTTCAAACGACATAATATGTAATTAGTGCTTCACTGTTCATTTTCTCTTCAAAGCCCACTGTTAAAAGTAGCAAAGGCTAATATATTCCTCAGCAAAATGAAAAAATGATAAAGTGAAAAAGATACATAAAGGGACTGTTCTGGCCATGTGACTTAGTCATTAAAAAAAACACTTTCAGGGTAAGAAATTTCAAACATTACAGGAATACAGGTTCATAAATTATTTATAGCCATAAGGGCCCCTGGAAAACATGCAAAATTCAGCCCCTAAATCTTTTAGTTTAGAACTACTCCAGTTATTTTTCTTTGTCTTTTAATGAATAAATAATTTGATTCAATATTTCAATGTATTCAGGTCCCACAGTAGAATTTTCCCCTGTCAAAAAAATAGACATCAAAGCTAGCTGGTACACCTCAATTCCCCTCTCTTCACTCCCCACCCCCTCTCAGGAGCAGTTTTTTAATAGGTTACAAGATACTTAGGAGCTGATGTGGAAGAATTTCCTATCCATTGATTCAGTTCAGATGTAAAAGGTTTGAATATAAGAACAATACACAGTGCTAAGCAGTAGCAATATTTTTCTTTTTTGTTAGTGTACCAGGGTGGGAAGAGGTGATGGGAGCTTGCTTTCTCCTCCCAAAAGCACCTGCACAGTAATAGATCCAGATATGGACCTTCTGAGTGACAGTCAACTAGTTTGTCAACGTACCTTGCAGTGCTCTGCGGTTCCAAGGTGGCACGATAAGTTGATTTAGGGGAATGGCCAAATCCCAGTTCCAGCTGAGATGAGCATATTCTGCTGCTGGCAGCCTGTCCCATTCTGGAACAGTAGCAACAAGTACTGCAAAGGAGGTCTCACTGAACCATCCCTCCCTGCATAGTCTGGTTATCTTGTACCTTACAGAAACTATGACACCACCCTGTACTCCTACTTTGTTCTCTCCCAGCAAGCCTTATGATACATTGTTGACACTAAACATTTAGAATATATTAGCTAAAACCTTCAAACATCTTCCAATCCAGTCAAAATATTACCAACAAGATCTCTATGGCAAAAAAAAAAAAAGATGGCTTCATATTACTCAGTTCTTTAAGTTTCAACCCAAATGGACCACTCTGAATTTAGCAGAGGACCTGCTATTACCTCATTTTGCTTCAAATTCTTCAGAGAAATACCTCATTGGTTTTTTTAATTGAGTAAATGACATCCTCATTCACATTTCTATTTTAGAATGGTAATAGCTAGTTCTGAAGATTCCAATTTCCAAATGTCTATATTTATAAAAAGCCAGCATGTCCCAGAATTTATAAATGAAGCCTTGATACCGAATATTCTCCTATCATCTAGTTGTGAAGATTCATAGAAGTACAGTATAACAGAAGAGGAGATTGAGAGGGAACAGCAGAATTCATAAGCTGTGCAAAAAAATTAGTGATAAAAATTTGGTACAATTCATCTGTGATCTTCCCCCAAATTTGATGTGACAAAATCACATTGGCTCTACTAACAACCAACAGGAATATGATTTGTTAACATAACAAAAGGTGAATAGTGATTATAATATATTATGTTTAAGAACTAACTGTAAGTAAAAGAAATACTAAAATTAAATCAGTCTCATCAGGACCCTTCAATTATCTATGTTTTAAAGGAGCTCTTTTACAAACAGTTTTGTGAAACAAATAAGTTCATGGATAACACTGACCAAAACAAATAATCCTTTTGACATATGTAAACCCATCTGGACAAAGGACTGTAAGTCTCAACACGGCCAGAATAAAAATTATAACAAAGCAAGTCTCAGCAAGAACACAACAAAACTTGAGCAACTTGAAAAGAAATGGAAACCACATTCAAGTATTTCAAAATAAATATATTTAGACCTACCTCCTACCACTTGGTTTGTTTAAATACTATGATATATGTATAGTGCCACCCACTGTTATATTTAGACATTATATAAAACAAAAGCAAATTTATGAACCTATACATTCTTCTAATATTTAGAATGAAGAGTTTAAAAAGGGTTTTAGGGGTATGGTACGCAAGGCATAAGAGGCTGATCTTTGCCCCCTGGATCCAGTCACCTGACTTGCATCAGATTTACAAAAAAAATCATATTCCTTTCATATGGCCAGGGGCAACATGCATAGAGTCCATTGGTTTTAGAGATTACATCTGTCTGATTTTCCTGTGTGCGCTAGCTATGAGTATGCTAGAATCATGTGGTGAAGTAATCTGAGCCAGCTCAGTCTGTACAAAGATATTCATATTTCAAAAATACAAATGAATTCACTTGTGAAGGACAGCGTGGCCTTGTGGGTAGAGCACTAGACAGGCCTGAGCTTCAGAAAACTTGGTTCTAGTCTTGGCTTTGTTACTGCTGGGTGATCTGGGGCAAGTCACTTCACCCCATGTGTCTCAATTTACCCTTCTATAAAATGGGGATAATGAAACTGACCTTTATACTGTGCTTTGAGATGTACTCTTGAAAAGTGCCTTACAAGAGCTGGATATTGTTATAATTATTATTGTGTGGCTCCTAATCCCTTTGCAAGGTCAATCTGTGGTTACAGAGATGCTAGGAAGAGTCTGTAATGAGTGTCTCATACTCATTTAATCTCTAAAACAGTCAGGACCTTTGAGGCTGATCCTGAAAGTGATTCACCTGGAACTCCCATGTGAAATGCAAAAGGCTAAATGAGACCTGAAAGGTCATTAGAGATGCTTCCTCCATCCCTAGCTGCACACAGGGCAAAGCAATCAGCGATCACATCTGAACCCAAGGAACATGCAGCCAGAGCTGATACACAGGATATGTCTACACAATAGCTGGGAGGTGTGATTTCCAACTCAAGCAGACCTACAACCTCTAGTTCTGCTCAAGCTAGTATGGTAAAAATAGCAGCATAGCTGTGGCAGCATGGACAGTGACTTGGCCTAGTTGCCCAAGTCCATCCCTAGGACCCTGGACAGTGCTATGCTCATGTCCTGCCACTGACACACAGAGCTAGTATGCAAGAGAGACTTCTACCCACTTTGCTTAAAATCCTCTAGCAGAGCCACTTTGGAGCGATTTAACCCAAAATTGAAGAAACGCCTTGCACCCTCAGTCCTTTGTTTATTTACATTTTACCAGTGGAACACTGTTATTTACAGTGCATTCCATAAGAATTATATTAATGCCTTGGGAGGTAATATATATCATATGATTTATACTGTGACCCAGGTGATTTAAAGTCAGTCAAAGATGACTATGGTTTCTCAAGGCATCGTACTGTCACTATTATGAATATTTATTGTATTGTACACCCATTTACGATTTCACTTTGGAATTTCCAAAAGTTTTTGCTTCTGTTCTCCCTCCCTATCCCTCACCCCATACTTAAAAGAGAACACTGTATTTCTGATCCAAAGCTGTAATACCATGCAGGATAATTATGTCTGAATATGAAAGACCATGATGAAAAGAATGTGCAAAAATCCTGCCCATATATCCTAATCAGGGTGGAAAGAAAATGGCATAGAGATCCCCCCACTCCCATTGCAACCAGGAGGACAGGAGTGCATCAAGGGAACAGTAGGTGAAAAATACAACATAACTCACAACCAAAATGAGAAGACTAGAGATAATTCAGAGTCTCTTGAAACCCACAGTTGACCAACAGAAATTGCATACAGTGACAAATACTAGACAAGGACTACTCTTTTCCTGAATAAGTGACACTAACCTGTATCCCATTGTGTGGTGCTTTGACTAACCAGAGATATCTGACTACCTGCAGGACCCCTATAACTGGAATACATCGTCCAGTCTCTGCTCCTGCATCACTGTACTGACATGGGCAGATTATCCCACTATGTTGTAAGAGGTTTTGTAGCTCATGTAACTATGAACACAAGGCAAAAATAACAATTTCCAAGTTTGACATTTCATTTTTGGCTCTACAACAGTGGTACAACAGCAGCAGTATGCGTCCTTTTCTAGGGATGCATAGGTCTGTACAGTAGTTTTATGTTGTATACTGGATCTCTTTTACTGCCTTCAGGTTTAAGTAGTTACACAAAACAATGAAACTCATCATTCTTATAGTACCCTAGAAACTTGCATTGGCTAAGAAAAAGGTTTTTGGAAAACAACAACCTGTTTGGATAACCCAAGCACATGCTGCTCCACAAAACAGTAGTGCATTGCTCAAGGAAAATCATCCAACCTATTGTAACTCTAAAAGAAACTTTTTTCCTCAAATTTAAAATCTCGCAGGTGCTATAGTAAAGTAAAATATGTTGCTGTTCTTGGAGCCCTCCTGCCTTATTGAATCAAAGCCTGAACTTTTGAAGCTTTGCACACTATTCATTGTAGCATAAATCAATTTTTAGAGAACAATTAAAATATTTATGAAGTTTTCTTGCCCTGTTGCACATGAACTTTACCTCAGCAGAGGTTTAAATATTGACTGTTCCATTGCCAGATGACATTAATTAACCTTTGTGATGTTTAATGTGCATTCCAAGTAATCTTAGTCTATTACTGCTCTCCTGTACTCATTTCCTGGGTTTTGAGCAGGGCTGGCTCCAGGCACCAGTGCAACAAGCACGTGCCTGGGGTGGCGTGTCAGTCGCCGTGAGGGCGGGAGTCAGGCAGCCTTTGGTGGCATTTCTGCAGGAGGTCTGCCAGTCTCATGGCTTTGGCGGCAATTCAGCAGAGGGTGCCAAGGGTGCAGGACCTTCAGATCACCCGCAGAAATGCTGCCGAATCCGAGTCACCAGCGGACCGCCCGCAGCCGTGCTGCCAAAGACTGTCTGACTGCCATGCTTGGGGCAGCAAAACAGAGCCACCCTTGGTTTTGAGAATGCCATGAAGGGTTAATATCAACCCGTAATTACAGCAAAATGACAAGAGCACACTAATAGTATAATGTGAATCTACACTGATATTATACACATCAAATATTAAGGGGAACATGGTCCTTAACCTGCCAAGACCCAGAAGTAGTAACATGGCTTTAGTAAAACACAGTCAAGAAAATAAGAAGCAAGAATGTTTGAAACAAGATTAGGAATTATATTTGCTAAAAAAAATTAAAGCTTCATTTTTGTGATTCCACATTTTAATGTCATTAAATTCTGGTAACAGGTAACAGCTAAGCATACACCAAATGCATGTGGCAAAAGCAAATCTGGGCATAAGAATGAATGGTGAAAGTTGTAACAACGTTCCACCAAGAGATTAGTTACATACTGTCAAAGGTGCTTTACAGATATATAGGCAGGTCCCTGACCTAAACAGCTTACAAGTAAATAGACAACACAGAGAGGACAGGGAGAATGGAATGCAACTCAGATGGGCACAAAGATTTGAAATGAGAGTTATGTATGTGCCCATTCAAAGATCATATTGAGTTCCTCTAAGTTTTCAAGAGACATTATAACCAATTGCAAAAACTCTTGACCTAACATGGCTTGCTGATTACAGAATAAATGCCAATTGATATTCTTTTGACACTGAAAAGACAATCTGTGTAGCATATAGGAAAGTCACAATGCTTCCTAGGCCTCTCTAGTACTGCAATTAATTTTTCAACAACGTTGTGACAACCCCCCCCTCCAAAAAAAGAACCCCAAAGGTGGTATTTTTTGCCATCTCCGCTGAAAGACTGGAGCCTCATCTCTTAAGAAAAAAAATAATGGCGACAAACTGCTGGGATGTAGACCTGTCATTTCCATCATCACTGGATTTTCTGTAGCTATCTACAGTAACAGCTATCCAGTGATAAGATATCTGGCCAGTCCTGTTTAGATTTAACCCAAAGGTGGGTGTCACCAGGGTCTCTACTCACCAATGGGATGCCTCCTTGTGGCCCTGTCTAGGGATTAGCTTTTTTCAGGTCTGACACTCCTCTGACGGTTGCTCACATCACATTCCCCCTCACTTAACCTGCTCTGTCTTGTACCTTACAGAAACAGTCTTGTGTGGGGTCCCCATCACAGTTGATCTTGAATGGACTTTTCACATGCAATGTTGTCATAGTTAGAAATCTCACTCTTTTCACATTAAATATGACCAGATGTACACACCACTAAGCTGTAGATAAGATACACATGTCGAGAGGCAATGTTCTCTTCTTCTAATCACCTCACTTTATGCCAGTGTAATTTGTGTGGATTTTACCTGTTTTTTCCTGAAGTGCCTTAGTGAGTGAATTTCATGCCAACTCAATAGTGACAAATATCCAGACAACAACAAAAAAAGCCAAGCCAGTACCCAGTGAGGAAATCTCTGCCCTACCATACGTTCCCACTATTCAATTCTAAAAGGAATGTGGCACTTCTGACTATGGAAATATATGGCAGAATGTGGGTAAAACAGAGCAAGAGTCATACAATTCTCCCCCAAGGAGTTTAGTCACAAATGTAATTAACATTTTTTTTAAACAAGCATCATCAACATGGAAGCATGTCCCCATGAATGGTTACCAAAGCATGAAGAGGCTTGTGAATGTTTAGCATATCTAGCACATAAATAGAGAGAGAGCGCAAATGCATAAACACCTTGCAATGCTGGCTACAGAAGTGCTTGTTCTCACTTTCTTGTGACACTGTAAATAAGAAGCGGGCAGCAGCATCTCCCGTAAATGTAAACAAACTTGTCTTAGCAACTGGCTGAACAAGAAGTAGGAATGAGTGGACCTGTAGGCTCTAAAGTTTTACACTCTTGTTTTTGAGTGTCATTATGAAACAAAAAAATCTACATGTGTAAGTTACACTTTCATGATAAGAGATTGCACTACAGTACTTGCATAAGGTGAACTGAAAAATAGTATTTCTTTTGTTTATTATTTTTACAGTGCAAATATTTGTAATAAAATATAAAGTGAGCACTGTACACTTTAATAGAAATCAATATATTTGAAAATGTAGAAAAACTCCAAAAATATTTAATAAATTTCAATTGGTATTCTATTGTTCAACAGTGCAATTAATTGTGATGAATTTTTTAATCGTGATTAATTTTTTTGAGTTAGCCACATGAGTTAACTGTGATTAATCAACAGCCCTAATACTATGTTATTTTAATACTCATTTTACCATAATATGGACTGAACCTTCAGATATTTGAGAAAAAAGTGAATTTCTCATCACATACATATTTTAAAAACATTTTTGCCATAGTATTTTTCAATATGCTTAAACATAACAGCCTATGCTGGATGAATACTACAGATTAAACACAATATTCCTGACATTAACACCTTGTGATAATCCATTCTGACCTTTCAAGAAAAGGATGGGCCAGATCTCAGATCTTATAAGTCAGCCTAGTTCCACTGATTTCAATGGAACAATGAAGATTTATAGCATTTGAGCTTCTAGTTCAGTATTTTAACCTTTGTCTCTACATAACATATTGTGACAGGGTCAGGCCAGATGGCTACAGAAGAGTGATAGAAGGTAGATACATTAGCCCTAGATTAAGCAGGTCCCTTTTCCCTGAGTAAGATAAAGGGCTGTTCCAGAACAATTAGGACGTTGCTGGAACCAGTTAGGACAGGCAGGCGAATCAGGGCACCTGGTTTAAAAAGGACCTCACTTCAGTTAGTGATGTGCATGCAAGGAGCTGGGAGCAAGAGGCACGCAAGGAGCTGAGAGTGAGAAGGCATACTGCTGGAGGACAGAGGAGTACAAGCGTTATCAGGCATCAGGAGGAAGGTCCTACAGTGAGGATAAAGAACGGGTTGGAAGGAGGCCATGGGGAATTAGTCCAGGGAGTTGTAGCTGTCACACAGCTGTTACAGGAGACATTGTAGACAGCTGCGATCCACAGGGCCCTGGGCTGGAACCCAGAGTAGAGGGTAGGCCCGGGTTCCCCACATTCCCCCCGCCCCCCGCAACTCCCTATTTAATACAAGAGGAGTTGACCTGGACTGTGGGTCCCACCAGAGGGGAAGGTCTCTGGCCTGTCCCCCATCCCACAAGGTGGGTCAGCAGAGACTGCCAGGATTGTTCTCCTCCCTTTCCCCAGGTTGGCCAGTGATGAGATTAGCTGAGTGAATGGCAGGTTTGAGCCACTAGCAAAAGTGGCCAGACTGAGGGCTGCTGTGAATCTCTGAGGCGAGCAAATCTGCCAATAAGTGGAGGACCCATCAAGGAAAAGGAGGAAATTTATCACAATATGCATTACTCATGAAGCTCTAGAAAGCATAACACATACATTTTAAAAATTGTTCAAATATTCATTTAGTGAAGATCAGTTCTATAATTATTATTTGAGCTTATGAGCCAGAAATTAGGGGAAATTTGGCTCTAGATTAGATCTAAAATGTGTACCTGACTACTACAAGGTGATACTACTACAGATATGCTGGCCCGAGTCCATTCTACTTTTAATACGCATTACTGCGCCTAGGTACTGCAAAACTTTTGTATAAGTCTTATATTTTGTACTTGATCTTATATTGAATATGTGGCATGACCCACATAGAGAAAGTAATTAGGAGAAGGAGGAGTGAAACTGACCTATAAACCCTGAAGCTTCTATTTTCAGCTGGATGTTTCAAAGGTATATTTTGTATGCACATTTGTGTGTGTGTGTGTTTCGTGGTCAATGTTGTAATTTGTGGAGAGTTTGAAGGGTTCATGTCTTGTTTTGGTTTGGGAATTTAATTTATTTATAATGTAATGTCTTCACTTAAGGTATTTTTTTCCAGGTAGATTCTTAATCAGTAACTAGGTGTCAATAAGATGGTTCATTAGTTACTTAAGTTGAAGTCATGGAATGATTCCGCACTGTAAAACCAGTAGGAATGGCTGAATGATTAACAGAATTCATTAAACGACTGAACCAGATCAGACACTTGAGAAATTCTTGATGAACTGGAGAGTGGAAGTCGAGATGTGCAGGTGCTGATACTTAAAATTTCTACAGATTATGAAAATGATCCTCTTCTAGCAGTCATTCATTCAATCTGATTATACACATTAAAGTTTGTTGCTTTTCTCATTCAATCCTGATTTTCCAAATTGTGTTATCAGGGTTAAGCCACAAACTTGATCAAAGTATTCATGGAAAGGGAGTGGGTTAAATATACATTTCAAAATCACTCTTCAGTAGAAACCCTGAGCAAACACTCAATATCCAGCAATATACAGCCATTTCAAGTAGGTATTAGTAAAAGCATATTGATGTATACACTTCAGATAACAAGATATCTTCAAGTTAGTTATTTATCAATTTTGGAAGCTATGTAGTTTGAGCAGATAAAGAATATAGCATCATACAGTAACAATGAAAAGGTCAACTGAATGTACTCCAACATGCGTCACGGTGAACAATTTCATTAAATTAGAGATGTAAAATCAGTATTAGATCATCCAGTTCATCTTCCTGCCAAAGCAGAGTTGTTCCCTATGGTTTATTTTCTCATGTTTCATCCAGTGTTGTTTTAAAAGATCATCATTGCCCTGGGGACGATATTATTGAGCCCAATACATCTCACCCTCAAGAAGTTGTGCACCCCATCCCCAATGTTCACAGTAAGTTTTCTTCTTTCTTAAATTTTCTCTCGCTGGATGGGCTTATTGCATTATGGATTGATTCATTATGTGAAAGTTCATCATAAACCATCTAGAAGTATTATTGACCTAGTTTTCCCTCTGATTACGACATGTTGAATATGCTGAAGCCTCTTTACCACAGAATTTTTCACCTATGGAATCCAGCCTTTGTTAGGATACTATATGCATTGCATTTGACTTTAGTCAAACTACTAAAACCACTTTCTAGACAGCATACTTTAGCTATACAAATCCTAGTAAAACTGAAAACATTCTCTGTACGTGAAAAATGCCAGAACTATACTCATTCCAGTAGTTTTACACAGATTGGTAGAGCTGTTCTCAACATTAATTCCTTCAGACTTGTATAGACATTGGAGGATGGAAATCACATCTACTTTCATGACAATACAGAAGAGATTTCCATCACAGTGTCTGAGTTGGACTGACTGTATCGAAAACCACAACATCAAGAGCAAAGAATCAGTATCCCAAAGTAACAGACCCACAACCAGGCTGTGAGCATCCTAAATATTATAACATACAAAATGACTAACTAAAACACAATTTTATCATGGAAAAAATGTTTGACTGTATAATGATACAAATAAAACCAATCTGCTTCTCTCTTTTAGCACAATCTTTTTTGAGAATTGAATAGAGTTTTAACAGGGAAATGTCTATGACAAATTTATAATTCTTCTATTTTGGAAAAGAATGCATTATTAAGTGGAGTGGAGTGCAATGAGTAATGAGATTCAAACTAGATCTGCACTGCTGGTTCTGGGTCGTTAAAATCAAAAGAACACTTTTCACAACTTGGAGTCTGGAGGCACTTTGAAAACCACACACTTTTCTCCCTTTGAACCAATGAAATGGAGTGAAATATATAGCCATAGTTTTTGGTACTGAAAGATCAAATAGAAGCTATGACAGTGCAATTTACTTGAAACCTAAAAGAAAGGATCTGTTGAGAGACTTGTGTATTTGTCTACTGCATAGGGAGGGGAAAAAAGTAAAATCCTGTTATTGAAACTGAAGTTGCGTTAGAGTGGGCCCAATCCTATGACTGAAAAATGCAATATTTGGCACTGGATCAGGACCTAAATTCAGCAAACAGGAGAAAGGTCTAGATTGGGTCCTATCATTCAGTTAGGCATCGCAGAGTCATCTGAAGTTTGACCTATACTTTTAAAAAGAAGGAAATTAAAAAAAAAAGCAGGCCACATTAACAACTGTAAATGAATTATCTGATTATCAAATATCAGAGGAGTAGCCGTGTTAGTCTGGATCTGTAAAAGCAGCAGAGAATCCTGTGGCACCTTATAGACTAACAGACGTTTTGGAGCATGAGCTTTCGTGGGTCAATACCCACTTCGTCATGCAACTTCGGCATACATCGGACAAAGTGGGTATTCACCCACGAAAGCTCATGCTCCAAAACATCTGTTAGTCAATAAGGTGCCACAGGATTCTCTGCTGCTCTTATCTGATTATATGAGTCCTTGTTTCTATTCACAATCCCAGCTTTGGTTAGAGGATTAGTTATTCATACGTATCCTAATGGCTTATGTCAAACACATATTTTAGCCTCTAGGCTGTTTGTGCACCTTTTTTTCCCAGTTTGGTTTGGTCACCTAAATCACATCATTGTTTTACTCTCACATTGGAGGACAAACTTGGAGAATTATGAGTTGTGAACAGCAAATAAGGCAATTCCATTATGAGCTTTTGAATGACTAATCAGTTAAATTGACTTTTTGAATTTGTTAGACTTTTCATAATAAAATGCAGAACTCCACCTAATCAAAGAGCAGCACCACCCTGTGAACTTATTCCCACAAAAATATTCCCCTCCATTACATTTTCTATTCTTTGCCATGCTTCAACAGATATTGGTCAAAGCTTTCCTACAGAGAAGTTCAGCCAGCGAGTTATCATGAAGATCAGCTCCCCAATACTTCTCACTTAAGAATTGGAACTTCCAAAGGCTGCACTGTGATTTCACACTATTCTTTGAAATTTGGCCATCTTTGAAAATTAGCTTTTCATGCTATAGTATTTTTACTGCCTCCCCTGTGCAGTGTCTTTTGGAAAAAGACCACCACTCTGCCTGTGAATACTACAGTCCTGACACATGCAATACATTGGGCATACAACAGTACCAGAAAAGTCACTCACATATTTAATTAGCTCCTGCCGCCTTGGTCTATGTCCATTTCAGTGCTCACCCTATCCAGAGTGTGTATCAGGATACTCTCTAGGGTTGATAATATTATCCTACATTCCTCTTTGAAACTAGCAGCTCAGCAATTCATTCCTGTTCCATGACTCCTCATTGCCTTCCTTTGGAACTAGAGACAAGCTCTAAAGATGGCCTAGACAGATTTACTATGACCGAAGAGTCTTATTTGCAGATCCGTGTGTGTGTGTGTGTGTGTGTGTGTGTGTGTGTGTGTGTGTGTATTACATACATATATATACACATACATATATATACACATACATATTCAAGAAAATGAACCCAAAAATCTCACTTTTCAGTTGAGATGTACTAGAGATGAATTTAGTCCAATTTGCATAAACACATGATATTGCTCCTAAAATCTTAATACAGAGCAGTTGAACTGAATCAAATTTTGATTAACGATCTTGGGCACAGAACTGATCAACAAACAATTTCTATCCCACAGAAAATTCCAATATTTTTGGCATTTGTCCCATGATGCTGCGTCAGCCAGAGCTGGAGACTACAGTGCACCATGGGAGGAGTAGTCTGCCTGGGAGCAGAGCTTCTAAGAGAGCTGGAACTACAGTTCCACTAAGGTATTATTATGACTCAGGAGGACACAACCTGACAAAAATAATTAATTTTAAATAGTTTAAGATTCCATCAAACTGTTTCTCCCCTCCACTCCCCCTGAAAAGGTTGATTGATGAACCACCATTTTCTGGTGGGGAAAGATTTCATTTGACAGGCTGCAGCCTGCCCTATTTTAGTATAGCAAGCAGCTCAAATTCACATTTTTTCCTGATCTACACATAAACAGGCCTTGCTCAGACCCCTCTGAAATGCTGTCCACCACCACTCTAGAAGCAGTCATCTTTTCATCTACTTCAGCTGCTTTGGAAAAGCTTTTCTGTGTAGAACACAAACTGCTTGAGAGGAGAAGGTAAAGTGTTGATCATCCTTTCGGAGATTTCCAGACTCTAGTTGCTCACATTAAGTATTCCTAGCTGCTTACATTGTCCCGCTACTATAGTTCCTGGGAGTTACTATGTTTTCAGTGTCATAAGAAGTACGCTTGGTATCTTCCCCTATGGACCCTATGATGTGTCAAGCACATGTTAGCAGCAATTAGTTTCCAATAATCCTGTGATACTTCCAGTTCTGCATATGCATGGATTTTTCCCACTTCAGACATGAGCAAAGTTCAACATTTTGCATCAATTCACAAACACACTGCTACCAAGCACAACATTAAACATCCTAATCAAAGACAAGAAAATTCTAAAAAAATAGGTAGGTTGATCAATGGTCACAATCACATTACGTAAACCATAATTAGGCATGTAGTTACTTGAATAGAACCACACTATTCTATCATGCATATGCTTCCTATATTAGCTAGTCTTAACATCTCATCTTGTTGCATGAAAAAAGTGCCCTTGATTTTACATTTTTGTCTCAGGGAAACATTTTTAAGGGTGTTTAAGTGACTCAGCTCCTAAAACCTGTTTTTAAAAGTCACTTGGGGATTTAGGAGATTAGTCTCATTGAAAGTCAGTGAGAGAGACTCTTAAGTCACTTGGTTGTGTTTAAAAAGTGTATTCCAGGTCTCTTATCATTGGTGGTGGTGAAGTATCCCACAGTTCAACTTCCATTAGGAAATATTCCAGACTGAAGAGATAGGATATTACAAAATGTTGGGGGACAAGTGTTTTTAAATTCCATAAATGTAGAGAGGAATCTAAATTTTGGAGCATCTAGGTTAGAACTATTTTATACATCATAACCTGTTAAATCTTTATACTTGGACTATCTATTCATTTTTAAGCTGAAAAAAAAAGATTTTGCTAGTATGGTTAAACAAAATCATTCTAAAGCTATAAAAAGGCTGAATGCATATTTTAACTCTAAAATAATCAGATTTTTGCAATGGGTAATTCTTTGGAGCCTATGATGCCTTCTCTCTCTGTATAAGGGCCAAATTATCAGACAGCAAGCAAAAGATTACTTAACAAAAAAATTAGTTCTGAAATATCACTTAATTTATGAAACTTGTATTTCTTAGTGAGTAGAGCAGAGGTGTCAAGGAATCTGGAAACCTATTCCCACCATTGTTACTGATGTACTGTATGTTACTAGGCAAATCACTTAAACCTGCTGTGCTGACCTTTGACTCAAGACTGTAGTTCCAGCTGCTACATCAATAGAAATTAATGAAATGTTAAAAGATAACATGAGCAAGCATTTCATGGGGAGCTGGTGACCCAGCAATTGGGTGAGCTTAGCTCCTATCCCCTCCCCTTGTGCCCAAGACCCCATCCCTCTCCTTCTGCTCCCCCTTTCCCTCTCCCCTTCTGCCCACCTCTCCTGCAGGAGCCTGGAGCCCAGAGCCCCAGCACCAGGCAGCAAGGTCCCAGCCCTGGTATTCCAGGCCAGACACCCCTGGTGTTCTGGGGGGTGCAACCACAGCATCAGCTGCCCTGAGTCCCTGCAGGAGTGGAAGGCAGGCCAGCCAGCCCGCCCGGCCAGGCAAGAGCACTGGGAACTGCAGGAGGGGGCCTGGCCTGGCGGCAGAGCCACATTAGGCTGTTTGGGGAGGCATAGCCTCCCCCACGCCTACAACATCTGCTGCCCATGAAGAACTTCGTGTTCATCAGTAAAGCACATCGCATGGCCAAAGCTACAATGTTTTCTCTGTAAGTAACTGTCTCACTTAGAGGAAATAATCTCTGAAACTACTTCCAAACTTTGTCTTTCACAAATGTGTGTTTAGATATTTGTTTGGCTCTTATCAGTTCAGTGTACTAGCAGTTCACATTGTCAAGGAAAATTATACATCACCGCTTGAATAAAATAAAAAAAACCCCAAACACTTAAGAGTTATTGCTGCCTGCCTTTGTAGAGATTGTAGACCTCAGTGAGAAGAAAAGAATTAAGGCTGGGATTTCCAAAGAAGCCTAAGGGAGTTAGGTGCTAAAATCTCATTGAATTCCACTTTGATTTAGGTACCTGGGTCCTATGGTATTAATTTAGATGAAACACAGGTCAGGTGTCACCATAACCCATTCACTGTCTCACATTCAACAGTTTTAAACAAGGCTTGGTATACAGAGACCACAGCCTGCTTAGTGAAATGAGAATCACCGTGAAAAGTCTTTTTAACCCATTACTAAAGAAACAGAAAATAAGGGGGAAAATAGTTATGAAACATTTGAAATGTTACATATTAAATAAGGCTTCATTTTGACACCATCCCTCGTTCCCTTTCACTGGAGAGAGTTTATAAAGGGGGGAAAAAATCCATTGTTTGACAGGCTCTTAGATGGCATCAAAGATAAGTGTATTTTCTGAGGATAGTATTAGGTAGTTGAAGTGGGCTGGAGCTGCTGTTATTAAAGTCCGATCCAGATTCCCTGAAGACAACACAAGACAAATACACACAAGAGGAAAGAGAAAAGAACAGCAGAGAGAGAGAAAATGAAATTTATGTTTCTGGTGTTGACTCTCTTGCAACTTCACAGCTTAAAAACAAAAGTTATGGTTTAATTGCCAATATGAGACCTGGCAAACTTGTACTAGTGCATTGGACTACTTAGGATGAGGTAATCTATTTTTTGTCAAGGTCCAAATTTCTTGGTCAAGATATACTCAAGGGGCAGATTCCCACTCAGCTCCTTTCCTCTAGCCCTACCAATTGCCCCCCTCCAAGTTCCCTGCCCAGACAGTAGGGTAACCTTATTTCTCTAAACTGAAAATGGGATGCTTGGAGCTTCCATGTCCTGTACCCCTCCTGAAACATTCCTCCAGGATCCCAATTGAGCTGAGAAGCAGAGAAGGAGGCAGCGGGGGAAGAGGAATGGGTATGGGCTGGGATCTCGGCAGCAAGGCAGGGTGTGAGTGCGTGAGACTGCTTTAGGGCTCAGAGCCAGGACATGAAGCTATTGGACTATGATCCAGCTAGTGCTGCAATGCCCCTTAGTGGGCTGGGATAGCAGAGCAGCAGGAAGGATGCTCTGAGTAGCTGGGAGAGACCAAAGAGACTCCAGATAGTAGCCCTGGGGAGATGTGGGAAGGCCGGGATATGGCAGAAGAGGGTGAGTGGAGGCAGACTGGGGCAGGGGGTGGGGCTGGATAGGGCTCTGTGGACTGGCCCCATAGAATAGGGGGGTGGGGAGGACATGAGGCCAGGATGCGGGGTTTGTGGACAGCTCAGGGGCAGAGGGCACAAGACTCAGGGGGAGGAAGAAGAGACCTCTGGGAACCACTTGGAGCACAAGCAGCCATTCAAGGATCCTGTGCTGGGGAGTGGACATGACTCCAGCCCCACTTCAGCTTCAACCTGCATGCAGAGGCCATAGCTGTGGTTAGTAGGTGGGAGCCCAAGGAGGAGGTTACTCACCTTGTGCAGTAACTGACGTTCGAGATGAGTGGCCCTGTGGGTGCTCCACTCTAGGTGTCGGTGTGCCCCTGCGCCTTTGATCGGAGATTTTTTTACAGCAGTACTCCTATCGGCCACGCATGCTTAGAACCTGTCACTCACTCTGAGTATATTACTAGAGAGCATGCGCGGCTGGTACCCTCAGTTCCTTCTCTACAACGAAGGCTACCCCAACTCCAAAGTAGAGGGGAGGAGGGTGGGTAGTGGAGCACCCACAGGGACACTCATCTCTAGGAAGGTCAGTTACTGCACAAGGTGAGTTACCTCCTCTTCTTCTTCGAGAGATGTCCCTGTGGGTGCTCCACTCTAGGTGACTTCAAAGCAGTGCATCTCAAGGAGGTAGGGACTTCGGATCTGGAAGGAATGCCATAGACAATACTGCCCTGCCTAACCAAGTGTCAGAGAGGGGGTCTTGAGTAAGGGCATAGTGAGTAACAAATGTATGGTGGGAGGACCAGGTGGCCGCCCTACAAATGTCAGACAAGGGTACTTCGCGGAGGAAGGCTACAGATGTAGATACAGATCTAGTGGAATGTGTCCTGATTAATGCCGGAGGTGTAACGTTCTTTACCTGATAACAGAGACGTATGCAATCAGAGATCCATTTCGAAAGCCTCTGAGTAGAGATAGCCACGCCCTTGGAACAGTCCGCGATAGAGACAAAGAGTCTGGGAGAGTTCCGGACGGGTCTTGTTCTGTCCAGATAAAAGGATATGGCCCTACACACATCAGGTGTGTGCATCGTGGCCTTGAAGGAGTTTGCATGTGGTTTCGGGAGGAAAGTTGGTAGATGTATTGGTTCATTCAGGTGAAAAGAAGCATGAACTTATGGAAGGAATTTTGGGTGTAAACGTAGAGTAACTTTGTCCTTGAAGAAGAGCGCATATGGTGGATCTGCCATAAGAGCTGGCTATTGCTCTCCTCACCCACTGGCCACCAAAAATGCTGTTTTCATCGAAGAAGTAACATAAAGGTTGGCCATAAGCTCTAAAATGTTGATAGAAGTTTAAACAGACAAATACAAGGTGAGGAGTGCGCGCAAAGAGGTTTTAACTATCTGATATAGGATGGAGTCCCGTCTTAGTGAAACGTTTGGTGTGGATAAGTCCAATAAACCGTAGGTTATTTGTCTTAAACTTGTCACTGTATTGAAGTAGGTGTTTGATGGCAGCTAAGTGGACTCTAATGGAGCTGAATGACAGGCCGGATTGCTTAATGTCCAATAGATAATCGACTATGCGGGGAAGAGGTGCAGAGGTAGGAGACAGTTGTTTGGTTGCGCACCATTTTGTGAATCTTTCCCACTTTTGGAGGTAGGTGGTATGGGTGGATTGCGTTCTGCTGTGTAGAAGTACCGTCTGGACTTGGTCAGAAGAGTCTAGTTCTCGTTGGGAGAACCATGCAGGTACCAAGCTTTGAGGTGAAGCATGAAGAGATTGGGGTGAAGAAGCCGGCCGTGCTGCTGTGATAGGAGGTTGGGGATGAGAGGCAGGGAGATCGGTTGTTGAATTGAAATTCTGGTGAGGAATGGGAACCACGGTTGTCTCGGCCATGAAGGTGCAATCAAGATTATCCTGGCATGATCCATTCGTATCTTCGTGAGGACTCTGTTGAGCAACTGTATTGGGGAAAAAGCATAAACGAAGGGCCGGTGCCAGGAGATCATGAATGCATCCCCTAGGGAGTGTTTGCCCAGTCCTGCCCTGGAGCAGAAATCGAGGCATTTTGTGTTTTGGGGTTGCGAAGAGATCTATGGATGGGTGACCCCAAGTGCGAAATACGTGGAGAATGATTCTGTCGTCTATCTCCCATTCGTGCTCTGAAGGAAAACGTCTGTTTAGCTCGTCGGCAGTGGTGTTCAGCAAGCCTGGGATGTACGCAGCTGATATCTGGATGTGATTCGCAAGGCACCAATTCCAGAGTTTCATGGCCTCTGAACAAAGAGAGTGGGAACGAGCCCCCCCTTGTCTGTTGACGTAGAACATGCAGGCAATGTTGTCTGTCATTATGCGTACATGCTGATTCTTGATTAGTGGGAGGAAGCAACGGCAAGCATTTCGGATCACGCGAAGTTCTAGAATGTTTATGTGCAGGGAGGTCTCGGAGTGAGACCATAGCCCGTGGGCTGTTCGGTGAGAGGTATGGGTCCCCCAGCCGGTGAGGGATGCGTCGGTTGTCATCATCACAGTTGGTGTAGTCTGGAGGAAGGGGACTCCAGAACAGAGGTTGTTGGGGACTGTCCACCATATGAAAGAATCCTTCACCCGGTAAGGTATGGTCAGTGGTTTGTTTATTGAATGCACATTTGGTTTGTAAACCATGGCCAGCCAAGCTTGGAAGCACCTCATGTGGAGACGTGCATTCTGGACCACGAAAGTGCACGAGGCCATGTGCCCCAGTAGTTGGAGGCAGTCTCGGGCGGCGACCCGAGGGCTGCTGTGAAGCCTTGTAGCAGCCAAGCATTTTTACTGGTATGAATCGTTTGTGGAGGGATCTCCGTCCGTACCTGGATTGAGCGCTCCATAAAAGTCAGCATTGGTAGAGACATTAATGTGATTTGTTTTTGTTATTATCAGCCCAGGGATGAAAGTCACTCATGGTGATCTTTGTGAATTGAGGGCCTCGCATATTGGAGTCTCTTGAGGATGCAAGTCGTCTCAGGTAAGTGTTGACAAGATATCTTAAACCCTTGTTTTCTCTGATGTAGTCCGTGACTACTGCTATTAGCTTTGAGATTATAACTCGAGAGGGCATAGATAATGCCAAATAGTTAGACTCGTATTGATATCGCCGTCGACCAAGGGTAAACGAAGAAAAAATGTCTGTGGGCTGGTGATATTGACTGAAAAAACACTGAAGTTGAGTTAAAAGCCAATCGCCCCCGCTACCAGGGCTGAATTATGGTGTGAGAGAACCATGCTTGAACTTTGCTCTGATAATTTGAGCACCTGAGTCGAGGCATTGGTGCTATCCTCGTCCAGTTTCCTTTTTAGGAAATAAGGAGTAGAACTTTCCCCTTTGCATCGCATAGTTCGATAGCACCCTTGTGGCATTCGGGCACGAGTTCGATAGCACCCAGGTGAAGGAAGATGTTTGTACTTCTGTGCTGGAGGTGTGGCTCGTGAAAGGTGTCCCTGAAGAGGGAGAGGGAGGGTGGGTGGGTAGGAGGTAAAGAGAGGAAAGGGATGGAATATACCCATTGTGATGACCTCTAGAACCCACTTGTCGGTGGTAATATTCTGCCATTGTGTAAAAATGGCTGTAGACGGTGTCCAAAGATAGTTGTGGGGAGTGCATACGCTGGAGTTGGGGCGAGATGGTTTACGAGACCCTCGACAAAGGTTCAAATTTGCTTATTGTTTGAGGAAGTTTTGGGGCATCCCGGAAGAATTGGGGCGACGCCTGCTGGTATCTGGTACCTCTGGCGTTGGTGGTGTTGTTGTTGATCTGAGATCTCGGGAAATGTCTGAGTATATGAGGGGTAGCGCGGACGGTGGTAAGGTAGATTGATATCTGTACTGTCGCCTTCTGTTTGTAGGGGTTTGGATACCTAAGACTGAAGAGTTGCCCTTGAGTCTTCATTCATGGAGTGAAGCACCTCATTAGTGGTGGAAGCAAAGAGTTGTCACCATCAAAAGGGAGATCCTCTATGGTGCTCTGAACCTCGCGAGGAAAGAGAGAAGAGGCAAGCCATGATCCTCGGGCGCATGACCAACCGCCGTAGCGGTGGATCTTGCTGCAGTATTGGCTGAATCCAGAGCTGCTTGGAGAGTCCCGTGGGGTGCGGGATATGATGATTTGCTCTCGGGACAACTAAAGCTGTAAACTGTGTGTTCTTGTTGTCTGGGATGTGTTCAATAAAGTCCATGAACTTGTTGTAGTTTCTATGGTCGTACTTTGCTAGCAGATTGCGGTTTGTTTATAATTGGCAATTCGAAATTGAAACGTTGAAGAGGCTATCAACACTTACAACCAGCAGATCTAGGCGTTTGGCCTTCTTTGTTGGCTTGGGTATGGCGGAAATACTGCTGTTTGTTTCTCTGATTGGCGTTGCGTCACTACCAATGAGTTTGGCGCAGGGATGTGAGAAAGGAATTCAGAAGCCCTTCGAGGGAATGAAGTATTTACGGTCTGCTTGTTTGCAGGTAGGCTCGGCTTGTGGCTGGAGTCTGCCAGATGGACTTTAGCAGGTTTTCCAAAAGGGCTGGCCGTTAATTGTAATGCCAGTCTGGAAGACGAAGATGGTTGCAGGATGTTCCGTTAGCTCATGTTGTTGGTCAGGTACTTCCTCCAGATTGGATTTCGGAAAGCTCACTTGCACCCCCTTTTGAGAGATCTTGGAATCTTGAAAAATCGTCTGATGGGGGGGAGGGGAGGAAAGTAACCTCCTCAGGTATGGATCAGTTGGATACGTCAGGTAAACTGTGGTCAGGAGCTGAGTTAATTGATCCTGAGGAGTGGAGCGGTGCGCCAAGTGTGTCATAGGATTTAGACGTTTTCGCGTCTAGTGTTGAGTTAGAGTAGGGCGGGACGTGCTGCCGGAGAAAGATGGGCACAGGAGTCCCAATACTGCCATGGTGATGGAAAAGGCCCCAAATAGATGGGTGGCCATCCAGGGGTAACATCCCAGGAGGTGGGATCTTGAGAAGTGGTGTGGGATACAGTTTTCCTGTGTCGCAGGGGACAGGACTCTGAGGGGTAGAATTCAGACTTGCACTGGCACAGCAGCCTGTAGTTCAGACTCCTCCCTCCTCACTGGAGGAAGGCTGTTTGGATCCCGTGTCATTTGTCATAGAAAAGCCATCCCCAAGAAAGGGCGATTGCAGTGTAGGTGACACTAGGAGGTCACCTGAATGGGTAAATTGCAACGGTGGGGCAGTAGTAGGCGAAGGCACATAGAGATCTTGTGAGGAAACCCGCGCTGGCACCGGAGTTTTTTGTCTTGGCTCCATGACAAGTAGCAGGAGTAATGCCGGTGCCGCAGGCGGTGCCATGCTATTAATAGCAGGCTGCGGTGATTCCACTGGTGCCTTCGTTGTCAGTGCCGCATTCATCGCGGTGCTGATAGGTGCCACAGTCGACGTAGGCAACTGAAAGCCTGTCGCCTCGGCACCAGAGCCTCGCGCTGCTGCCAAAAGCACAGGCGGATTTAGCGCGGTACCGGAGGAGTCCGGCTCGTCAAAAGTACTCAGGTGGGGAAACGCTGGTAAGGAAACTGACGAGCTGACAGGAGAAGGTTTGTCAGTGAAGCTTCGTTTCGATTATGAGTGCTCTCTTTTAGCTGTCTTCTTCAGTTTTTTTGAAGGGTTAGAGCTGTGTCTGAGAGAGGCAGAGTCCGCACCAGGGTCTGAGGTGGACTGCAAGGATTTTTGGAGTAAAAGGAGTTTTAGCTTTAACTCTTTGTCCTTCCTAGCTCTAGAGCTTAACTTGGTGCAGTGAGAGCATTTTTGGGAAATATGAGTCTCCCCTAAGCATTTTATACACTTGGAGTGTCCATCAAAAAGAGGGATAGCTTCCTTACAAGAGGAGCAGCGCTTAAAGCCTGTGGAGCCAGGCATATCTGAAGCGGCTGACAGGACAAGAAAATTTTTTTTTTCTTCTAAATAGTAGGAAGAAAGGTAGGTAACACTAACTAACAGCTAAGAAACAGGGGAAAAAAACTGTCTAACTATAGGTATTTTAAGATGGGAAGGAAATATAAAGGAGTCTGCTGAGCTCCGTCTCAAGCCGGGTACGGTAGAGAAGGAACTGAGGATACCGGCCACGCATGCTCTCTAGTAATATACTAGAGTGAATGACAGGTTCTAAGCATGCGTGGCCGATAGGAGTACTGCTGTAAAAAATCTTCGATCAAAGGTGCAAGGGCGCACCGACACCTAGAGTGGAGCACCCACAGGGACATCTCTCGAAGAAGAATGAAAGGTTCTGAGGCACCACGTGTGTCTTTCCCCCCTGCCCCGCCAAGATTTCTCAGGACACCTCTGGCAGGGACACCCAGAAGAGGAGGCAGCAGGTAAGGAGGAGAAGCAGTCCAAGTTAGGCAGGGGAGGAGCTCTGCCAGGAGCCAGCTGCTTCCTCTATCTCTCCACTGCAAAGACACAGAGAGAGCACTGCCTCCTAGCTTCTGGGCATCCTCATCAGAAGCGTTATGAGAAATCTGTGGGCATACCCCACCCACACTCTCCTCCGCTCAGCATCTGGCAGTCTGTATTTGGCCTGCAGTCTGCCTATTGACTACCCCTAGTTTAGGGCATTGCTTTTATTTGCCTCTCTGCTCACACACGTACAGCAGCATTGCCAAATATGCAGTCTGGGACAACTAGACACTCTTACTAAAGAGAAGGAAAGAAATAGGAAGGAGAAGGTAAGGTAATGGTAATAAGTGGAGATATACCAATCTTCTAGAACTGGCAGGGACCTCAAAAGGTCAGTGAGTCCAGCCCCCTGCCTTCACTAGCAGGACCATTTCTTGCCCCCGATCCCTAAGTGGCCCCCTCAAGGACTGAACTCACAACCCTGGGTTTAGCAGGCCAATGCTCAAACCACTGAGCTATCCCTCCCCCCTGGTGGGAAAGGAAAAGGAAAAAGAAGGAAAAATAAGGTGGGCAAGGAAAAAAAAAAAATCACACCTTCCAGGTGGCATTTAGGTTTCAGCTGGTGGAGATGGTGGCAGCATCTCTTTAGTTTGGTCTGATCAGGGCATCTTTCTGTAATAGGATGAAGACGGTCCAGGGTCACAGATGATGGTAAACTTCACTGTAGTGACCAATTTCTCCTCCCTAAAATCTTTAAGGGCCCAAAAAGGGAGTGGTGTTGGGAATAGCGCACCCTCTCATTATTTTGTTCACCAACTAGGTCCAATCTCTTACACACCAATTTTGGTTCAGGGATTTCTGGTTCTACTCCTTGTTTCCAAAAAATGATCTCTTAACATAATCCTTGAGTTATATTAATAGGCCTTTTTGTTTGGACTAATTCAGTCTGTCTTTTTTTGCACCTTTTCACATTGGCATTTGTTGTTTATAGGTTATAGTGACATCTTATGAACTTGTACTCGCTATTTACTGTTGAGCTAACAATTAGGGTAAATTTGTAGGCCCAATTATCACAACAGTCCCTTCAGCTTCTTTTGAAGAAGAGCCTCATTTCTGTTCTCTTGATTGAGGAAATACAAAACAGTATCAGCCTCTAGACATCTGGTCGAGAATTTAAAATGTAAGTTTATTTTCATAGCAAGAAGCAGAAAAGCTTTTTACAGTTAATAAAAATTGACTCCAATGTTTTGCCTCTGAGATAGAGCTAAAAGGAATAATAGTAGACAGCTAATGAAAACATATAGCATGAGTGATCCATTACATTAAGAAAAAACCAAAAACGTATTTGAGCTCTTAGCCACCATACCTTCCAGATTTTTGAAAAATAACCTTTTACAAACTAGTTCCTTGCTTTCCCTTTGGTGATTGAAACAGCAGGGACAATGGAGAATGGGAGAACTATTGGAATGGCAAATAAATCCCAACTGAATGGATTAAACTCCACGTCCCTCCATCCAACATTTCAACCCAGTGGCCCATATTAACGGTGGGAAAGAGTTGCAGGTCTTACTTCTGAACGTTATCCTGCTAAGAAAAGATGGAGAGGGCTAATTATGTTCCCCTGAAAAACTTGCTATCTATTTGTGGGATGGGAGATTAAGACAATTGCAGAGAACAGGGAAATTTGAGCCTGTTATGATGCCTCTGAAGGCATTCTGGGTTATGCTGTCAGACAATTGTAGAGAGGAAGCAGGACTGTTAGACAGATGTGCAGCATCTAAAAATGTATAGCATTTCAGATACTACACAAGCATCCAAATTTATGGACAACACTTAGCACAACTGAACCCCAAAAATTTGAGCTTTGCTCTTAGTTACTTGCCAAATTTGCCTATTATAAAGTTTAGGAGTGAAGAAATCGGATTCCCTCCTTAGCCATTTTGTCAGACACCTTTTTTAAAATAACCAAAAAAACAAAACAAAAAAACCCCAAGTGCATTGCTTGTAACTTATATTTCAAATTAATGATTTGATGCCTCCACTTATACTCTCTTAGTCAGCAGTCCAAAGCAGAGGTACCAATTAGAATACATTATGAAACAAGAAACAAGTCTAAGTTTGTTCTCCTGCTACAATCAAAAAATATATCAAAGTACTGCAATCAGACATTTCTAATATGAATATTCATTGGCAACTGTTCAGGACAGATTTATGAATGCTTTCACCTGCTGCTGGAAAGAAAAAGAAAAACATTCACTTGCAAAATAAAGCTATTAACGTAAGCAAAATGAAAAAAAGAAGACACACAGATGGATTATGATCTTGAAAAGAAGGGTTTCATTTTTCATATTATGAAAAACATTTGTTTTATATATGCAGATTGCCTAGGTCTTCACATTTAACTCACGATCTCCAAACAACACTCTAAATAGTATTCCTGGTTTATGTGAAACAATGCACACAACTACTTGATTACCTTGTGGAAGAACCACATGCAAGAATAATTTTCTAAGGACTGACTGCTATACTGATCGCTATAATCTTAAACTGTTTGAACCGAAGAGGAAGTTTCCATTTACAGAATAGCCTTTTGTTGCTTGGGATGAAAGGTTTTGATTATTATTAAAGAAGGATAATTAAAAAAACACTTCTAGAGTGACTTTAGTCTGAGAATCTGAAAGTGCTTTTACTAAATTAAGACTCAACCTCCCCATGAAAAAATGAAGCACGAGTCCCATTTTATAGATGGGCTAATCAATTATCCTCTATGTACATCACTTCCCCAAATTTAAAAAACAGGTCAGAAGCAGAGCTACAAATTCTGTGGTTTACATATCAGAGGAATCATGGCCTATTGGTAAAAGTACAGTTTTAACTGACTGACACCAAAAAATCACCATCGCCTCAGATTTGCAAAGATTTGTGTAGGTGCTTCACTATCTTCACCATGAACAGTTCCATTAACTCCAATGGGAGAATTCACAATGCATACATTTAATTAATATGATTAAGTGTTTGTAAGACTAGAGCCAAAGTTTTCATTTCAATGGTTTATTATAAGATAGATGAAATGCAAAATATTCTCCAGATTATATTAATAGCCTTAGTGCAAAATTAGTCCCTAATCTTGCAAGTTCATCCCTTCCATCCAAATGCCACCCTACTGAAATCAATGGGGCTGTGTGCGCGCATAGGGGTCAACTTGCATGGAGTAGCTTGCAGGACTTGAGACAGACTGGAAATAGTTTCCAAGAGAGGGTGTATTCTATATATGCCAATACTTCTTGCTTCCAATAAAGCCAGCTTTCTCTGGCAAATACTGGAGGTATGTAAAAAATGAACTTTTTCCAAAACATCTGAAAACTGGTGTCTTATTGTGGGCTGAGAACTGACTGGAGATTGTTTTGATTGTAATAAATATTGTTTGTCATGAACAGGATTTTCAATCTTACTGTCAAATCATTCAGATACCTCACAAGGAAAAAAACAAGTTAGAGAGTAAGAATAGGGAAATATTAAACTGATAGTTCTCTCATTGAGCTCTCAATGTTTTACTGCACTGCAATGTCTGCTGAAAGAGTTTAAAGCCTACATTGATTTATACATTACCCATATTCTTCATGAATTACTTCCTGCAGGCACTGTATAAATTTGTTTTTAATAAGGAGTTACAGAAACAAAAGCAGTTGTTTCTCCTGTAATTAGGAATGAAACCATAATATACTATACCAAGATTTAAAGAAACACCTTTATGCATGTGCACCATATGTGAAGTGAGATACTTACATTTATTGAACAAGTATGAAGTACATCCCGACTACACTTAAATTCTATTACACCTTTCTCACAGACTACACTGCCATTTTCTGTAATTTACTTGTTTATGAACTTTTTAGCCATATTCTTTGCTTTTCAGATTAAGATTGGTCCCCTTCACTGATTATTCTCGTGTGAAGCCTGTTTTCCATTTTATTGAATTCAATTTTACAGTATTCTCCAACCTACTGGGTAATTTAACACACGCTGTCAGTTTTTAGCAACAAAAGGCAGCTGTAGCAAAAGTGTTCTTAGCAGAAAATATTTCCCCTTCCTTCTCTTATTAGATTAGAGGAAGAAACAGGATGACATTTAGTCTGGCAAGTGTGATCTCAAGTTTTGCCCTTGTGAGTTATGCGCCAGAAACCTAGTGTTGTGTGCTTACATGGCAACTTCTTAACTAAAAGTTTTTTTGTAATGGCATATGTAGGGAAGATTCAGAAATCTGATTTCCTTTATTACTCTGTGTGAATTCATGGGAATAGTTTATTTCATTCATTCCTCAAATATTATGAGATGGTCGAGTTCAGGATCCAGATACAAGGAAGAAAGGAGAGCAGCAGAATACAGACCCTGGACTTCAGAAAAGCAGACTTTTACTCCCTCAGGGAGCTGATAGGCAGGATCCCCTGGGAAAATAACATGAGGGGGAAAGGAGTCCAGGAGAGCTGGTGGTATTTTAAAGAATCCTTATTGAGGTTGCAGGAAAAAATCATCCTGATGTGTAGAAAGAATAGTAAATATGGCAGGCGACCAGCTTGGCTTAAGAGTGAAATCCTTGCTGATGTTATAACGCAAAAAGAGCGTTACAAGAAGTGGAAGATTGGACAAGTGTGGTGAGTATAAAATATGTGGCTCAGGCGATCGGCAGGAGTGAAATCACGGTTGAGATAGGCCAATATCCCTTGGAGTTGCAGCCTAGCAAAAGAAAGTGTTAAGAAGTACACAAGAAGCAGGTGTTCTTTCGAGGTATGTTTAGCGGTTACAAAGAAGAAGTCAAGGAAAGTGTGGTCCCCTTATGTGAATGAGGGGAGGCGAACGCTATGTGAACAGACGATGTGGAAAGAAGGTCTATTATGTACTCTAATGATTTGGTTTTTGCCTCTTTGCTCTTTCACAAACAAGGTCAGCGCTCCCACGATCGCTGCCACCTGGGCGCATAGTGATGGCGGAGAACGGATGACCGGCCCCTCTGTGGAGAAGTGGGTTCAGGGACCTATGTCAGATAACAGCCTGGGACGAGCACAAGAGCATGGGGTCTGAATTCGTCTGCTCCGAAGGGTTGGCTAAAGGAGGTTGCGGGAGTTGTGATTGCAGAGCCATTGGTCATTATTTGAAAACTATGCGTGAATGGGGGGATTAGGTCCACAGAGTGGGAAAAGGCTAATGTAAGTGCCTCCTCTTTTAAAAAGGTAAGAAGGAGATCCGGGAACTACAGCCAGTCAGCCTTCACCTCAGTCCCGGAATAAAGATCATGGAGAGATGTACCTCAATGGAATCAATTCTGAAGCACTTAAGAGGAGAGGTAAAGTGATCAGGATACAGTCACAGCTATGTCACCAAGGGCAGTCATGCTGTAGCTACCTAATGCCTTATGAGGAGATAACTGGGTCTGTGGACGAGGGAAAGCAGTGGATGTGTTGATTCCTTGACTTTAGCTAAAGCATTGTTGATACGATATCCCACAGTATTCTGTGCCAACAAGTTAAAGAAGTATGGCTGGACGTCGATTGGGTACTATATCCGAGTGGATAGAAGCTGGCTAGATCGTCGGGCTGCAACGGGGTTTTAGTGGATCAACAGCTCCATGCATTGTAGCTTTTCAATATAGGCGCCTAAGGGGTCTGGGTATGCTGGTGTTGTCAGTTGCACGCAAGATGGTCTCCTTGTCCTCATCTTGTTCTTTTATTGATCTGTTTGTTGAAGGAATGGTTGTGGACTGCACTCTCAGCAAGTGCAGATGACATCAAACTGGGGAGGAGTGGTAATAGAGCTGGTATGTGGGTAGGGACATAGGAATACGAGAGGTGACCTTAGACAAACTAGAGGATATGGTGCCAAAAGAAAACTGATGAGGTTCAACAAGAAAGGACAAGGGAGCCGCACTTAGAGACAGACAGAAACATCCGTTTCACTGTTACAGGTCTAGGCCGAGTGGCTAGGAGCAGTGCTCTGCAGAAAAGGACCTAGGGTTACAGTGGACAAGAAGCTGGATTTGCAGTCAACAGTGTGGCCTTGGTTGCCAAGAGGCTCAAAAGTCGATTTATGGACTCTGGTACTAAGTAGTGGGAATTGGCCCCAGCAGATTCGAGGGAGTTGTGGTATCATGTTCCCTTCCGCTTAATTTCATAAATTCAAGACATCGGTCGGGGTGAGGCCGGGTCTCCGCGGTCAGTACTGTGATCCATGTTTTGGGTCTCCCCATAGTACAGAGAGCAGGAATGTAGAGAAAATTTGGAGAAAGTCGCAGGACAGAGGGCAACAAAATGATCCTTAGTCGCCGGCCTCCTGGAGATCACCCGCTGACCTCTCACTGGAACGCCCCCCCCCCCACATAGTGTAGGAGAAACTGAGGCATTGCTCCTTCAGGTCTTAACAGAAAGAGTAAGAAGTGAAGGGGAGTGACAGCTGCTTTCAACTACCTGAAAGGGGGTTCCAAAGAGGATGGATCTAGACTGTTCTCAGTGGTACCCGATGACAGAACAAGGAGTAATGGTCTCAAGTTGCAGTGGGGAAGGTTTAGGTTGGATATTAGGAAAAACTTTTTCACTCAGAGAGTGGTGAAACACTGGAATGGGTTACCTAGGGAGGCGGTGGAGTCTCCTTCCTTAGAGGTTTTTAAGGTCAGGCTTGACAAAGCCCTGGATGGGATGATTTAGTTGGGAATTGGTCCTGCTTTGAGCAGAGGGTTGGACTAGATGACCTCCTGAGGTCCCTTCCAACCCCGATATTTTATGATTTTATAATCACCCCTCTTTTCTTAACCATTATTGATAAAAATTGAAAACAAGGGTTGGTACTGCATTGCTGTCATGATTTTGCAATCTCAGTTTCATCTCAGGTATTTCTACATCCCCCATGAATGTAGTACAAGACCTCACAAACTTTTTATACATATATTCTTAAAGCAGAGGTCGGCAACCTCTGGCATGCAGCTCGCCAGGGTAAGCACCCTGGTGGGCCAGGCTGGTTTGTGTACCTGTCACAGTGGCAGGTTTGGCCAATTGCAGCTCCCACTGGCTGCAATTCGCCATCCCAGGCCAATGGGGGCAGCAGGAAGCGCCACAGGTCCAGGAATGTTGTCATGACATAATTCCCCAATCTGAACCTTAGAGTCCAAAAGATGGGGTACCAGCCTGAATTCCTCTAAGCTTAATTATCAGCTTAGATCTGATAGGCTGCCACCACCCAAAAGCATAGTGTTTTGGGGCACTCTGGTCCCCCCAAAAACCTTCCCTGGGGACCCCAAGACCCAAATTCCTTGAGTCTCACAACAAAGGGGAATAAACCATTTCCCTTCCCCCTCCTTTCTTCCTCCCAGCTCTTTCCTGCCCTGGGTACACCAGGATATCACCATGATTCAAACTCCTTGAATCACCACACAGAGAGGAATGTTACCTCCCCCCGCCCTCTTTTCCCCTCACCCGGAGGCAATACAGATTCAAGCTCAGTGAATCTAAAACAAAGAGGAAATTCACCTTTCCCCCTCCTCCTCTCTCTCCCTTCTCCCACCAATTCCCTGGTGAGTACAGACTCAGTACCTTTGAGCCTTAACAAGGGGGAAAATCACTCAGGTCTTTAAAAAAGAAAAGCTTTTAATAACAGAAACAAAAAGTAAAAACTATCTCTGTAAATCAAGATGGAATATTACAGGGTCTTTCAGCTTATAGACACTAGAAAGAAAACCTCCCCCCCCAGCACAAATGCAAATTAAAATACTTCCAGCAAACTACACATTTGCAAATAAAGAAAACAATCAAAAAGAGTAAAATCGCCTTTATCCTGATACTTAATAAAATTAGAACAGAAGAGATTTTTCAAAAAGATTGGAGGAAGCTGCTTACATGTCTGGTCCCTCTCAGAACCCAGAGAGAACACGGACAAAGAACATAAACAAAGGCTTCCCTCCAACCAGATTTGAAAGTATCTTGTCTCCTGATTGGTCCTCTGGTCAGGTGTTCCAGATTCACTGTTTGTTAACCCCTTACAGGTAAGAGAGACATTAACCCTTAACTATCTGTTTATGACAGATGTGCTGGTCACAGCTTCCCAGTGCCCTCATTGGCCTAGAATGGTGGACCATGGCCAATGAAAGCAGTGATTGGCTGAACCTGCCAATGTGGCAGGTAAACAAACCAGCCTGGGTGCTTTTCCTGGCAAGCCATGTGCCAAAGGTTGCCAGTCCCTGCTTAAAGCATTTCTCTAGAATATCAGGGTTGGAAGAGATCTCAGGAGGTCTAGTCCAACCCCCTGCTCAAATCAGGACCAATCCCCAGACAGATTTTTACCCCGGTTCCCTAAGTGGGCTCCTTGAGATTGAACTCACAACCCTGGGTTTAGCAGGCCAATGCTCAGACCACTGAGCTATCCCCCTTTCACAAGGATGTTATTTCCCCACATTTTACAGCTGGGAATTGAGTAGAAATGTGCAGGAAACTGTTTTCCAATCTTGTGATATTTTCCCCAGTTTCAAAAAGTTTTCTATTCTGCAGCAGGATAACTATTTATGGGAGCAGAGACTTGAACCCCAGGTTCCCAAATGTCAGGGGAGTGCCCAGCAGCTGGGCTAGAGAGTCAGGCTAGTTCAGACCCACTGAATATTAATTTTATACCAAGAGGAATAGCTCCTACTGGGTCCTAAGGGAGAGGCTGGTAAATTTCCATAATCCAAAATAGCTAATAGCACAGCGGTAAGGGCACTCCCTTCAGATGGAGGAGACCTGGATTGAAGTCTGTGCTCTGAATCAGGCAAAACAGAGATTTGAAACTAATCCTCCAATGTTTCCTATATCCCAGATTAATGCTGTAACCACCAAGCTTTTAGTGGCTGTGGGTTGGTGTCTCTTTTGCTCCATCTCCAGCGAGAATCTCATCTTGGACCTGAGAAACATTTTAGATGAAAGTTTAATTGAAACCACCCCTTTTGCAGGGGGGAAAAAAAAGTGGTGAATTGTCTTTTTTTCCCCAGGGGACAGCTGTTTAAGCAAAACATTCTGAAGTAGCGCTAGAGCTGAGGAACAGGGACACTGAGGGGAAAATCTGGCCACATTAAGTCAAAAGAAAAAATTCCCATTGACTTTCAAATTCTACTCGAATTTATTTGTCCAAGATCATACTGGAAGCCTGTGGTAGAGAAGGGAATTGACACTTGGTTTCAGGTCCCAGCCTAACGGAGCATTCTTTCATCTACAAAAATTAAATACATGTACAATGATTTAACATTAAAACAAAAGCATTCATTTTACATATATTTTAGCAATAGAAAAATATCCCAATTTGTCATGACAGTCAATATCAGTCATTTAAATACTTATTCTTTATTGCACTGTTTGTCCATTTGCCATGAGACAGTAATATTTTAAGATTTACATGCTTAAAATCTAATTCAAAAAAATCCCCATCTAAAATCTTTTCCAAAAGTGTGCCAAAAACCATGTGTCAGATTTATAAAAAATTGATTTTTATTTCCACTGTCATATAGACACAAACACTGTCACACATGAAATACTGTAATAGAAGAATGATATGCAATGGCATGTTTACCATATGTGCTCATTGTCTAAAACTATGCAAAAACAGCTCTCAACTATATGATTTTTTCAGCCACTTTTTGAAAGAATGGAGAAAATATGCCAATTCCTACCTTAAGTTTTGTGCCAGCTTGAATCAGGAACTATTTTGTTTCATACTATTTCATCTCTTCCTTTTTATTTGTGAAGGGTGAGAAAAAAAAATCCCTAGTTAAAAAGGCCAGACTTGGTCCTGAGCCTACACCCAAGTAGGGCATAGGTTGGAATAAGGATCCCCAAACTCCCTTAGCAGTGTTCAGTACAACTAGCACACCAGGGATACAAGGGCTACACCAGTAATTCTCACCACACACCAACAAGCAACTGGGTGGAGAGTGGAGTAGCACATGGCACTATTTCTTCATCACTCAGTCTGATGAGAGACTATCCTACTTTGAATTGCCATGGTACAAGCTCAGGTGTTTCAGATGTGAGGTAGTCAGACATGTGGCAAATGATTACAACACTGCATATCTACAGAATGGCTGCTTCTCATGCTGGTCTATCAGGAAGATTTTCCCAACTCCAAACTGCTGACCCTGATGCTTTTCAGTTGCTAAGATTTGTGTTATGTCTAAGCCCTTTTGAATTAAAAAAAAACAAAAAAACCCCCACTTCTACATCTGCTCATCCTCCTGCCTTGTGTTTTGAACCTTTTCTCATCTTTATACTACCACTTATGCACATTATCAGCCAACCAATTGTTTTACTTATGAACTATCACTGAACAGATCTGTTTGGCCATATATGGGGTGCAGAATGCGTCCTTTTCTCCTAGGTGGTTAGCAAAAAGAGGAGAGAAAATATTTGGAAAAAATAGGAAACTACAGATATTGCCTGGGAAATTCAGCATTTGAAACTACTTTTAAGAACCTTTTTTTAAAAATGACTAGATTTGTTGATTATCATCCCTTTAAATTCTTTGCAAATTCATCAAAGATTCTTGAAAATCCTGTTTTCCTTTACAGTAAAAGGGGACATTTGCTTACTGTAGTGGAGCTGTCTCTTGTTTTAGTTAAGTGCATAGCACAAACTGCCAATATGGTTGACTTTTCTGATCCCTGTCATTTTCTACAAAAAAGGATTTACACACTATGAAAACTAATCTACATAATAAATCACACTTCACAACAATTTGCATTTAAGAAAGGATTGTACAAGTAGCAGATCAACACGGCAGGAAGCGGTACTGGAGAAATCTAACTAAACAGGCCAATAGACATGAATAGGGATGTGAATTTACTTTTGTAAAGGAAAACGAATATTGACATTCCCAGTTTAAAAGACCATTAAAAGTAAATGAGTTGGTTGTTGTTGCTGGCCCTCTGCACAGGGGTGAATTTTATTTCACTAGGTGTCCTTTTTATTTCTGTTGCAGGAAAAAAAAAGTTAAAAATGAAACGAGACCTGAAGCAATAGTTGAAGTACCTCAATGGTTTTCTCCCTCCCATGAAATGTAAACCTCTATTTTTGAATTGTATTAGTTCTTAGAAAGAAAAAAACTCATACCTACCAAACACAGAAAATACTGGCATTTTAGAGTGAAATTTAACAAGAGCTTTTAAGTACATCTAGTGCTGTTGTCACTCCAGGCAACTAACATCCTCTATCTACAGGACAGGTGCTGCTGGACAATAGCCCTCATGCTGCTTTGTCGCTCACTATGCCTCAAGTCTGACCTGGATGGAACATTCCTAGATGGAAGAGTGACATTTCTGTTTGAACTTGTTTTTGTGTTTCTATCTGGGCATAAACATTGAATGTTACTTCCAGAAACAAGAGCAGTGCACACTATTCTTTTTAGAACCTTACAGTCAGCTGGCAAGACATCACTGCTGAGAAATACAATGCTCTCACTCTCCCTTCTTTACCATATAATCCAATTCCAGTTCAAGTCAACCAGAGTCTTTCATGAATGTGAATCTGTATTGGGCTGTATCTTAAGAAGGAATCACTCTTCAATTATTTTTTATTCTAGTTAAGGAACTCTAGAGTTAATTCTTCTGTTTGAATGGCTGAAACCAATTTTTCTTAAGATAGGGAAATATTAAGTCAATGAACACAAGGCAAATCAAATCAACTTTTCATCCGTTACTATACCAGAACTATTAAAATGCCAAGACAATCAAATTTATTTTCATAAGGATGTGTGATTTCCAAGAATATCTGCTAACAAACAATATCTTAATGCTTATTTTTCCTCTGACAGTCCTTAATCAATACATTACTATTAAATATTATTTTGGATACTCAACTCCTGTATTTAAATTATGGATTGGAATAGATGACAAGAATAATCATTGTTATTTAACTATCACGTGTTCTTAATTCTATGCATTTCAAATATGACATAGGGATTGTTTTTATCATTTACTGCACTGTAGGTGTTCAAAGTGTTGGTGTATGTTTGGCAATCTTTTCAATGATTGAATGACAAATAAGATTTATCTGACCATAGTCTGCATAGTATTATTGTTAGACTGATGCCCGGACATTGATGGGTATGGTATAAGCACTTGAACAGAACAGAAACTGCACACAGTTGTAGCCAGAAAAAAAGGAAAACATTCTGATGAGTGCTTCACCAAGGTTCACTTTTTTCTTCAAATATTACAGTGATAGTTGTAGGGGGAAAAAATAAAAGCTAGATTTTGCAGCTGTGGCACACAGAACAAAATTAGTGATTTAGGGTTGCCAACCTGAAACATATTAAAGAGTCCTGATTTTCAGAGGGTGAGTAATCCACACTTCCTGAAAATCAGGATCCCTTAAGATGTCCCAGGCTGAGCACCCAAAGCCTGAGGCATTCATATAAAAATCACCAGTCATTTTTGAAATGTAGACTCCTAAAGAAATAGGGACCGATTTCTAAAATTCACCTGTTTTGAAAGGGGAAACCTAACAGCACTTCATAATTGTACAAACTTTCAGGGAGAAAACAGAGCTGTCTAAAGGATTAAAAAGAAATATGCATTTAAAGATCACTACCACATCTTCACTGAGTACCTTTGTTGCTCTGTGTAGAAATCCTTATGTGGACCTGGACACTGCTACTTCAAAGTAGCAAGTATCTTATTACACACGTGTGAGAGAGAATCTGTGCTGGTCATAACCACTTCAAATATTTTTTTTAAATGTCCAGAATGATGGGGACATTGGACATTACCAAGTACAAATGTCTAAGCATAATGTTCCTTGAGTAGCCTTCAAATATGTTCCACACCCTGTTCCTCACCACTCAGACATGTAAACTCTTATTTTAATTCCCTGCCTTCTGTCCTTTTATCTTTCTACAAAACATCAAGAGTTGGCTTTCTTAAATTTATGTCATACTCCCATACAGCTGAGGTTGACAGAAGGGAGATAAAAACTCATCAGGAGTTTATTAGCTTAAGGAAAATTTTGCCACTGCTGATGGGTATTTTCTTGCTAATATGTCACATTTCGCCATAGCCTCAGCACAGTTGGATATCTAGGGAGAGTGATGCGGCCTGACTGTTTTGTCACAGATATTGCATTGACACGCCTTGACTTGGATACACAGCTAAGCCACCTATTCTCAGTTCTCATGCAGAGGGTACAACTATTCTACTCATATCTCATTGCATCTGCTAGTTTTTTTCCTGTAGCTTTAGAAGAGTTTTTTTTCACCTTAGTTGATCCTTTGCTCTTAATACAACATATATTACTATTCTTTAGTCATATCTAAGAGTAAATGTGAAGCATCTTGAGGACATTAAAGTATGTAGATTGGGTTCACAAAGTAAAATAGTGAGTTTCTACATGTCTGGCAAGCCTTCCTGTTTAACGCTCAATTCCCCCTGCCCCCAACAAGATGAGGACATCTACACGTTGAAAATTTACGAAAGCTGGTCAAATCATCATATTCCAGCAAAATTCTCACTGTGTTATATAAAGTAATAACCTACCCCAATCCACAAAGTAAACTGAATCTGTGTACAGTACTTAATTTTCAGATTATGAAATTGTAGCATGCCAAAATATAGAAAAGTGACTAATCTTGAATTTTTTTTCTGAACAAACTCTGTGCATGATATAGCTACTCAAAAGTCTGCAGTATGGTTAAAGGAAAATTAAAAAAAAAAGAGCATTCATTTAAGCATATTAAATGCATCTTGGATACACATTAAATTGACTATTATATACATATGCAGGTGTAAAAGCTGATAAACAGTCTTCAATAAATTACACCCAGGCTACATGAATTTTAAGTACCCATAAATGTTCCTAAAAAACCCCAAACCTCTAGGTATCTGCTCTGTTTGTGTAAAGAAGCATATCCTAGCTCATGCATGGAGCACTAACAGAAATAACTGAGTCTGATTGCTATTTCTGAGATAAACGCAGAACTCAGAAAATTCTCCCCTTTATGCAAACCAAAGCCTGTCTATTTTCTCAGGGTTTCGTGGGAGACATTTTGGAGATATGATTGGCTCTTTTGTTTGCTTTTAAGACTACTGGTATCTTTTTCCATTGTCATTTTTCATTTTTGTTCTTTTATTAAGAAACTTGTGATGCGTGCATTTTAAAATCAAATATTAATAAAATTATCCATTTTACCTAAGATCTTAGTCATTTAAGACTTTTCCCAATCCTGCAGAAAAGCAACCTTAAAAAAAAAAGGAATTCAATCTGAACTGCAGTCTATCCCTTGCAAGATGGAGCAGACTTGATGGGGCAGGACTGTACAAGCATTATAGTGAGTTATGGACTGTTTATGGGATGGAGAGAAGAGAAATCAAGCAAGAACAATATAGTTGAGTCATATTATAATAAATGCACAACTGTGCAAAATGACCTCTTGGTCATTAAGGAAATAATGCACACAGAGTCTGGATGGGGTTGCAGGGAATTTATGGCTCTCTATTAGCACTTTATATATATTTACACACAGTAACTCCTCACTTAAAGCCGTTCCAGTTAATGTTGCATTGTTACAGTGTTTCATTGTTACATTGCTGATCAATTAGAGAACATGCTCATTTAAAGCTGTGCAATGCTCCCTTATAACGTTGTTTGGCAGTTACCTGTTTTGTCTACTGCTTGCAGGAAGAGCAGCCTGTTGCAGCTAGCTGGTGGGGGCTTGGAACCAGGGTGGACTGGCAGCCCCACATCAGCTCCCCACTCCCCTAAGTTCCCTGTGCGGCAGTATCCCAGCAGGCTATCAATTGCTGGCAGTTCAACTGTTCCTCCCCCAACTGCTGTGTGCTGCTCCTGCCCTCTGCCTTAGAGCTGCTCCTCGGACCCTCCTGCTTGCTGTGCAGGAGTGAGGGAGGGGGAAGATGAGGGCTAATGTCAGGCTTACCCCTTCTCCATACAGAGCAGGGTGAGAACACGACAGGGCTCAGAATGGAGAGACATTGCTGGCCACATTTGCTCTCTCAACTTCCGGATGTACTTAAAAAGGTAATGTATTTAGAGTGGTGTCAGCATACTTAAAAGGGGCAATGTGCATCTCTCACACCCAGGGTGTGTGTGTCTGTCTTCCATGCTGTCTCCCCTCCCTCCATTTGTGCTGCCTTGTAGAGTGTGAGGCTACATTAACAACAATGTGTTAACCTTTGAGGGCTCAGCCGAATGCTAGTTCATCATTTAGCAGTAAGGCATTCCCTGGGAAATATTCCACCCTCTAACTTCACCACTCAATGAAGCTTCACAATCATCATTGCTGTGTAGAGTATTACATTGTTCATTTAAAACTTATAGTGTGTGTGTGTGTGTGTGTGTGTGTGTGTGACACTATAAGTTTTAAATGAACAATGTAATACTGTACACAGCAATGATGATTGTGAAGCTTCATTGAGTGGTAAAAAGTTAGAGGGTGGAATATTTCCCAGGGAATGCCTTACTGCTAAATGATGAACAAGCATTCGGCTGAGCCCTCAAAGGTTAACACATTGTTGTTAATGTAGCCAACGGCTGAATTGCCAGCAATTGATAGCCTGCTGGGCTGCTGCCGCATAGGGAACTTAGGAGAGTGGGGAGCTGATAGGGGGGCTGCCAATCCACCCTGGTTCCAAGCCCCCACCAGCTAGCTGCAACAGGCTGCTCTTAGTTTTTTGTCTAGTGAAAATATTTCCCTGGAACTTAACTCACCCTATTTACATTAATTCTTATGGGGAAATTGGATTCGCTTAACATTGTTTTATTTAAAGTCACATTTTTCAGGAACATAATTACAACTTTAAGCGAGGAGTTACTGTATATCAACTTATTTGGTGGGGAGCGTCAAGGACAATAAAAGAAGAAATGCTGGAGCAGATCAGACATTCCATCCAGTGAAAGGCAGTGTTATACTCCAAGAGTAGTGGAATGTCAGAGCAATATTACACTCTTCCACACTCCCAAATTAGCAGAAACGTGCAGGATGCCTAATCTGACACGAGTTGAATAACCCAGTTATAAAAACCACATCTGCTTTATGTTTATGCATTACAACATATGGTCAGTTTTAGTCACTTGTGCATATACCCATTCTGTGCATGTGCAGTTACAAGCCCGTCTAAAAAGTCTAAATTTGACTTTTAATTATTTTTGAACACTGCTCATTACTTTTCATTTTCCAGACATATCATACTTTAGACATTTGTTTAAACATCTGCAGGTCAGAAATTTAGAAAATGGTTACCACAAAATGCAAAACTCATTAACACCTTTCAGCAAAATGCATCTTTTACTGCCATTGGTAGTCAGACAAAATAATATCCATACTGATAGTCTCATCTGCTTAAAAAAAATGACTTTTTTGTATTATTTTTAAGAAAACAAAGAGTTGCTATACTTACAGTATACCATAACATTCACTTTTGAGAGGTGATATTAAAGCTTACAGTCTCTGTAAATTGAAGCCAGTTGAAGATGAGATAGCATCTACAATCCAGTATTTCCAGGTACCATCAACACAGAAAGCAACAATGAATATGCTGTTGTTGAATGAGGAGGGTCTTGTCAAAGCACGGGACTGGGAATCCAGAAGTCTAGGTTCTATTCCTGTTTTGTCACAACCTCAGTGTGTGTCTGTTCTCCCATCAGTACAAACAGAGATATACTTGCCTACCTCAAAGATGATATGAGGTATAAATTCATTGAGGTATTTCCTGAGGCAATGTAAATTGCCATAACCTCACTGACTTCAATAAAGCTATGACAACTTATACCAACGGAGGATCTCCCAATTATTTGTGAGACTATTAGACGTTACAATGAGAAATACTATAAACCCATCTCTAAAATGAAGTTAGTTGGTAAGAAAGAGACAGACATACCAATTTAAAATATATTGTCTATCCCTACTATCCAATGAGACCTGGATTATCTGAGGACCTTCAAAAGATCAACGATGCACATAAAACTGACTTGATCAATGACTAGCTGAAACGACTCAATGTTGATATGGTATCCCTCCAAGAAACACGGCTAGTGCCAAGCAGATCTCTCAGATAAAAAAAGAAGACTACACATTTTTCTGACAGGGGAAAAATGCAGAAGAAACGTGAATATGAAGTGGGATTTGCCATCAAGAACTCACTTCTGGGGATGATCGAGCACCTACAAATGGATCAGAGAATTTTGACACTATGCTTGTTCACATCTGAGAATCCAGCCAACCTTGTGAACGTGTATGCCCCAACATTCTCCTTGTCTTCAGACATTAATGACCAGTTCTATGACCAGCTGAACACTAATCAGCAAGATTCCAAAACATTAATATGTTTTCCTGCTAGAGGACTTCAATGCAAGGGTGGGAGCTGATCATTAAGCATGGACCAACTGTCCTGTCAACATGGAACTGGTAAGATGAATGAAAATCGGTTAGACTGCTAGAATTTTGTTCCTATTATGTTACAAACTCATTCTTTCAGACAAAGGTACAACACAAAGTGTCTTGGAAACATCCCAGATGTGGCCATTGGCACCAAATGGATCTTATTTCCACAAGGCATAAGAATCTTAACATAGTCCTCATTACTCGCAGTTATCAAAGTGCTGATAGACCACTCTCTGGTATGCAGTGTCACAGCAAGGTAAGATTTAAACAAAACAACAAAATACAGAGATCTAAAGGATGTCCTTGTATTAACATCAGTGCCATAGCGGACCAAGAAGTCACAGCATTACAAGAACATACTACAACAAGCCCTTGACACCAGTGATTGTGCCACAAGAGCTGAAGTGGGAGCAAATGAAAAACACAGTCTACGATGCAGATCTATTAGTCTTTGGGAAGAAGGAAAACAATACCAATTATTGGTATGATGCATATTCCAATGTGTTGACACCAGTGAGATGGGCCAAATGCACAGCCCAAACAAACTACAAGAAAGACCCAAATGAAAAAAGCTTACAAAAATGTTGAGAGTGGCAAGAACCAAGGTACAACAAACTGCTCAGTGCTGCACCATTTACTATTGGCTGGACTTATGTGAAAGCAACCAAGTTGCAGCTGATGCAGGCAACATCAGAAACATGTATGACGGGATCAAAAAAGCCTTGGGTCCAACTTCAAAGATGACATTCCCCACTGAAAACCAAAAATAGGGGAAACAATCAAGAACTGCACCAAGCAGGTGGATCACTGGGTAGAACACTCCACTGAGCTTTATTCTCATGAAAATTATTATTAGAGATGAAGCCATCAGTGCCATCAAAAGCCTGCCTGTTATGAACCAACTCAATGTTGAACCAACTATTGAGGAGCTAAGCCTTGCCATAGACTGTCTCCCCAATGGAAAGGCTCCCGGAGAAGACTACATACTGTCTGAGGTCATAAAAGATGGAAATCCTGTTCTAATGCAACATCTTCATGAGTTGCCCTAACCTTAACCCAATGGTTCCCAAACTGGGGTTTGTGAACCCTTGGGGATTTGTGAAATTTTACAGGGGATTCTCAGGGAAAAATTCCCTAATGGCAGCCAGAGCTGTCCCTAGGGATCCCAGGCAGCATGGGGCCAGCAGCCTTGAGCTCCTAGACTTCCAGGAGCTAAGCAGATCAAAGCAAGCATATCACACAGAGGAGATTTAAATTTCAAGACTCCTTGTAAGAAATGGAAAAGGAGGATTTTTTTTTCTGTTTTTAAAATTAAATAGGCAGCTAATATTATTTTTAAAATTATTATGAAGAACAAGTTTAAGCTTTTTTGTAACATGTGCTGTTTGCCTGGACTGCTCAAGACCTGAATGCTTATGTAGGAGGAACTCTTTTGAGGGAGATCTTGGAAAAAAGTGAGCTCTTGAAAGAGCACTGCCGTTTTCATAATGTAATAAAAATACTGTAATGATAAATAATTAATAATAGTGTGTAATAAGCATGTCATAAAAACAAATTTTATATTTCCAAAGTCACTGCTTTTATAATTTATATTCGGGTACAGGAAAAAATCCCTGGAAATATTCAAGAGGGGGTTCGCGAGACTTCATATGCTAGTGCAAGGGGTTCACAGGCTGTTAAAGTTTGGGAACCACTGCCGTAACCTAATTCTACACCAAGAAGTTCAGTCCCAAATTTAATTAATGCATTATTATTTTAATGAGCATCATCAGCATGTAAGCACATCCTTTTTAATGGTGGCTGAAGCATGAAAAGGCATATGAATCTTTAGCACATCTGGCACGTAAATATCTTGCCACACCAGCTACAACAGTGCTATGCAAACGCCCGTTCTCATTTTCAGGTGACATTGTAAATAAGTATCTCTTGTATCAAATTTGTTTCTCTTAGCGGTTGGCTGCACAAGAATTAGGACTGAGTGGACTTGTAGGCTCTTAAGTTTTACATTGTTGTGTTTCTGAATGCAGTTATGTAACTGTGATAAATGAAAGTGGGGGCGTAGCTCTCTTATGGAAATGCAGCCAGACAGTAGCAATAAAATCCCTCTTAGTTGCTGTTCTCTAATTGTTCTACCTCTAAAGGGTTAAAAAGTCTCACTGCTATATATAGGTAAAAGGAAGTGAGTGGGCACCTGGCCAAAAGAGCCAATGGGAAGACCAGAACTTTTTAAAATTGAAACAAGACTCCCATTTTGTCTGTCTTCTGTTGTTCTCCCGGGGAGAGTTGAAGAGGATAGCAGCTATGATGTAAGATCTTGGGCCAGGTATGAAAAAAATCAGTATCATACCTAGAAACTACTCATTTAAAAATCCAGATATGTAAGTGGATCAGGAAATGTCTAGGAAGATGCAATTAGGTTTATTCCTTTTATTTTGTTATAGTTTGTGGATTCCTCTGTGCTAACCCCAGGTGCTTTTGTTTTGCTTGTAACATTTAAGCTGGACCTCAAGAAAGCTATTCTTGGTGCTTAATGCTTGTAGTTGCTCTTTTAAAAGCCAGCAATAGTCTGAGTTCTCAGATGTATTCTCTCTTTTTTATTAATAAAATTTACCTTTAAGAACAGAATTGGATTTGTGTGTTTTAAGAGGTTTGTGCACATGTTTAATTAGCTGGTGGCAACAGCTGATTTCCTGCCCCCCACCCCCTGCCTTCTCAGGTCTTCCCTGCAAGGGTGTGTGTGAAAGAGCTTGAGCGTACCCCACAGGAAGGAATTCCCAAGTCCGCCTTCCTGGGCTCTCAAAGAGGTTCTGCACTTGGGTGGTGGCAGCATCTACCAATCCAAGGTCAGCGAAAAACTCCCAAGGTTCCAGCTTAATACAAGCCTGGAGTTGCCAGTATTAATTTTTAGAATCCTTGCGGGCCCTCATCTTCTGCACTCGAAATGCCAGAATGGTGAAATTAGCCTTGTCAGTAACAAAAATAAATAAATATAAAATTTGACATTTGTAAATTGCACTTTCATGATAAAGAGATCACACTACAGTACAGGTATAAGGTGTATTGAAAAATACTATTTATTTTGTTTATCAGTTTTGCACAAATATTTGTAATAAAAAATTAAGTGAGCACTTTGCATTCTATTGTAATTAAAATAGATATTTGAAAATGTAGAAAAACATCCAAATATACTTAAATTTCAATTGGTATTCTATTGTTTAACAATGCGATTAAAACTGATTAATCATTATTTTTTTAATTGTGATTAATTTGAGTTAATTGCATGAGTTAGCCGTGATCAATCAACAACCCTAATTTTAATATTTGTCACATAAGCCAGAATGTTAAACCAGTTTTGGACTACATCATGTCCTTTTTGCCTTTATTGCCTCTTAAGTACTAGAACGTAATAGTATCTAGTAAGTGGCATATTGGTCTCATATATCTTTTATTATTATATATTTCATATTGCATTAAAACCTATGCATTACTTGTGTATCCATTTTAACTTCAATACAAATCAAATTGTATCTACAACCATTACCACCACTTCTCTCCCAGAGATCTGATTATACTGATAGAAAGGTATAGCAAAGGGTCACATTCAGAACAGAATTGGCTCAGCTATCCACCCTAAAAGGTAAATATTTCATGGATTGTATGGATACTATAATGTTTATAGAAAGGATGCAGATAGTCATAGGTCATGCAAACAAGCTCTCCTGAATGCTGCTAATCATAATGTGTAAGTTTTCTCATCCCTAACCACAGTGTTAATTTGCAGGAATCAAGAGCTTAGACGTTTACAGACACTGGATTGTTCTCTCCAGTCTAAGCATAATGTAATACTTCCTATATAATTAGGCTCTCTCCGTGGAGAATATGTTGTCTTTTACTGGAAGGGTGAGAGCCTCGTACTTCATTTCTCAGTCGAGAGCCATGTTAGTGTATCAGGCTAGCCATGGCACACTGCATTACTTCACACAGGTGGCTGTGTTCCAACACTACTACAGTTATCTCCATTCAGTTTAGGCCATCCTGCTAAACAGAAGGGGAGGATATATTGACTGGGAAGATGTCACACAACTCCTTACACATGCACACTGAGTTCCCAAAGTTTGTCCACTGATCCTGCAACACTTACAGTAATTATCCTTGAAGGTGGTAGGACATTTACATGAGTAATTACACAAGATTGGGCCCCTGGTAGCAATGAGGAACAATTCTCTCTACTAGTTGGATGTGGAATGAGAGGAGGACAATTAAGACAAAAGGCACAGAAGGTTAGATCTAGCCTTGTGTGGCAGTACCTTTCATTTTTCCTGAGAAGCAGTCATGAGTTCCTGAAGCTGCAGTTTGTGGAAGCTGGCAGCAGGAGTGGCAATTACTAATAGATGTTTCTTGTTGCACCATTCATTTAGCACTTAAAAATGTGACTTATACGGATAATCTTTCATTGGAAAAAGAAAAACAGTACAGCTGTAAAGGAATGACACGCCAATTACGTATCCTACAAAATAGTCAGAGGACAAATGAACCAGCACACCTGTCCAATTTTTTGACTTAACACTTTACAGACATAGCTAGTTTCTTAAGTGTAATCACTATAAATAGCTTGCCAGAGGTGTTGTAATGGTTCTCATGCTAACATGGTAAAACCCTGTTAAAGACACATCTGATGACTATATTCCTGTCTAATGTCTCTTAACAAAGCTCACTGTTGCAATGATCATTGTTTTGCTTCTGATACTTACCTGGCAAAGATTTATAGATCTGTTAGTATTTTCTAAGTAAGTAAGTAGTAAAGGTACCTTTTCAGAGGTGCAAACTGTGGCTTTAAAAAAAGTGTTCTGCTAAAAGAATACTCTGGAAAAAGAGACATGTTTGCATATATGTAAATAGTTAATATTAAGTATGCCAGTAGATGGCACTCAAGAATGTGCAGAATTCTGCACAGGTTTTGCAGAACCAACAAGAGGTGGAGTTGTGCACTGCAATGGTTTCCAGTGTGCAGTTCTTTAAATGAATAATAGAATTAAAAGGATAGAGAAGGGAAGCCTGAAGTTTCTAACTCCAATAACTGCAAACAAAGTGACATTTAGCACATGTATTGCGGTTTTCAACCCTTTAAGCTAGAGTTAGAACTTACACCTCTACAACCCCACTAAAAATACCAGGTTGGAGCCTCAGACCCTAGGTAAGCAAAATGTGACTTAAAGCTACCTTAAGGCAGCAGGTGACATTTCTCCTGTTATAGGAGACATTCTAAGGTGGGGAACATACAGGGATTGGGGGATACCAGGGCAACGTCAACGATCTTGACTGGCTATATGGCTCCCTGAGAGATGCTATGTGCTGATAAAAATTACAGCATCCCAAAATCTAGTTGTTAAAACAACCTATTCTCCCACTCCAAGGTGTGTTGAGCACAGCTCTGACACATCTGAGGATCTGGTCCATCATTCAAAAATACAACAGTTATAGATCAACTGACTAGGGGAAGGTGAGGGAGGAAGAGGGGCATCACATTCTTCACTAGAGAATCAGAAATCCTCAACATTTAAAAAGAGTTGCAGAGGATAATACTTCTACCAATATAAATCATAATAAAGAAGCAGTGTTTTAGAAAGCTCTGGGATGTAGGATGCCGTGCATTTTCAGCGAGTAAATTTAGCCATACCACTCCCACTGAGGTCAATGGGAGTCACATGGACAAGTGTCTGTACATCCCACTGAAACTTCTGCTTGGCTGGCAAACAGCTATGATTTTGAATGTCTAATGGTAGAAAGAGGGAAGGAAAAAATGCCATTTTCAACTGCAACTATCATGCCAGAATGTCAGCTGGAATCTTGCAAATCTAAGGCAGCATTTGTGGACAGCTTTGCTTTTAACATTTATACCCTCTACGTCATGTGCCAAAATAATAAGAATCACAGCTTTTTGCAAGAATGTTAAAACTAATTTTTCTATGGAAATATATATATTTATTACATGATAGGTTACATATTGTAAAGATTATCAGGATGTTTCCTTTCAGTGTAGAAATAGATAGCAGATTCCCTACTGATTTAATTACTAGTTGCATGAACAGCTAATTGTACATTCTATACTTCTATTTGTGTTTTGCTTTTGTGTCATTCCTTTTATGTGAAACTCCTCTCTCATTTATAGAGGATGTCAGTGTCCTGTATGGTTCAGCTACAACTGGGACTCAAGTGTCTGACATTTGTTTTCCTGCAACATCTCTATGAGCAGTTCTTGTCACTGTAGTTTTATTTGTGAGCACAAATATGCTGATAAGTTTGAAATCTAAATTTGAATTGTTACTCAGATTGTTAAAGCTATTTTTCCAGCATGCAAATGAAGCACTTACGTTGTACAACTGTCTGAAGTGCAAGTGTATAATGCACCCTATTATTTTCAAACAAATATATGATTAATGAAAAGTCATATCTACTAATAGATTTAAGAAATACTAAAAACACATTAAGATGGTCAGCCATGCAGTTGGCTAGTCTGGCTTCACATTCATAACACTATTATTTTGAATATAATGGGCAAGCTCCATGTAGTGAAAACTAAATAGTGAGAAATTGTTCAGCACCATTATAATTGTCTTTTATTTAAATTTTGTAGTAGGGGAGAAATTATAAAAAAAGTCTTTAAAAGCTAATTTTGTTATTTCACACACAAGTACAGGAGACTGACCTTGATATCACACAGAAAGCAGCTTTAATAATTTTAAATATCTAATATATAAGGCATGACAAAAATTGTTCCCTGATATATGATAGCATCTTTCTTCAAGTTCAAGGCAATCTAAAAGAGACAACACTAAACTGGTAACAGAAGCAGTGCAGAAAAATTGCAGTAGTTGCCATTAAAAAGTTAGGATTTAGCCATAGTGGCAAGAGAACAGTCATTTTATCTTTTGGCTGCAGGAAAATACTGCAGTAACTCAGATCCCACTATGTGCTAACGGTTGGGAGGTGTTGCCCACTGTAGATGCATACACTGAATTTATCCCCTCTGAAAAATTTTTGTTATTGCAATTCAGAAACAGTAATAGGAGCAGAGAGTTAAATTTTGCCCTCTAAGCCCTCAGATCTGAGGTCAAAATTTGAACCATTTACATTTTTTGGTTGTTCCTTCAGTTTTACATTAAAATAGATGCTCTGAACATCAAGTCTCATTCTCCACCTCCTGGCATTTTCTGCAATCTATTACCCCTAAAGAAAGTGAGTGAAAAAGAGAGAGAGGTTGTTAAATACTACCAACATAGAATTTTCCAGTCATGGTGATGGCAGTTTACATCCACTTTGTGCAAGTACAAGGGGCTACACAAGATGCAAGACAAAGAAGAGTCAGGCCCCACAGGTTTTTAAAATAATTATACCGTATAGTCTGCAACCTTTTCAGTGTTTACAGCAAAGAAAGGCAGATTCTGAAAGGAGACTCCAAAGAAAGAGAATCAGAGAAAAAAAAAGTCATTTATAAAGGACTGAAATTCCAGGAGCAGTCAAAATACTATCCACTTCAATATTTCCTGTTTAATAAAAGTACAGAGAAAGAAGAAAAAGATTAAAACCAACACCTGAATTATTATTTAAGGTTTCAGTGTGAGAAAACAAAAGAAAAAGACAAATGTTGTTAAGTAAAGATACACATTGGAAAAATCAGATTTAGCTATAGCAAAGTAGAGAATTGTGTAAAGAGCAAATCAGTTATTGGCTGTATGAACTTCTGGACAGAGCAACATGCACACAGTTCTACTAAAGTGCTGACAACCTGCATGTTCAGAGAAAATGGTTATTTCCAAGTGAACTATGAAGCACACAAGTACTTTCACTAAAATCTGAATAGAATTCCAGGTATATTCTTAGTACATGATCATGCCACATATTCAGTGGCATGAAACTTTAGATCAAAGTCATGCTTTCATTTCTAATCAGAAGCTTTATTATAACAAGTCATTTCATTTTCCCCCACCAAGTCTCACAGCAAATTTACCAGTCCAGAGAAGAGAAATGTTATCTTAAGAAGTGAGAGTGAACCAAAATTAATTTATGGTAATTTTAGTAGTAGAACAAGAATGAATGAAATAAATTATCTTTACTTTATACTGCATTTCAGGTGTCATACAGTTTCTTGAATATCAGAACAGCAAGAGAGGGGTGAATTCTAAAATTTTAAAGGCCAGTTGGGACCATTTTGATTGTGTAGGTTGGCCTCCCTCATAAACATGTCTTAGAACTTCTCACAGAAAGGCACATCACCTACAGTGAAACATTGTTAATGGATTTTCAAAGAAAAAAATCTGTGCCACCCTCCTCAAAGGAGATAAATTTTAAATGGGAGAGAAAAAGTAAGTATGTATAGGAAGAGTTCCTGTGTTATGAAGCATTGGGAAGATTCTCCCTTAGATGAGCAGGTTGGGTTTCTTCTGCTTTTATTTTTCTCTCTTGCTGGGCCTAAAGTATATTCTTTTATATCACAATTGTAGAATACTTTGATTTTGTGATCAATAGCGCCACATACATTACTTGTTTTTCAGTTCAAGCAGATTTCAAACACTGATCATTTACCTCCATGATACCAGCTAACTCTTAATTTACTACTATAAATTGAGAAACTATATTCTTGAAGAAGACATAACAGAATGAAGTTTGATAAAGAATATTTAATTTCAAGTCAGTTATTCCAGTGGATTTTCCTGTTTGAGAGTTGATGAAGAAAGTGAGTTGTATAAGTTGTTCAGGCACTTCCTTGTTAAATACATCAGATCACATATGGCAACTGGAAATTATTTTGTCGTCATTTTTTTCTTTTACACTTTTTGGCTTCAGAGGAGTCACTGACAATTCAGTTCTTGGTGTAATATAGCTGTAGACATGATACATGAAGGATAGAAAGGGGAGAAATGTTTCCTCGTCTAAAAAAAAACGAACAAAAAACATACCACAAGGCAAACTGGATTCCTAAAGACTGCAAGTGTCCAGCCCCTAGATACCATTTAATCTTACCATTATAAAAATTGGCTGACAGTTATCAAAGTTTCCATTTTAAGCCTGCTGAGCAGCCCTTATTTGAGGCTTCCATAAATCCATTTTAAATTGTGGGATAAGCCTCCAATTGTAATGCCATTACTTCACCCACCTCCTAACCACTTTAAGACAGTGGAGTGGGGCATATTCTCCGTAGCACATGAGGAGATACTGGTGGTGTGCAATCTCTATTAATGAATCCTGGCCACTTAATTCCACACATAACACATTGAAAACATGCCCTACAGTATCTGTCATCTAAGGCTGCACCCACATACACTATTGACACATGCCATGTATCCTCATGCTTTGTTTTTCTACCACTGAAACAACATGTCTGACTGCAAAAGAACCTAAGATTTTCTAACCAGTGCACTTTTATAGATCTGAGAAGGCCTAGTGTATCCTTCCATAATGAAAAATGAACTAAAACTTTAGAAATTATACAAGTAGTATAGGCTTGACTCATAAGCTGCGTACTGAAGACTAACTAAAAAAAAAATCTATGTTTTTGGCTTTAAAGAAGAGCTTTCTATATACTGTGGGAAAAAGAAAAAAGTAATTTCCTCCACCACCTCCCATCCACTGCACACATTTTTCTGGATCCTTAAATCCATCTCAGAATAAACCCAAAGGCATTTGGTCAATTTATTCCTAGAAGATATGCTGAAGTTGAATGGATTAGATACTCTTCTGCTCCAAGAAACCAGTTAAGCAAAAAGAATTTCAGGATTTTTAGGCAGAAAACATTTTAAGGAAGTGGAGATGTGCCAGATTAAATAGGACTGTGTAGATGTTATGACCACCTCATTTTCTGAGCATAATCCCATCAATGAACATCAATTCTCATAATTACTGAATCTATATAGTGTGGCAAGGCACTTTCTCAGTCTCCCCAGCCTCTGCTGCTTTTAGCCCTGGTGAGGCTTGGGTAATGTGGTCCCCCTTGGGACACAGGAGAAGTCTGCTCCCCGTATCTCCACCAGTCCTGTTTAGCGTATTCTTACTCCCTTGTGGGAGAGAGTACTACCTCCCCTCCTGGTGAGTCTCGCTATTTTGCTGCTCTGGGAGCAGGGCTCCTTCTCTCTCCACTCTCCCCCACTTCCTTCTTCCCAGGGAAGAGTTTAAAAAGGTCTCAGGCAGCCCCAAGTTGGAATCAGCTGATCCTAATTAACCTCAGTTAGCTCCCTCTCAGCTGATTCTAATTTGCTACCTTGGTAACCCTTTCACAGCTGAACCTGATTGACCTGTGGTTGCCTCTCAGTTGATAAGGAGGAGGGCCTTTTAACCCTCTGGGACTGCTTCCTACCCCTCCCTTGCAGCTGTCTGTCTTGAGTTTGTCACAATAGGCTGTAACTCAAAAATAATAGTACTCAAAGTTAGTCTCCACTTTAATGAGAGATATCCTTAAATTAGTAATAGCTTGCTTCAATTTTGTGTCTGAACTGATTCAAAGCTTTTTCTGAACTATTTTGCTCACTGGGTAACTGAACTTTTTCAGGCTAAGGCCAATGGCAGTTAAGTTCCAATCTTTGTGATGATAGGTCAGGATTTGGCAAGTCACGTGATATTTCTCTTTTATGCCTGGACTGCTTGAGCCAATCCTCATATAATCAGAAGAGTCTGCTAAAATCAGCACAAGCTGTTTTCAATTGGTTTTACAGACAGAAAATGGATTTCATTTGAGAAATCGGATCCAGTTGGATACAGTAAGGGAAAAATAATGTTCTCCAATTTATAGCCCATGTGAATATTTGACAGTGGCAAAAAGTGATTTATTACATTTCTCTTCTGTAAGTAGTTTGGGAATCTTATTCTATATCTGACCTAATTTAAGTTTCTCTGAGTTTTACAAGAGGAAGTGTATTTATTTCAGCAGGAATGAGAGTTCTCATGTTGCACCACAGGGTATTTTTCCTGGATAGAGTCCTACACTAAGAGATAGTAAAAGTTTCTCTGGAATCCCCTCTTTTATTGCCTGGGGAAATGATTTATATATGGTAATAGTCTCGTTGCATATTGTAACCTATTACATTAAGATTTAAGTTTAAATTGCCACATATAGATACATGATTAACAAAAATGAAAATGTCCATAGTATATGAAGGTCCTTAAACTTTAATTTTAAGAACTTAGAGTCATGGCTCTCAGTCTCACATCTGAAAGTTGAGGATACGTGAAAGCTGAAAGTAACAATAACTTTATGGAGTTCCATCTTAAGCTGTTTTATACTGGAATAAAATTGTGTCATGCATATATAATTAAACTGTTTCGTTGACAGTTTTAACAAATCCAACCCCAGAACCTTGGAAAAGACATTCTTAAGATGAAATCCAAAGCCTACTGAAGTCAAAGGGAAAAACTTCCCTTCAGTGGAGCCAGGATTCCCCCCGCCCATCATGGAACTAAATCAGTATGCAGACTATATTGTTCCAGTTTCCAGCTTAATTTTTTTTCCTGTTTTCTCTAAAGACCCAAACTATCTGTTTCTAGAACCCTTTTGATGTGTGCAGATGGGAGGGGCGGGAACAACAAAGGAATCTCTTCATAAAACCTTATATATTACAACAAATTTAATAAGTTACTCAGAACCCATTGACCTCTTCTGGACGAGGCCACGTCCCTTCTGGATGAGGCCATACCAGTAAGTCCTCTGAGTTACTTTCACTCTGCCTGGCCCTCTCCTCTGCAAGCAGCAAGCCGAAGGTGTTGAAGAACAAAGATCAGGTGACCTCTTTGACATTGCACTCCACGTTTTATGAAAATATGTTTATAAGTGTGAATACGATGTAACTGGAATATGCTTTATGTAAAAGGTCTCATGTAAGGTGGTATTACAAAGCTTATAGTCTCCTGAGTGTGTTCATCCTATTTGTATAAATGTATCATTCTTGTATCTGAAGCTAGAAATATGAAGTATTACTCTGAAGTCCTATTCTAATTATGCAAAGTGTGGGCCATCAATGGTGGCTCAGGATCTTGATGGCTCCCATTAACTAGAACAATTGGTTGTAAATGGCTCTGTTGACTTGTAAGCCTTCCTGTGTGTCAGGTCAGAAAGAATGGAGGCTTGAGGTAAATAATAATAATAATTAATAATAGGAGATATACCTATCTCCTAGAACTGGAAGGGACCTCAAAAGGTCATTGAGTCCAGCACCCTGCCTTCACTAGCAGGACCAAGTACTGATTTTTGCCCCTAGATCCCTAAGTGGCCCCCTCAATGATTAAACTCACAAGTCTGGGTTTAGCAGGTCAATGCTCAAACCACTGAGCTATCCCTCCCCACTATGTCTCATGGGACATGTGACCTAGTACTGGAATCCATCTTACAGCTGGTGCTTTTCCATTTGGAAAGAGGGGTGGGGACTCAGAGAGACAAAAGATTCCTGCCTTGTAACAAAGCTATAATAGAAGGTGAAACAGAACAAAGGGGGCTGCCAGTCATGAGAAATCCCCTCGTTACCACCTGAGCTGGAACTAATAAGAGCTGTACTGAGGAAAGGATTGGGCCCAGACTAGAAAGGAGACTAGTCTATGAAAGAAGCTTATTGGAACATCTTTGAGGGTGTGTGGGGGGGGGAGCTGATGAAAGGCTGCAGTTACTGCTCAGCACCTCCATTTTTTCCCCCATGGGCGCTCCAGCCCCAGAGCACCCACAGAGTCAGTACCTATGGTTTCAGAACACCGAGGCCGAGGTCATGACACACTGTAATGTCTTTGAGTAACAAGCTTCCACTTTGATGTTATTTCCCACATCAGTGCACACTCAAAGTACCCAGGCTGCTGAAAATACTGGGAATGGCAGGGGAGAAGCCAGGGAATTGATCTGAGTGTGGCTGTTTGAAGTTAATTTTTTTCAGCTTCCCCTTAATACAATTGGCTTAATGTCCTCAACTGAGGTGATAGAACACAGCCAAATCTCCCCCATACACCCCCAGTACCACCACAATTGAATTATTTGTTTGGTCAAGGCAAAAGTGTTTGCCATGGTGGTGTGAGTGATGTATTGTTTGTAGTATAATTCAGAGCAACAGTGGGGAATCATTTAACTTGTGAAAAAAAAATAAAAGATAACACCTCCACTAACTACTTAGAACCATTATCAGTGAACACTCCTATTTTCATGTGAGGAATTTGTGGCTGGTTCAATAATTCAATCTGGATTCCAATACTATACTTCGCCCCTAATTCTACAAGGGAATAAAAAAAATCCTGGATCCAAATGCCTCCTCATTTTAGGTATGTTTTAAATGTGGATCCAGATCAATACTTTCAGCAGTGGTCCAACTTTAATTCAGAAAGCTCTGTCTTAGCCCTTATTGTAAGAGTCTTGAAGATGGTGCTGTTGCAATAGATCAAGTTACCAGAAAAGAGCCTTCACTACCCTGATACAAAAAAAGGGTCAGCTGGATGTCACTTGTTCATTAATTTGGGAGAAAGAGAAAGGAAATAAGATGAAGAAACAGCTTGTGTTTTAGGCATATGTTGAAGCAACATCTCCCATTACATATAAGACTCATTAAAAACTGTGGGTGTAAAGAAAGTATCTTCTGTTGATCAACCATAAAACTGCCCCCTTTGTGTCAATGAAATGGACTCTGAAGATGTAAGGCTCCAGCTCAAATATTTCATGTTGGTTTTGTTTTAATTTAAGATTATATATGAACAAGGGGAAGGAAAAATATCATTAACAGTGAAATTATTTCTTTTGGCTATCTAGAAATTATGTTTTGATTTTTAATTCATCCTCTTTATTCCTAGCATGCCAATCCACTGCACTGCTTGCAATGAGAGCTATTCCCTGAAACCATAATCAAACAAAAGTCAACTTGATGAGAACAGAACTGCGACTAAAAAGCTGCAGATCAGCTCAGATTAAGTAGAATCAGTCTTGCATAAAGCTGGAAATAACCAAAACCAAACAGATTCCTGATGAAGTTATGTTAAAGTCTGTGTTAAGAAAGATTCCAAGACACTGCCAGTACAAACAATCACTGAATGAACCCAGAATATTTAGAATGAAAACTCATTAAATACAAATTTTCAACATGTGGCTCAGAGAAGGAATGCAACTTTGCTTTATAATACTGTACATAGCTGAAAACACTTAGCTAGTGCTAAACTCTGAGATTTTGCACAGGCCATAGCTAGGGTTGGTGTTCAAAGAGCAGTCTTTACAACTATTCTGTAATTTTCACCTCAGAGAGTGTGATTATGGAATACTTACTCATACTGGTGAACCCTTACTCATAGGCATAGCTCCATGAATTCCATGAGACTCCACGTAAGGGTAAGTGCTCACACTGGTGAGCAAAGTTCCACATCTGGGTCCTAATTCTCAGTTCTACAGTGATTTTTCCCAAACATCTTCACAATATAAAACCTAAAGAAATAGCCTAATGCAGGGTTTCCTCAAACTTCATAACACTGCATTCCCCTTCTAACAAAAATGACTACATGACCCCAGGAGGGGGACCAAAGCCTGAGCTTGCCTGAGCCACGTCAGCCTGGGTGTAGTTGGGGAAATGGGGGGCGCAAAGCCAAAACCTGCACCCATTGCCCTAGGCAGGGAGGCCAAAGCTAAAGCCCAAGGGCTTCAGCCCCAGGTGGCAGACCTGTAACCTGAGCTCTGCCACCCTCGGCTGAAGCCACTGGGCTTTGGCCCCAGGCAGTAGGACTCTGGCTTTGGCTTCATCTACAAGACTCAGCAAGTCTAACACCAGCCCTGGCGACCCCACTGAAAAAGGAGTTGCCACCCACTTTGGGGTCCTGACCCACATTTTGAGAACCACTGGTCTAACTCCATCAAGAAGTGTAAAGCCTAACAGGTACTTTACTTTCCAAGAAAGGAAACTCAAGTTTGAGTGAGATTCAGAGGGGACAGGGACAGGGAGACAGGAAGGACATCCTTAATATAAATTCTCATTCTGTTCCCCCCCGTCATAGTATACTTTCCTCAATCTGAACCTTAGAGTCCAAAAATGAGGTACTAGCATGAAATCCTCTAAGCTTAATTACCAGCTTAGATCTGATATGCTGCCACCAATCAGGACTCTGAGTGCCCGATAAACTCTGGTCTCCCCAAAACCTTCCCTGGGGACCCCCAAGATCAAGACCCCCTGGATCTTAATACAAGGAAAGTAAACTCTTTCCCTCACTAGTGCCTCTCCTAGGCTTTCCCTCCCTGGGTTACCCTAGAAGATCACTGGGATTCAACTCCTTGAATCTTAAAACAGAGGCTTTCCACCTCCACCCCTCCCCTCTTCCCCTCACCCAGAGGCAATACAGATTCAAGCTCCGTGAATCTAAACAAAGGGATTCCCCCTTTCCCCCTCCCTTCTTTCTCCCTGTCTCCCACCACTTCCCTGGTAAGTACAGACTCAATTCCCTTGAGCCTCACCAGGGGAAAAAATCAAACAGGTCTTAAAAAGCAAAACTTTTAATTAAAAGGAAGAAAAAAAGTAAAAGTTATCTCTGTAATCTAGATGGTAAATATTACAGGGTCTTTCAGCTTATAGACAATGGAGAAAAGCCTTCTCCAACAGAAATACAATTTAAAATACTTTCAGTCAAATACACATTAAAACTCTACCAGCCAGATACACAGTTGCAAATACAGAAACAATCAAAAGACTATAACCGCCTTTTTACTTAATACTTACTATTCTGAATATATAAGAGACTGTAGCAGGGAGATTGGCAGAAACTTGGTTGCACTCTAGTCCCTTCCAGGACTCAGAGAGAACAAACCAAACCCCAAAACCCACAAACAAAGGCTTCCCTCCACTGAGATTTGAAAGTATCTTGTTTCCTGATTGGTCCTCTGGTCAGGTGTTGCAGGTTATTGTTTGTTAACCCCTTACAGGTGAAAGAGACATTAACCCTTAGCTATCTGTTCATGACATCCTCGCACCTCAATGTAAGATTCAGAAGGAAAATAAGTGTTCCCCACAGAATCAGTATTTATCATCCATCTGCAAGGACATTCAGTTTGCTTGTGAAGCATTTGTGATTAACCCATGATAATTATTTCTACTGAGCTTTTTCCCCTTTATGTCAATAAGCTTGCATGCTATTTGCAGTTTAAACAAACAATCTTACTCTAAAATCTCTTTATCATGAAGTTGGTTTTTTGAAAACATGTATGAAGTTCAGTACAGGGAAAAGTTGCATTCTATTTGCAGACATCAAATAGCACCTCCCTCTTCACCAAAATAACATTTTAAAGATGTTGTCCATTAGTGGGTCCGATTTTCACATTATCATGTACATGTAACAATTCAGGAGCTTCTTTTTAAACTATTCCATAATTCTCATTTGAACTACGGTCACTTCTGGGTCTTATTTGCTTCCCATACATCTGCCTGCATTTTACCTGGACTATGAACACAGAGAGATTTATACTGTCCAAAAGTGATATAAATGAGTTTGGACTTAAGCAAATCAGGGAATTTTTGTGACTTCTCTCACAGAGCTCAACTGATACAAGAACAAGAGGGCATTCAATGTAATTAAAGGTGGTAAATTCAAAATTGAAAATAATTTTTTTTCAAACAACAACGGACTGTGGAATCAATTGATGCAGGAAATCGAGACCAAGAACTTAACAAAACTCAAAAAAAGGATTGGACATTTAATGATAATATCCAGAGTCGTCATAATTTGTGCCAACAAAAATTTGGAATTTGTGATTCAGCGCTTAAAGCGGTCTCTATTAGAAACACGGGAGGAGATTTTTTTCCACCCCATCTGACTCATGTGGAGTTCTTAAACCTTCCTCTGACGCACAGGGTATTGGCCACTGACAGACCCAGGATATTGTACTAGATAGACTACAGGCTTTGATCCAGTATGGCAACTGTTGCATTAATATTATTGTTTGCACTAATTAAGCTAATCATGGTTTACTATCCAACACAAAGTACTATTGTTGTCATCTGCACACAATCTCATGAATCTGATTAATTCTGGGCTTGTTCCAAAACTTTAAATGAGAGTAGGGTGATCAGATGTCCCGATTTTATAGGGACAGTCCTGATTTTTGAGTCTCTCTTATATAGGCTCCTATTACCCCCCATCCCCATCCTGATTTTTCACATTTGCTGTCTGGTCACCCTAAATGAGAGGCTACCATACATGACTGAAGTCTAGGATTCCTGAGTTCTCTCCCTGGCTTTACCACTGACTGGTATTTTTGGACTGGAGCTCAGTGAATAGCTACAAACAGTATCTGTAAAGATGTTGGCAAATCTGAATCACCATTAAAAAGAAATACATCAGATCATGTTTGTACCCTTTTTTACTAACTTTTCTGTTAATGTTGATGTGATCAGTTTCTCTATCACACAAGGCTGGAGCTTATATGATATTAATATTCATGCTTACATGCAAACTAGCAAATTTGGCCAATGTAAGGTAAGCACTTCTGGTACATTTAGAAAACAAAAATTATACCATAAAAAAGACACTAAGCTCTCACAGTTATTATGAATAGCAAATACTTATGGTAGTACCTAGCTTGAAATAGTTAAACTCCTCATTGGGCCATTAGGATCATGAAATCAATTTACTGAAAAAGTAGTAAAAATCATGAGCCTAGAATTTCAAGAGTGACTAGCAATTTTGGATAGCTCATTCTTTAAATGCACAGCTTGAGACAACGTAAAGGGGCCTGATTTTCAGAAAAAAGGGTTTAATATCCATCTCCTGAAAACGTGGTCTCAAATCGGGCAGTCACAGACTAAGGCAGTGAGAAACCACTTGTCACTTTTGAAATTGTTGATCATAATATATTCATGGACAATCTGACAAAAAACACATCAGATCAACAAATTGACTGTAGAAAATACTGAATTATTTAAGCCATAATTTTTAAATTTGGAAGCCAAAATCCATATAAACACATTTTCCATATCTCACTTACATTTAGATGCCTACGTTTAGATACTCAAGAGGGAAAATTTTTGGCCTGAACCTCTCTTCTCAATTTTACATAGTCTGTAAAAAGGAGGTGATCATAACTTGTTTAGTTCACATGAGATTTATAAGGCCTGATTAATTTAAAAGGCTGTCTGAGATAAGGTAAAAGCTTAAGAGAAATATAAACTATTTTACCAAAAATATTTCTCCACCCAATATTATTAAAGAAGAAAACGTTTATATTATAAATAACGTCTCACCTACAGGGCTTCTTCTTGCTTACTTCAGTGATGTATCTGATATTTCACAAGACTATGTCATTTGGATGCAAGCCAGAGTTAGTCTTAATTACAGTTATTTTCCTGCCCAGTATCATTTTGATAATGTCAGGGAGAAACAAGGAACTCCACACAGAGTAACACATGTTTTGAAAAATAAAATAAAATAAAGAATTTTGTTCTTTTGCGGCATCATGAATATTGTGACTCAAGAGAAATCAATAATTAATCCACAGCTAAAGTGGCACTCAGTCAAAAGGCCACATATACATAAAAGTGAAAGTGTGTGTGTTGGTGAAGAAAGCTTCAAAAGTAAAAGGTTAGACTGTAGATACCATTTTATAAACAGGAACAATAATTTCTTTCCTAGCAGCCAACTTACATTTCTTTTTGCACATAGTTTTATACTCCACTGTACTTCACTATGCTCCCCACCCACAAATAAAGTAAACTCATAAAACCAGGAGGGAGGCATAGATTCTTTACAAAGAGATCTGCATAAGTTTGATCTTGAGAGTGGCATGTGAAAAATTACAAAAGTAATGTAACGGAAAAGTTTAAAATTTGTTTAAAAATTAAACTTCACACTGAACAGAAAAATTATTTTTGTAATGCACAGAATAGGCACAACTCTAGATGCATTCACACCCATAGAAATTCAGGGAGATATTTCACAATGATCCATATGTGCTTTGTTCTAATGTCACTCCACAAACTGTTTTATAGATTTATGATGATTATTAAAATATGTTACTAAGATCCAAAAATAGAAGAGGAAGGAAGATAGGTTACTGAAGTAAAAACAAAACAAAGCATATTCTCCACCAACTCCACCCCCTTTAGACTAAGCCCGTTTCACTGTGCCATATAATTTAAACAAGCAAGAGATGCAATTAATCTGAAAAGCAGGCTTGTTCCATATGGGTAGCACTTTGTTGTGGTCTGTTACAATAAGTAAATAGGTTGTAAGTATTCATTAAACTGGGAAGTAACAGCAAAAAGAGGTAAAATCAAAATAAGCAGAAAAATGTTAAAAATAGAAAAAATAGAGCACCTTCAACAGGTAATGAAACAGAGGTTGTGGTATGGACATTCCAGTGATTGAAAACATCAGGAGGGAAATCTAACTGATTACAGTCCTGATGGGTTCTGTGAATGTATATGCTTCAAAGACAATAGTTCTATTCTTACTATCAGATGAATTCTATCTCATGGATAAGAAAGACTAAGTGTGCACGTGTGCAATTTAGTAATTAATATAGCATTCTGCAAGGTTCAAGGTGATGTGATGCATACCTAATCCTTCAGTAGCTGTTCCAAGTTAAAACATAAATATCGATATATGGACTTTAAGTGCTTTTGTTAATTTCCAATTATAAATTTCCATTAAATTATTTAGCATATTCAATTAGTAACTAATTAGTGTGCTGAAGTGTTTGATATGGCAACAAAGTATGTGAAATATGGAGAGGAGCATACCTTTCTCTTCTAATCATCTAGTGCTTTTTAAATTGAATCTAGAAATGTTTTTGATATATGAAGTGAATCTTCAGCATCACGCAGGGGACGTTAGCTGGCAAACAGCATGAATGGGATGCACGTTATATTGCCAATCAATCATGACAAGTATTTTTACCTTAAATTGGGGGCTTCAGAATATTTTAAAAAACAAACGTATGGAACTATATTTAGTGTGACAATTTTTTTAGGATGCAAATATCAGATATTTCTGAGATCTGTCATATTTTAAGTAAGTAGGAATTGAAGCAGTACAGGAACAGTGTAGGTAGGTGAGAACAGAGGTGTTAACAGGAGGGTATTGAGACCTAAACCACATTGTTATGGAACTTAGAGGACAGGGTGACAACAAAACAAAAGCTCTGGTTGGGAAGGATTCTTGAGATGTACATGCCTCAAGCCAGCTCATTATCATTTCCACTGGAAGATGCCTCTGGGCAGCTAAGCAGGTGGCCAGAGAATCAACAGGCATTTAAGAAAATTGGGACAAAGCAATTACTTTGGTAGACCCAACAGGGACACTATAAATAGGGTCATACTTATTCATCCTGGCTAGTACATGTCATAGCTTTGATTTGCATGGCTCTTTGGTCACTGCTGTAATATAGTACCATACAATAGCCTACAATTACTGCTTGTATCCTAAGAATATCTGCCCCAGGAGGAAAAGAGGGTGTAATTAAAAACATGATCCAATATGAAAAACCTATAGGCCATTTTATTGTCTTTATAAAGAGTTTGAGTAATTTACGAAGCAAATGGAACATCCATCTCACACACTTAAAAAAAACAACACAATACCACACACATACAGTTAGATCCAATTGTCAGTGCAATTAAAAATGAACAAACAAATGTCTCTGTGTGGTGGGGGAGACAGCATTTAATATAAATTAGGATTTTAAGTACAAATGGTATACAGATTTTTAGTGAATTAAACCAAAGGGCTTTGACAAAATAAACAATGAAGGGAATACAAAGGGCCATGGGAAGAGGGCTGAGGGATAGTGGCAGTGGCATTCTAGCTATCCCATGCTCTGAGCACTTAAGTGCATCCAGGGTACATCCTCCTAAATCCCACTAAGAATTTAGGAAGTGCTTTAAAACAGACAAGACAACGAAGTATACTGAGTGCCCTTAGTTGCCACCAATATCAAGGGAAGGAGAGAGGATGCTGGGAGCTTACACACCTTAAATCTCATGAATAAGCATTGTGTTGCCTTGCACAAACAGTGTTCTGAAAGCAGTGATGCCAAAACTGCTGAAAAAGTAAAGCTTAGATTTTCATGTAATCCACTGGTCAGTGGACGTTGTGCCTCCCTACGTGCCTCATCTATACAGGATGTGATCCTCCAACACCTCTGTTGAGAGCCTGGCTTTTCGGTTCAACATGTTGACACCTATGGTTTTAGCTCTGGATGTCCCTATTCCATGCCCTCTGTGTCTGCCTAGATGGCAGTCATCACATTTGCAAGAATGAAACCCAAAACACTGAGAAGAAAGTGAGTCAGATGTACTATGATTGAGAGTTAGCATCTACCATTTGGTAGCACTGGCCTCAAGTAAGTTTGAACATGCAAGCTCTTGAACATGTAAGCTCTTGACAATATATCTAGAGAGGCTCTTGAATTGGTTCCAGACATTCCATTTACAGCAAAATCCATTAGTAGTATGTCAGGTATATAACAACACAGAGTTGCAAGAAATAACTGCCCTATCATATTTAAAGATTATTTGAAATTATCAACAAATTGAATACACCCCCTGCTGCCTAAGACTTGCCATTCTGTTGTATGAGTATCTAAGATGTGCTTATGGAAAGGCCTCTTTACAAAGTAGTTGCAGAGATGCACCCAGTTGCCTTCATTCTGGTTACCTTGGTAACTATTGCCACATGGACACACAAGAAATGGCCAATGATTCTGTAATTGCAGAGCCACTGATCATTCCTCAATACATTTAACTTCCTCTTCATAACTGGATGTACAGAGCCCATATGAGCAATATGGTCCATGTCATTCAGAGTGTAAAACCCCTTTGCAAGCTCCATGTATCCTCCCTTGCTCCAAACAAAGCAAAAAAAAATCACAATGATTCTGTTGTTGTTAGGGCCCTTTGACCCAAAGTAGTAGAGGCAAGACTTGCCCCTAACTCAGATAGGTAGAATTATACAGAATAATATTCATCTCTCTCCGAATAAGTTAAATTAAGAGGCAGAAGTAAACTATCTTTTAAAGTTTAGATATTTATAAAAGGTACTTATGTTTATTTTGCATAGATAAGCTGACAAAACTGCATTCCAGACATTATATTAAATCTACAGCTCAGAACTGCTTCTGAACTCTACATTCTTTCCAAAATAAACTATTGCTAACGCATGGCTTCAGATCAAAGCTACCAACATACTGCCATACAAAGATCATTGTTATTTGGAGATTTACTCTGTTACAGAAATTTTGATACATTAATTTAATTGAGCTCTAAATATGTTTGTAAAATTCTGAAGACAGCTGTTTTTGGCTAAATCCCAAATCAGTATAACAAAAGGACCTCCTCATAAATATCCATTGCAGCAATCAGCATAGCATTTTCATACAACTTATTGAGAAGAGCCAATATACTTCATGCTTATTGGACAAAAAATCCTATTATCTTACAATTTTCAGTCCTTCATAGGACAGTTAGACAAGTCTATACGTCCTACCTTTGACTTCAGGGGGATCACATACACAATTCTTTGCAAGATTAGGGGTCTTGGAATGGTAACTGAAGAGAACCCTAAAATGAAAAGTACCAACGTACTATATATGAAGATATTCTGGGTAAATAGGACACCAATGAATCTAAGAATTAATTTCTGATGTTTGTTAACAAAAGCATATTGAAAAAGTAGACTCAGACCAGTATGCTATATCAGCAATACATTGTTTGCTATGCAGTTCAAGTTAGCACAGTCAAATAAATTACACTCAAGCGAACCTAGCTTTAGTGAGAGTGACCACATTTCAAAACAAGACTCTGTTACACACAGTGATTCGATTAGCTATGGACGAGTTGTAACCTGTGGTGGTGTCGCATCCCTATTCCATTACTAGATCGTGTTTCAGCCCATACCTATAGTGACGGGCCATCAGAGGCTATGGCTCCACTAGAGAGAGAGTGTACAGTGGTGCCACTGTAATTTATCTAATGGAGGTGCTTTAAGATGACAGGAGAAATCTCTCCCATTAGCTTAATTACTCCAGGCCCCTGCTGAGCAGCGGTAGCTATATCGGCAAGAGACGCTTTCCCACCGATATAAGCACCAATGTGGACACCACTAAGTCGGCATAAATTATGTCATTAAGGAGAGTGGCTAATTCAAACCCGAGTGACATAACTTATGTCAACTTGAACTGTAGTGTAGCCATAGCCTAAACTTAAGTTTAAAGCACCGCTTAACTCGAATTTGACATTTTTGCATGTGGATGGGAAGAGAGTTAGTTATAACTCAAGCTAACTGTGCTGTGAAGACTGTGTGTGCACGTGCACATGCTTCTAAACCATGTTTCTGCAATTACAGACATTTTTAACTTTGAGTGTACATGCGTTTCTATTTAAGTTGTAGGTTTCAGAGTAGCAGCTATGTTAGTCTGTATCTGCAAAAAGAACAGGAGTACTTGTGGCACCTTAGAGACTAACAAATTTACTTGAGCATAACCTTTTGTGGGCTATAGCTCACTTCATTGGATGCATAGAATGGAACATATAGTAAGGAGATATATATACACAGAGAACATGAAAAGGTGGAAGTAGCCATTTCAACTCTAAGAGGATAATTAATTGAGATGAGCTATTATCATCAGGAGAAAAAAAATTTTTGTAGTGATAGTCAAGACAGCCCATTACAGACAGTTTGACAAGAAGATATGAGGATACTTAACATGGGGAAATAGATTCAGTGTGTGTAATGGCTTTGAAACTTTGAAGTTACCCATAGCTCAACAGTAAACCAAAACATGACCATTACAAATTGGAACATACCTTATGTTGGCTTTTCAACAGTAGTACACCTTAGAAGATAATGGGAGAGGCCTTTTACTTAATTGAAACATCAAATGTAACAATTATACATTTGTATAAGAAATATTAATTGATTCCCCACATTACTTCTGAAAAAGTTGAACTGAATTGCATGAAATGGTATTTGCAGTCTTATTAGATGAAGAATATTGACCATGAAAAAGCTGATATATATATGTCAAACAGATGGTTAAGGATTAATGCCTCTTTTACCTGTAAAGGGTTAAAAAGTTCATCTAGCCTAGCTAACACCTGACCAGAGGAACCAATGAGGGAACAAGATGTTTCAAAAGGAAGGAGGGAAGTTTTTCCTTTGTTTAGAGTTTCAGTTTCAGCCGGAGTGAAAAAGAATCCAAGAGAAACAGCCTCTATCAGAGTAGTAAGTTTTAGAAGGGAAAAATAGGTTTTTATGTATTTTCTTTGTAACTTGTCCCTGTACCAATTAGGGAATTATCCAAAATTTGGGTATATGGCTATTTTGTTTTGTGTGTAACTCAAATTGTGCCCGGAAAAACATCCTCTGTTTTATGATTCTGTTTGTCTGTGAGAGTAGCTGGTATGCTAATCTCTCCCAGAGGGTTTTCTTTTACCTTTCCTTTTCTTAATTAAAAGCCTTTTTCTTTCATGATTGATTTTTCCTTAATTTTAGATCCAAGGGAAGTTGGATCTGGAATCACCAAGGAGTTGGTGGAGAAAGGGAAGGGGGATGGTTAATTTCTCCTTTTGTTTTTGGTCCAGGGGATTTTGGGTTCTGTGTTCACCAGGAATTGGTGAATTCCCTCAAGACTATCCAGGGGAAAAGGTGGTACTTGGGGTGGGGGTGCGATACCAGATCTAAGCTAGTAATTAAGTACTCTAAAAGTTCAGAGTGGGAAGGCTTTTGACATATATAAAAGGGGTTGTGTACGTAGATGGATGCACCTATTCATTTGGATATAAAATCCTCTGTCATCTTATTTAAAAGATTCCCCGAAGTGCAAGTATTTTTTCACTTAACTTAGCGCCTCTGACTTAAAACAACCAAAAGGTACTGTAAATAAAACCATGACCTTTTCATTATCTTTTGAAAAACAGCTCCATTATTAAACTGAATTAAGGACTATGACACGAGTAAATCCTTTCTTCACACAGGGCCAGCTCTATCTCATTTTGGCCGCCGCACAAGTATGGCGGCATGCCACGGTGGGATCTGCTGCTCTCGGGACGCCCGGTTTCGCGGCTCTGGTGGACCCTCCGCAGGCATACCCTGGGCGGAGGGACCAGCTGGTCCATCTCCCCGCGTTACCCAACTGGCCGCTTCAGGAAGGCAATCGTGCCTGTGGATGCCTCCACCGGAGCCCGGCAGGGAATGCAGCGTCCCGATCTCAGATACCGCAGGGGGCTGGGAGGAGGACAGATGGGATTGGCTGCAGGGAAGGTTGTTTTTTCCCACCAGAAGCCGGGGGGATCCAGCGGGACCCCCACTAGAAAAACACACTAGCATGCCCTCCCACGCATAGCCCCTGCGGAAGGTCCACCGGAGCCGCCTGCCACCCTCCCATCAACCAGTGGTGCGCCCCCCATGGCATGCCGCCCCAAGCACGCGCTGGGACCTGGAGCCGGCCCTGTTTTCACATAAAGTAGTCATAGCTATGGGACTAGTCCCATAGTCACTAGTTCTATAAGATAAATGATGACTATTTAGGTGAGCAAGAGTTGCAGGATCAGGCGCTTTTCTGGAAATAGATCTTCCAAAGAAAAAGAGGTGGAGGTTAAGGCTGGTCCTAGCCTTTCAGACTCTACAGCTTGTATACATGAACACTTAGTTTATGGTAAGCTGGGTGTGAATATACAATGCACTCAACATCTGCACACTGTCCATATGGATCCTGCTCACGTGCACTACAATTTCTGCAGTTCACTTTCAAAGCAGGGTAGATCAAACGCACATAGATGAAAAGTGCACTATGGAACTTTTTGTGGACCCTGCTGGCATGCACTGAGACAGTTGGGTGCATGTAAGTTTAGGGCAGGAGATTCGCACCCTGGCTTGCCATAAACTCAGCATTCATGTAGACAAGTCTTACATTTATTCTATTTTTGATGCCATGCATGTACAGATTTGAGATCAGAACCAATCTCTTAGGGCCTGTTTGCACAGAGACTTAGCGAGCAGCAAGCCAGAGTGTAAATGTATAGCACACTAGCCTGCCACTCATTAAATGGCCATGTGGACCTCACGACTGTTCACTAAAATGTTCCATAGTGTGCTTTGATGTACTACAGTATAAAACTGTAGTTCAACACAGTGACCTCTGAAATGGGTACTTCAGATGCTGAAACATACTGAAGAAAAACAAAAACAAACCTGAAGTCACTGATTTCATGTTCCCAAAGAGTTTACGTTTTCCAATTTATTTATTTTTTTTGCTGTTTCTTGGAGCTCATAATTGTTGCTGCTTTTTCTCCAATAATTCATAAGAATATTAATAAAAGAACAGGAACGCATGGCAGAAGCACTTGGAGTAGAAGAAATAATTTATCTTAAATAGTTTGAGGAACACACATTTCTGAAAGAGTGCACATATGCATGTGATTATTTATAGTCGTACAAGTTATATTCAGAAGGAGCCAGATGGTTCTAACAGCACATATGCTATCTTCAAGAGAGAACTTCTGAAGCAAACTTGGGACACTCATCCCTACATAGAGCTGGCAGTGACTTGGAGGTTCTCAGGACTACATTCAGCTTTGAAATCCGTTACAGTTGCACTTGCTTACACAAGAGTTCAGTTTGGCTTAGAGTCAAAGAAATAGAAGAGGAGGTTACTTACCTTGTGCAGTAACTGACGTTCTTTGAGATAAGTGTCCCTGTGGGTGCTCCACTCTAGGTGTCGGTGCGCCCCTGCGCCTTTGATTTTTTGCAGCAGTACTCGTAGCAGCCACGCATGCTTAGAACCTGTCACTCAGAGTATGTCACTAGTGAGCTTGCGCGGCCGGTACCCTCAGTTCCTTCTCTACAACGGAGGCTACACCAACTCCGAAGTAGAGGGGAGGAGAGTGGGTAGTGGAGCACCCACAGGGACACATCTCGAAGAACGTCAGTTACTGTACAAGGTGAGTAACCTCCTCTTCTTCTTCGAGAGATGTCCCTGTGGGTGCTCCACTCTAGGTGACTTTCAAAGCAGTGTATCTCAAGGAGGTAGGGACTTCGGATCTGGCAGGAATGCGTAAGACAATACTGCCCTGCCTAATTGAGTGTCAGAGAGAGGGCCTTGAGTAAGGGCATAGTGAGTAACGAATGTATGTGGTGGGAGGACCAGGTGGCCACCCTACAAATGTCAGACAAGGGTACTTGCGTAGGAAGGCTACAGAGGTAGATACAGATCTAGTGGAATGTGTCCTGATCAATGCCGGAGGTGTAATGTCTTTATCTGATAATAGAGACGTCGCATGCATCAGAGATCCATTTCGAAAGCCTCTGGGTAGAATAGCCACGCCCTTTTGGAACGGTCCTGCAAATAGAGACAAAGAGTCCAGGAGAGTTTCTGGAAGGGTTTGTTCTGTCCAGATAAAAGGATAAGGCCCTACGCACATCAAGTGTGTGCATCGTGGCCTCGAAGGAGTTTGCATGTGGTTTCGGGAAAAGTTGGTAAATGTATGTTGGTTCATTGAGGTGAAGAGCATGAACTTTTGGAAGGAAATTTTTGGGTCGTAAACGTACGCAGTAACTGTTTGTCCTTGAAAAGAAGAGGCACATTTGTGGATCTGCCATAAGAGCTGCTATTCTCGCCTGCCCGTCTTGCGGAGGTAATGGCCACAAAAAGGAACTGGTTTCATCGAAGAGGTGCAAAAGGGAAGCAGTGGAGCTAAGGGCTCAAAAGCTGTTGTAGAAACGGTACCCTAGGTGAGATTCCATGGAGGGGTAGGTGGCTTAATGTCTGGATATAGGGTTTGGAGTCCAAGGGATGTTGGCTGATGGGGAGAAATGGGTAGCGGCTTAATTGAGTAATGCAGGGAGATGAACGACAGGACAGATTGGATTGGTGAAGAAGCCAGGAGGGGTTGCTAACATGATAAAAGGCAATGTTGGTGGATGAGAGGTCAAGGAGAACGGTTTGGTTGAACCTTTGAGCGGTGAAAGCTCATGGGACTGGGGTAGAGGATTGATTGACGGCTCTCGATATGGAGAACCTGCTGGTTGTCTCGGTTCCATGAACGGGTTTGCAGGTCATTCCAGAAAGAAAAATTTTTGTGGAATCCTGGCACGAATCCGGTGCGGCCGTTATGCTAAGAGGTGAGGAACCTGGTGTGAGCAATGGCCTTGTGCCAGGGGGAACTGATGGCACTGCGCATTTAAGCGAGATTAGGGACCGGTGCCATGAGATCATGTGAAATGCGTCCCGAGGGAGTGGTTTGCCCAGTCCTTGCCCTGGAGCAGAAATTGAGGCATTTCGTGTTTTTAAGGGTTGCTGAAGAGATCTATGGTTGGGTGACCCCAAGTGCGAAATATGGGTAAAGAATGATTCCCTTGTCTATCTCCCATTGTGCTCCGAAGGGAAATTTCTGCTTAGCATCTGCTTGGCAGTGGTGTTCATCACGCCTGGGATGTAAGCAGCTGATATCTGGATGTGGTTCGCAAGGCACCAATTCCAGAGTTTCATGGCCTCTGAACAAAGAGAGTGGGACGAGCCCCCCTTGTCTGTTTACGTAGAACATGCAGGCAATGTTGTCTGTCTATTATGCGTACATGCTGATTCTTGATTAGTGGGAGGAAGCAACGGCAAGCATTCCGGATAGCTCGAATTCTAGAACGTTTATGTGCAGGGAGGTCTCGGAATGAGACCATAGCCCATGTACTGTTGTGGTGAGAGATATGGGCCCCCAGCCGGTGAAGAGGATGCGTCGGTTGCCATCATCACAGTTGGTGGAGTCTGGAGGAGGGGACTCCAGAACAGAGGTTGTCGGGGACTGTCCACCATATGAAAGAGTCCTTGACCTGGTAAAGGTATGGTTAATTGTTTGTTTAGTGAGTGCACGTTTGGTTTGTAAACCGTGGCCAGCCAAGCTTGGAAGCACCTCATGTGGAGACGTGCATTCTGGACCACGAAAGTGCACGAGGCCATGTGCCCCAGTAGTTGGAGGCAGTCTCGGGCGGCGACCCGAGGGCTGCTGTGAAGCCTTGTAGCCAGCAGTTTATAGTATTGAATGGTCGGGTGGAAGGGATGCCCGTCCGGTTCTGGAGTCGAGGCTTGCTCCTATAAAGTCCAGGTGCTGGGTAGGACTTAATGTGGATTTGTTTTCGTTTATTTGCAGGCCCAGGGATTGAAAGCATTCGATGGTGATTTTTGTGAAGCGGAGGGCCTCGGCGTGTGTGGAGGCCTTGAGAAGGCAATCGTCCAGGTAGGAATATTATAACTCCTTTTCCTGAGGTAGGCCGTGACTACCGCTAGAAGTTTGGAGAAAACTCGAGGGGCAGTGGAAAGGCCAAATGGTAGAACTCTGTATTGGTAATGCGTTCGAGCCAAGGGTAAAAAACGAAGAAAACGTCTGTGGGCCTGGGTGGATAGTGATGTGAAAATAGGCGTCTTGTAGGTCGAGGGCTGAAAACCAATCGCCCTGCTCCAGGGCTGGAATTATGGTGGTGAGAGTAACCATCTTGAACTTTTGCTTCTTGACGAAATTGTTGAGCCTCCTGAGGTCGAGGATCGGTCGCCATCCTCCAGTTTTCTTCTGTTAAGGAAATAAGGGGAGTAGAATCCTTTCCCCTTGTGGCATTCGGGCACGAGTTCGATAGCACCCAGGTGAAGGAGATGTTGTACTTCTTGCTGGAGGTGTGGCTCGTGAAAGGTGTCCCTGAAGAGGGACGGGGAGGGTGGGTGGGTGGGAGGTAAGGAGAGGAAGGGATGGAATACCCGTTGTGATGACCTCTAGAACCCACTTGTCGGTGGTAATATTCTGCCATTGGTGTAAAAATGGCTGTAGACGGTGTCCAAAGATAGTTGTAGGCAGTGCATACGCTGGAGTTGGGGACGACGTTTTACGAGACCCTCGACCAAGGTTCAAATTTGCTTATTATTTTGAGGAAGTTGGGGCATCCCGGAAGAATTTGGGGCGACGCCACTGGTATCTGGACCTCTGGCGTTGGCTTATTATTTTGGTGTTGTTGTTGTTGATCCTGAGATCTTGGGAAATGCTGAGTATATGAGGGGGGTAGCGCGGACGGTGGTAAGGTTGATATCTGTACTGTCGCCTTCTGTTTGTAGGGGTTTGGATACCTAAGGACTGAAGAGTTGCCCTTGAGTCCTTCATGGAGTGAAGCACCTCATTAGTGGTGGAAGCAAAGAGTTTGTCACCATCAAAAGGGAGATCCTCTATGGTGCTCTGAACCTCGCGAGGAAAGAGAGAAGAGGAAAGCCATGATCCTCGGCGCATGACCACCGCCGTAGCGGTGGATCTTGCTGCAGTATTGGCTGAATCCAGAGCTGCTTGGAGAGCCGTGCGGGATATGATTTGGCTCTCGGAGACTAAAGCTGTAAACTGTTGTTTCTTGTTGTCTGGGATGTGTTCAATAAAGTTCATGAACTTGCTGTAGTTTCTATGGTCGTACTTTGCTAGAATTGCGGTATAATTGGCAATTCGAAATTGTATCGTTGAAGAGGCATATACCTTACAACCCAGCAGATCTAGGCGTTTGCCTTCTTTGTTGGCTGGGGTATGGCGGAAATACTGTTTGTTTCTCTGATTGGCTGCGTCCACTACCAATGAGTTTGGCGCAGGGTGTGAGAAAAGGAATTCAGAGCCCTTCGAGGGAAGAAGTATTTACGGTCTGCTTGTTTGCAGGTAGGCTGGCTTGTGGCTGGAGTCTACCAGATGGATTTAGCAGGTTCCAAAAGGGCCGGATTAATTGGTAATGCCAGTCTGGATGACGAAGATGGTTGCAGGATGTCCATTAGCTCATGTTGTTGGTCAGGTACTTCCTCCAGATTCATTCTAAGCTCACTGGCAACCCTTTTGAAGAGATCTTGGAATCTTGAAAAATCGTCTGATGGTGGGGGAGGGGAAGGAAGTAAAACCTCCTCAGGTATTGGACCAGTTGATACATCAGGTAATACTGGATCAGGAGCTGGAGTTAATTGATCCTGAGTATGGGAGGGTGCCACCAAGTGAGTCATAGGATTTAGACGTTCGCGTCTAGTTTGAGTAGAGTAGCGGACGTGCTGCCCAGGGAAAGATGGCCACGGAGTCCAATACTGCCATGGTGATGGAAAAGGCATAGGTGGTGCCATCCAGGGGTTAACACACCAGGAGGCGGGATCTTGAGAGTGGTTTGGGACAATTTTCCTGTGTCCGCAGGTGACAGGACTCAGAGGGTAGAATTGCGATTGTCCTGGAACATCACTCTGTAGTTCAGACTCCTCCTTGCTGGAAGAAGGCTGCTCAGACCCTGAATCATTTGTCAGGGAGAAGCCATCCCCAAGAAAAGGTGATTGCAGTGTAGGTGACACTAGGAGGTCACTTGAGTGGGTAAACTGCAGCGCTAGGGCAATCCTGTGAGGGAAGCCGGGCTGACACCGGCGTTCTTAATCTTGGCTCCGTGCCAAGTAGAGATAGTAATGCCAGTGCCGGAGGCGGTGCCGTGCTATTAATAGCAGGCTGCGGTGCCTCAGCAGGTGCCTGAGTTGTCAGTGCCGCATTCATCGCGGTGCCGATTGGTGCCATAATCGAGGCAGGCAACTGAAAGCCTGTTGCCTCGGCACCAGAGCCTCCCGCTGCCGCCAAAAGCACAGGCGGGTTTAGCGCGGTACCAGAGGAGCCTGGCTCATCAAACGTACTCAGGCGGGGAAGCACCGGTAAGGAGACCGTGGATCGGACAGGGGAGGGTTTGTCAGTAAAGTTGTGTGTAGATTTTGGGTGCTCCCGTTTAGCTGTTTTCTTCAGCTTTTTTGAAGGGTTAGAGCCGAGTCTGAGATCGGAGGCAGAGTCCGCGCCGGGGTCTGAGGTGGACTGCAGGGATTTTTGAAGCAAGATAAGTTTTAGCTTCAACTGTCTATCCTTCCTCGCTCTGGAACTTAACTTAGCGCAGTGAGTGCATTTTTGGGGAATATGAGTCTCCCCCAAGCATTTTATACACTGGGGGTGACCATCCGAGAGAAGGATAGCGTCCTTACAGGAAGAGCAGCGCTTGAAGCCTGTGGAGCCAGGCATATTTGAAGCGGCTGAGAAAACAAGAATTTTTTTTTTTTTTTAAATAGAATGAAGAAAGGTAAGTAACACTAACTAACAACTAACTAACAGGAAAAAAATTGTCTAACTATAGGTATTTTGAGATGGGAAAAGAAATCTGAAGGAGTCTGCTGAGCTCCGTCTCAAGCCGGGGGCGGTAGAGAAGGAACTGAGGGTACTGGCCGCGCATGCTCACTAGTGACATATTCAGAGTGAGTGACAGGTTCTAAGCATGCATGGCCACTACAAGTACTGCTGCAAAAAATCTCCGATCAAAGGCGCAGGGGCGCACCAACACCTAGAGTGGAGCACCCACAGGGACATCTCTCTCTCGAAGAAATAGTTTGCAAGGACTACCCCATAGTGTCTTTAACTAGATTCAGCATTCATAGCTGAAAAGTGGAGCAAGTGAAAAAAAAAAAAACACCAAAAAAGCTCTATATGTGTCAGTATGAAAAAGTAGCTTTTTAATATTGAACTTCTAGCCAATGCATATTTTAAATTTAAATATTTTAACAAAATGCATATGTTAAATTTGCTTTTCAATTAATGAAAAATGCATGAAAATGGGTCAGAAATGTGCAGGTTTAAAAAAAAATCAATTCAAGGATCAACACTAAATTATTGATTGATCGGATTCTGGTTTATCAGATGTTAATTAAAAAGAGTTAAGAAGGATGAAATAACCTTGATTTACAAGGCACCAACTAGACACTAAAAATAATGTTTTTAGAAGTAGGATGACCAGACAGCAAGTGTGAAAAATCGGGATGGGGTGGGGTAGGGTTAAATAAGAGCCTATATAAGGAAAAAACCCCAAAATCAGGACTGCCCCTATAAAATTGGGATATCTGGTCACCCTACTTAGAAGTAATTCTTGTAAGATGTGTCAACACTTACTAAGAGATAAATGGCCAGAACTTCCCATACTGCCACTGGGTCTAACTTCTACCTGGACAGCCACTAGAAATAGGGAGAGAAGACATCTATTTAGCACCTTATCCAGAGGCAACCGGGTAGGTTTACTCCCACAGGCACAAGCACTGCAATTTGTACTTCACCGTCTGGATCTAGATTGCCTTGTTATATAATGTTGAATCTGCCTTTCCTGTCACTGGGAATGCACCCCGCCCCCATTGCCCAGTTCCACCACTTTGTGGGCTGTCCTGTGTGATCAGCTATAACCCTGCTGGTATAGCACAGGTATCAGGAAGTCTTCACCAGTGAGCCACAGATTGACTTTCTGCTGCTGGAGGCTCCACGCCTGTATGCTGCTACAACACACAATAGAACCTTGCTGTTCTATTCACTAATACATGACAAACTTGAAGATTTCCATCTGAATTTTAAACACCCAGCAGGTCTATGGATAATTATTTGGATCTCTAATTTTTTTTTTTTAAAGCAAACATGCCAGAAATCAGTGATTAAAATGTAAGCATCAGAAGACTTCACGCTGTCAGCTGTCACTTAAACTAGCCAATTTTACCTTAAATAAAATTATTGCAATATCAGCCTATTTCTCTTTACTTCCCTATACTAGAAGGAACAACATGAATTCTGTAAACAGTAAGATAAATACAGAATCAATAAAATACTTGACTGAAATTGAACAATTTTCTAAGACATAATCATTCTGAAAACCAGTATATTTCTTTATCACTACTAATTTTTAGGGCTGTTAATAAATCACAGTTACACACAATTAAAAAATGATTTTAAAAAAATCAATTGCCCTGTTAAATTTCAATTGTATTCTATTGTTTATTAAATATTTTGGGATGATTTTCTACTATTTAATATATCTTGTATTCTATTATAATTGAAATAAAAGTGTGTATTCTGATTACAAATATTTTCACTGTAAAAATGATAAACAAAAGAAACATTATTTCTCAATTCACCTCAGACAAGTACTGTAGTACAATCTCTTGTGACAGTGCAACTTACAAATGCAGATTTATTTTTGTTACATAACTACGCTCCAAAACAAAACCATGTAAGCCTTCAGAGCCTATAAGTCCATTAAGTCCTATTTCTTGTTCAGCCAGTCCTTAAGACAAACAAGTTGGTTTACATCTGCAGGAGATAATGCTGCCTGCTTCTTGTTTACAAGGTCACCAGAAAGTGAGAAAAGGCATTTGCAAGGCACTTTTGTAGCTGGCATTGCAAGGTATTTAAGTGTCAGATATGCTAAATATTCGTATGCCTCTTTGGCCACCATTCCAGAGGACATGTTTCCATACTGATGACACTCATTGATTAAATGTGTGACTGAACTCTTTGGGGGAAAATTTAACGTCCCCTGCTCTGTTTTACCTGCATTTTGTCATATATTGCATGTTATAGCAGTCGCAGATGATCACCCAGTATGTTGTTAATTTTAAGAACACTTGCCCTGCAGATTTGACAAAACGCAAAGCAGATACCAGTGAGAGATTTCTAAAGATAATTATGGTACTTGACTCAAAGTTTAAGAATTTGAAGTACCTTCCAAATTCTGAGAGTGATGAGGTGTGGAGTATGCTTTCAGAAGTCTTAAAAGAGCAACACTCCAATGCAGAAACTACAGACCCCGAACCACCAAAACAGGGGAGGGGGGACACCATAAGCAAAACAAAACCAACAAACCAAGAACCTTCTGCTGGTAGCATCAGACTCAGACCATGAAAATGAACATGCATTGGTCTGCACTGCTTTGGATTGCTATCAAGCAAAACCTGTCATCAGCATGGATGCATGTCCTCCGGCAGGGTAGCTGAAGCATGAAGAGACATATGAATCTTTAGCACATCTGGCATTTAAATACCTTGACATGCCAGCAACAAAGGTGCCATGCAAATACCTGTTCTCACTTTCTGGTGACCTTGTAAACAAGAAGCAGGCAGCATTATCTCCTGCAAATGTAAACCAACTTGTTTGTCTGAGCGAATGGCTGAACAAGATAACAGACTGAATGGACTTGCAGGCTCTAAAATTTTAGATTGTTTATTTTTGAATGCAGGTTTTTTGTACATAAATTCTACATTTGTAAGTTTAACTTTCATGATAAAGAGATTGCAGTATAGTACTTATATGAGGTGAAATAGTATTTAATTCTTTTGTTTTTTACCGTGCAAATCCTTTAATTAAAAAATATTAAGTGAGCATTCTACACTTTGTATAATACATCTGAAAATGTAGAAAACATCCAAAAATATTTAAATAAATGGTATTCTATCACTGTTTAATTGTGTGATTAATCTTTTTAATTGCTTGACAGCCCTACTAATTTTTATTTATATTGTTTCCCAAAATTTACAACTAGCTTTTAGAAAAGCCATCCATGAACAATTGGTAGGAAGGGCTTGTATGCTATCTTAAAATAGATCTTAGCCTCTCTGTAAGAATTGTTCTTAATTTCATTAGGTTACCTAATTTCATAAAGGGATACCAAATATCCCAACTAAAATAATAGAATATTTCTGGGAGGTGGGAGTGAATCTGACCTTTTTGAAATATTAATTCAACTCCTTAGCTACAAACTCATGGTTTGTATTGTAGAGCTCAATGAAAAAAATCCATCAACTCAGTAAAATGATAAAATGAGTTTAACCAGATCCCTTAAATTAAACAATGACTTCTAATCTATTCCAACCAATATAAGAGAACCAAACACACCTAGAGGTCATAGGCCTTTAAAAAGATCTGTTCAACTTTCACCAAGTTATCAGCACTACCTTACAGCAGGACAGCATGTGAGCAGATATGGAGAGGCATCTCCCCAGCCAGGTGTTTACACAAAAACAGACTCAAGTAACAATCCATTGTAAAACCCAGAAAAAAATACAAGGATGGGTCATTCAAGTTAATAGAAAGACATTGAAAACAACTGGGGATTTTCCGACTTTGAATCTCTATAGTGACTGGAAAAAAAAAATCCTGCAAACTTTTTTACAATGGATGGTACTTGAAGTGAAAGTCACCTACACTCACACTGCAATGAGACAGCCACAGCTGGCCCTGCCAGCTGACTCTGTTTAATTGCAGTGTGGACATTTGGGCTCAGGCTGGAGACCAACCCCTGGGACCTTGCAAAATGGAAGAGTCCCAGAGCTCAGGTTCCAGCCCAAACATCTACACCACAATTAAACAGCTCCTACAGAGCCCCTTAGCCTGAGACCCTTGAACCACAAGTCAGCTGGCACAGAATAACCATGGGTGTCTAATTGCAGTGTAGACATACTCTGAGGGACAGTTTCTATGTGTGAAGCAGTCTGAAATGCTGGATGCTTATTATAGTTTGGAGTATGCTGAGAAACTGATCAAAGGCAATAGGTGACTTGTATTAGACAAGGAAATTGTGTCTAATGTGCAAGTGTAAAGCCTGAAGTTGTCTCTTTATATTTCCTGTGTAACTTGTATGTTTGCTTGTCTTACTATTTTATCTTTGAATCTGTTTTTTTCCTACTAAATAAACCCTGCTTTTACCTCAAACAGGGTTATGCAAACTAGGTGCCCTATGGGGGCCAAGTAAGCTGGTATCTGGGTAGTGGGGGGTGGTTTCACACCTTTTGGAATGACATACCAAAGGCAAAAATTCAGAAAGAGTCTCTTAGTTAAGAGCTCAGGAAGGACAAATTTGGGAGTCTCAGGACAGGAAGCACTGTTGGTGTCACTTTGTAAAGAGTAACTAGGTGGAAATCAGGGTAAAACCTTGTGATTGTAAGCAGATTCAGATCAAGTTTGGTAACATACACATTGGCCCTGCTTGAAATCTCTTACAGCAAATCTTTGCCCAGAGTGGGATTTTTTTTTTAAATAACCAAAATTCTAACTGCGTGGATATTATTATTATTAAATGTAAATTTAAGTACTTCTGTTGATTAAGGTATGGCTACACTGGCACTTTACAGCGCTGCAACTTTCGCGCTCAGGGGTGTGAAAAAACACGCCCCCGAGCGCTGCAAGATGCAGTGCTGTAAAGCCTCAGTGTAATCAGTGCTCCCAGCGCTGCACGCTACACCCATAGAGCTCTCTCCCAGCGCTGGTGCTCCGACCCCATTCACACTTCAAAGCGCTGCCGCGGCAGTGCTCCCACAGTGCTGCTGTGGCAACGCTTTGAAATTTCAAGTGTAGCCATACTCTAAGATATATCAATGGGATCTATAAACCAGCAAATAATATCAATTCTTATTTTTCATAAGAACACTGATGATACTTTCAGACTATTTGCCAAAAAGCTACAGAGCAGTGCATGGAACAGTTGCAATGGAACAGGAGAAAAATTTAAATTATTTTTATCTATGCAAAACCACAAACATACATCAGCAAAGGAAGTCTGGTGTCTAAGAACATTAAGACTGAATGACAATTTTCTATGCCTTAAAAACCCAAAGGCACCATTGTAAATTCACGTATTGCATGGCAATTAGTCCAACAACACATAATTTATTGTATTTTTTTAGCATAATACAACTGTTGCCTAGCAACATTAACTATGTAAGCATAGAGCAGGGGAAGATCAGAAGTCACGCTACATTTCCAAGCAGTCCAGTCACATCATTCTTTCTTCAAGTGTTTTCTGCAGTATCAAAATAACACAAAAAACTGACTGAGCAGAGCTAACATTTCTGTATTTAAGTACTTCATTGACTATACAGAAGCACTGCACAAAATATAAAATCTATTCAAGATTACAAGAATCTAAGATAAACTGGATATAAATATAGAATAACTAAGTTGTGTGAAATGTTCCCAGCAAAACTCAAATCCATTTCAAACTCAACATGTGTTTCAGGTTCATTTCAAATTTCAACAGACCATGTCTGTTGGACCATTTAAGGGATCATTGTTCTGTTTTAGAATGAACCTTGACAGAGATGCAACTCTGCATCCAAACCATAATTCCAACACAAAACCTGGTTAACTTCAGTGGATTTTTTTTCTTCAGAGTCCTAAATCTCTAAGTGAAATTTGGGGGCTACAAATCCACATAGTCCAAAAACCACAGAAATTGTTAGCATAAAAACTGTTCAAAGAGAAACCAGCAAGTTTCACAAAATCATAACCCCACTTAATTTCAGGTCAAACCAAATGAAACGGGAGGATATGCAATATTTCAGATTATGCATAATTTTAGAGAGATGGGTTACAGATGTAAACCCTGGTTTAGAAGTTTTATGGGAAAAAGAGCTCTTCAGTTCTCTCACTTAACCTCTAGAAAGAGCTAAAGATGATTTCTTACCTGTTGCTGACATAGAATCATGGGGTCAGAAGGGACCACAAGCATCACCTAGTCTAACCTTCCAAGAGGAGGATTTGTTTTTAAACCACCCGAGAAGATGGCTCTACAGAATCCTTTCGAGAGCCTCCCATGAAGGAGCTTTCACAACCTCTCTAGGCAGTCTGTTTCATTGAGACTGCTGTCTTGTCCCTTCTTAACCTCTTCTTTTCCAAACTATGATTTGCATATATAGTTCTTCGGCTCCCTCTGTGGACAAGTAGAGAAAACAATCCATCTTTGTACTGCTAATAGGGAGAATTTGTATATTCTAGTGACCCAAACTAAACAATCTGTGCTTTTCCATACTTCCATACTGTGATATATGAGAAGCCTATAGTAACAAAGCAAAGACTCATCGACATGGCCCCTCCTGCTGGTCGTTGTGAGAATTAGCTCTTCACCAGCTTCGGAGCGCCCTCTGCTGGTCAGCTGATGTCTCACCTGCCTCAGGCCCTATGTCCCTCCTGGACCCTGGTGCCCTTTTCCTCAGGATTCTACCCCAGCAATAACCTCCATACTCCAGGTCTTCCCTCCCTTGGGAACTCCCAAACTCTTAACCCACCTTGCCTCAGTGGCTACTGCCAGTCATCACCTAGCCCCTGCTGACTGGAGAAGACTGCAGTCTGTAAAGGCCACTCATAATTGGCCAGGGAGTCAGACCAGCTGCCTCTGGCAAAGCCCAGACTGCACCTCTACAGCCCCAGTACCTTTGTTAGGCCTTGCACAAGGCCTGCTGTCTGGGGAGTTGCCAGGCTGGAGTGCTCCAGCTCCTCTTGCCTCCTCCCGAACACCGTTCCCTGTACCCTGAGCTCTCCGGCAGCCAGGTCCTTCTCTCCCTAGAGCTAGAGAGAGATTGTTCCAGCTCCTGGGCTCCAGCCCTCTTGTAAGGGCCAGCTAGGCCCAGACTGAGCTGGCCACAGCTGTGGCTGCTTTCCCCATCAGCTTAGCTTTTCCGAGGCCCAGCCTCTCCAGGGCTGCTTTTAACCCCTCTTTACTGGAGTGGGGCAGGTGCCCCACTTACACCTATATTGTGTCATCCATTAAATTAGTTATGCATTTTTAAGGAAAATGTCAAGAGGTAGTGAAACATAGGAGAACATGTGGAACTTACCCTAGATACAATTTTGCATTCATTTTTTTTTTCATAAAAAATATATACATATCTTTCATCAAAGAAGGTACATGTTTGAATTAAAGTTGATACTGGATCATTTTAACTGGCTTGCAGCAGAGAGTCAAACAATACTGGAAAACACTTCAACAAGTCCCTGATCTCATGATCCTGCTAATAATGAAATAAGAGTGAAATAATTTGTTAATATGAAATTTATAGGGCTCTTCCCCCATCTCTCCCCCCCCCTCCCGACACTGAAAACAGTGCTACTGAGTAAGGACTACAGGGCTGACCCACAAGGATTGATGTGTTGTAGTAACTGCACAGTTCTAATGGAACTATAACAAGACTATGACCAATGAAGTTACTTGAAGTATTCCCTTGAATAAGACTAGTAGAAGCTAAAATGCATTACAAATCATTTACTGCGCTTTCATCAATGTAGCGCTAAGATCATACTTGCAATTTTATACCAGCTACAGTCCTTCCACTATATTCAGTTCATAAATATGAAAATCTGTACACTTGGCTCCAGACCCAAAGCCCTCCGGAGTCAATGACTTCAATGTGCTTTGGAGAAGACCTATGATGAGAATATGGTGTAGTTCATCAGCAAATTGAAATCTTGACCCAAAACAGAAGCCAGTGGCACACTTCTACCAACTACAATTGGCCAGGATTGCACCTTATATTTCTTACTTTAAATTAGTATTGATGCTCAGGTGGATGAGGTAGAACTCCCCAGTGGAACACAGTAACATCCAGAAGGAGTTGGTAGACCACTGGAATCAGAAACACATGACTAGATGAACTAAGGCAAAGGAAAGAGGATATCATTACAGTTTGCTCATTTTGTACAGCTAGTTCTGGGAAGTTTTGATTTAGTATCTCAGATCTCAAGGGGAGAGGGGAACACATGATCATCTTGTCTGAGCTTCTGCATAACAGACCAAAGAACTTCAACTAATAATTTTCTGCATCAAGCCTATGTATTTGCTTTTACTGGGCTCATTTTATCCATATTAAAAACAGTTGAACTCAAAGGGTATGTCTATACTGCCATTAGACATCCAGGGATGGCCTGTGCCAGCTGACTTGGGCTCCCTGTGTTTGGGCTAAGGGGCTGTTTAATTGCAGTGCAGACATTCACGCTTGGCCTACGGCCAGAGCTCTGGGCTGTGAGGTTGGAGAGTCCCAAGCTCCAGCCCAAGCCTGAACATCTGCACCACAATTAAAAAGCCCGTTAGCCCAAGCTTGCAAGCCTGAATTATCTGGCACAGGCCACTGTGGACTTTTAATTTCAGTGTAGACATACCCTAAGATTGATTGATTTTTTCTCTCATTATATTAGTTCCTGGGCCTGGATTAGAAAGCAGGGTCTTACTGGCTGCCATTTTGAACACTCACCATTAATACCAACAGCCTCATTATGGCATTCTTCAATGCTTTCAAAGAACACTTTATGATCTGACAACAATTCACTGCAAATAATTTAAAATGATTTCACTAAAACATTTTTTAATAAAACAGAAAGCTCAATGCAAAGTGCAATTCTCCCTAGAAAGCCTTACGTTCAACAAAATTCACCATATGAAAGCAAAGTTGTGGCAAAAACAACTGTTAAAATACTAGAGTTATAATCACAACTTAATGCAAACTGCTTTCCATTTATCTCCTATTAGTATTAATGAGAATTATTCAGATTTGATCTACACATTCCACGTGTTTTCCTATTTAGGGAAGTAATAAAGACTATTAAGCCAAAATAAATACTACTACTAAAAACTGTTCTGCTAAAACGCAGCATGTCCATTTCTAAAGGCTACTGATACTGGCAAACCTTTGCCTCCCCACCCCCAAGATATAAGACATTATTTTAAGTCTGAACCCTTATCAAAATTTACTATAAAAATCTTTCAGAGAGTCCCTGTCAATTTCTTATAGATTCCCAGCGCTCAAAGAGGCACATGGAGGAAAAATAAAGAAAGTGTACATGGTGAATCAAAGTTTTTAAAACAAAAAACTCCATTTCCAACATTTTATTCTTACAAACTTAAACTGATCGTAACAGATGTGAACAAACATTCCTCAAAATCCAGTGTCCTTTGACTAGGTCAGGAATGTGGCACATCGGTCTCCAAAGGGCTGTAGAAGTATAAAAACACTCCCTCTGCATCACTTGTTAGACTATCTGCAGGGGTAACTAACAGTTCCCAACAAGTTCTTGTGCAGTCACTCAGAAACCATGCCTGCTAAGGAACATTATGCTTTTAGAACATTTATGCCCATCTGACACTGCATCCCACATTCTTCACAGTGATATTATGATATCATTATGGCATAATTATGATGCATGTTGTACAAGCTGGGTCATGTGAGGTGTGTGGAAGCAGAGAAAGAACTGACAGGGATGTGAAGGACATTTCAAATCCAGACAGTCTCCTTATGTGAGCAAGAGTCAGGCTAGCTGTAACCATAATAACGCAAGATTTGTAAAAGCGAAGATTGTGTGGGGTGAGTGGGAAAGAACTGTGTGAGAAGTTGTTGCGATCTTGAGTTGGGTAAGTATGGAATGTAGACTATAGTTTAAATTGGTGAGAAAAACAAGATATCAGGATGACCTATGTATAAACAAAATGCAGCTGTTGCCCATTATTGTTTGTAACAAAAGGTATAAATGCTTGCTGTAACTGTTTACCTGGAGAGAGACCTGTTTAGCTCTCTCCCTTCATGCAATTGCTAGAGATAATAAAGTATCTCACTTGCTGCACCCTACCTGATCGTGAGAACTCTGTTTTTCTCTGACAGGTGTCATTAGAAGAGTTATGATTTGCTGAATAGGATTATCCTTTTTATATGTATGTATCAATCATGCATATAAAGTTATGACTATTGACTATGAATCATTTTTCAAAGGTAGTCACACCTGGGTGACACCCACTAGGCAAAATGCTTCCAGTATAGATAGCCAGCTGTGAAGTGCTTATTCAAGATAATGGGCCATTAGGAAAAACAATAGGCTTTAGGAGAAGCTTATCTCCTACCTGAGAACACTCCAGACAGCCTGTAAGTAATGGCTGCTATGACTCAGCAAGATATGCAAGGGCATGTGACCAGGCCACATGACTCTGGATGTCTGTATTTTTCCACAAACTGGTCTGGGAACCAAGTTTAAAAACAAAGGGCTCCCATCATATGCTAAAGCTGTATAAGGCAGGGAGTGACATCAGTTTTTCTTCACTCCCCACACAGGATGACACCTGGAATCACCTGAGGAACAAAGACTGAACTGGGGGAAGTGCTGGACCCACACTAAAGAGATTTTTAGACTTTGTATGAAAAATGTGAGGATCCCAAGCTGCAGAGGACGTGCAGCTTGGTGTTTGAGAATCTGCAGCCTGCTTGTATCATCAGCCAGGGTGAGAATTTGCTAATTGATATCCTATCTTTCTAGTATCTTAGACTTAGTTTGTGTTTTTGTTTATTTACTAGGTAACCTGCTTTGATCTCTTTGCTATCACTTAAAATCTTTTTGTAGTTTATATGTTTAGTTTATATCTTTATCTAAACCAGTAAGTTTGGAGTGAAATGTTAGCCCCTTGCCTCTACCCCACAGCCTCAGCTCACCGTGCCACCAGTGCTCTGAGTGGCGGGGTTGGGAGGTCCTGATGGGAAGCACGGCTGTGAGAGCCACTGGGTGTAGTGTATTAAAATTACTCCCCATAGGAATGTGCTACTTATGGAGCACCAGTAACCTGTAAGTAGCACATTCCTACAGGGAACAATTTAATACACTACACCCACCCTCCATTCAGTTTCAGAACCCTGATGTGGCCCTCTGGCCAAAAATTTGCCTGCCCCTGTTCTAAGGGACTAGTGAGGTCTTACACTCTTTCCCCTTCAAAGCGCCACTTCTCTCCAGCCGGCTGTGTGGTCACCCGGTGCTCCTCCTGAGTCCTCCAGCCACTTCCCCGTGCTCCTGCTACCCGCCTGCTCCCGCAGTCCAGCCCCGCCCCCATGCCAGTGCTGAGCTGCCCGAGTGCCCGGCTCTGGGGCTCCCTGTTGTTGGGGGAAGGACTGGTTTTAGGGCGATTCACCTGATTCCCCCGAATCATGCCCTATAACATCCCTAAGGACCCTCCGTTGACATGCCGCCGAAGGCACCGGCAGCCAATTGAGCTGCCACCGAAGTCCCACTGCTGTCTTCGGCAGCAGCTGTTTTAAATCGGGCCCCACAGGGCCTAAAGCTGGCCCTTTTGGGGGGCCCCATGCCAGGGCACCCTGTGTTCACTGTTAAATCTGCCCCTGAGCAGGACCAGCGCCAGTGTTTTTGGCACCCTAGGTGCATGGCCATTTTGCTGCCCTGCACGCTGCTTCTGTGGCTTTGGTGGAGCTGCCGCAGGCATGCCTGCGGGAGGTCCACCAGAGCCACGGGACCAGTGGACCGTCCGCAGGAACGACTGCAGCAGCTCCACCAGAGCCGCAGGACCAGCGGACTGTCCGCAGGCACGCCTGCGGCAGGTCAACCGGAGCTGACTGCCGCCCTCCTGGCAAAATGCCACCCCCCCAATAATCCTGGCACCCTAGGCAATCGCCTAGGGCGCCTAAATGGAAGCGCTGACCCTGCCCCTGAACCGCGCCGCCTGGCCAGAGCCAGTCACATCGCCACACTGCCGGCACAGCAAGCTGAGGCTGTGATGGAGGAGGGACAGCAGGGAAGGGTCTGGGGCTGACCGGAAGCTCAGGGGCTAGGCAGCATGGCCCCGTGGGCTAGATGTGGCTCACGGGCCATAGTTTGCCCACCTCTGTTTTATAGAATTCTTAGCAAGTATCTCTCTCGATCTCCAAGTTAAAAATGGAGTTGGAGGTGCAACATAATAAATTACCATTTTTGAGTATTCAGATGCTGACATTCCTGGTTCATCACTTGTTATTAGAGCTGGTTAAAGGGATGTTTTTCCTGCAAAAAAATTGTTATTTTTTCCATCAAAAAAAGTCAGTTTTCAGCCAAAAAAAGATCTCCCATGATATACCACTGTCGCCCCTCTTTCGGAGATGCCATGGTGCATCACAGGAATCACTGGCCGCAATGTATTATGAGTGCTGTAGTCCAGTGGGGGAACCTAGCCTGTACGGAAGAACGGAGGCATTAGGCAGCCAAACTCCCAACTCCTATGAGGCACTGCTATGGTATTTTCAAATTGAAATTCTGCAATTTTTTATTGTTTTGCTTTGAAAAATTCACTTGCAGTTGAAAAACTAGATTTTTTTTTCCAAAAAAAGTAGTTTTATTGAAAATAACTTGTCAGAAGTGTTTCAATGGAAAGTTATTAAATCAGCCCTACTTGTTCTCCTGTTTAAAAAATGTCAGCCATCCAGTCATTGGTGGAAAACACCAATTTACATTGTGAGAGCTTGGGTCACCCTCCCAAAATAAATAAGAACTAAGAAATATTGTTTCTTTAACAACCAATAGATCCTGGCCACACTGAAATCAATGGAAGTTTTACCCTAACTCTGTAGAGAACATCATCCATAACAATTAGTTTGAGCAAGTCCACATACTGTTCATATAACGCTTGTTCTAGTTTAGTGTTGGCTCCTTACAGACCTAGCTTCTAATTAAACTTCTCTCAGTGCTCCTGAGAGGTCAGTGGTGGCTTTTGGGGGTTCATATAAAAAGACATTTTTTTAAATAACTATCTGCATCTATTTGGTTTGTGAAACTAGACCATCTTATGAGAAAAGACTGTTTTAACATTTGTGGCTCTCTAATCCTATGCCACATTACCACTGGCCCTCTCCCAAGTCTAATTAAGAGCAGCCTCAGAGCTGCTCTACACTATGAGGAGGCTGTGTGCCATGCCATTGGGGATTGCTGGAGCACAGAAGGCTCTGACCACACATAACCCACCCTCACCACATTCATAAAAGCCAAGGAAAGGGTGGTAGAGTCACCCATACCTGGCTTTTTACCAGCAGAGGATGCCACCTTACCCAGGGAATTTTCAGCTCCCCAATTAGGGTAGCTTTCCAGCCCACTTGTGCTGTGTCATTAGCATAAAAGAACCTGGGTTGGGGCCATAATCTGACACTCCACCCTGAATGCTGTTATCAGAATTTTCTTATGTGTGTTTTAGGGTCATAAGGAGGGGGTGGGGTGGGGGGAAGTAGCATCAGTCAGGATTTTTTTTTTTTTTTAAGTCACTTTGGTACTTTGCTCCATGGACTTACATTCCAAGTATTTCTTTACTAGTAGCTTTTGAGGGCTGTGTTATCTCGCATGCAGCACCTCCTATATCATATCATACCTTATCTGAAGTATGGACTATGACTATTAAATTATGGAAGATGTAGGTTTATTCCCCCAGTGAAATGCCTCCTGAATCTACTCTAAGTTATTTAAAAAATTCTCTCCATCATGATATTTTCCCTACTCATATTTGGTTTCAAAAACAGAATACTGCATTTCTCTGAGAGAAAAATCTTACACTAAATTATATTAGTTTTGTAATATTGCACCATTAGTTACTACTCCTTAGTGATCAAGATCCTAACAAAATAATCAGTATCTCATTACTCTCAGCCATCAAGCTGATCACAACTGTGTTACATACCTTTATCCTGACAAAAAGCCTCTACTTATACAGAGAGTTGAAAGTGATTTGACTAAGTTCAAACCCAAATCTGTGGCAGAGTCAGCATCAGAAGCTGGTCTTCTAACTCTGCCTTCTATTAATATATTCAGTGAAGTGGTGGTGGAAGCTTCCCACATCAAGCTACTCCTAATTCCAGTGATTTGTATTCTTACCATAGTAGGCAGCTACGTTTTCTTTCAAGAGCATTAGCACTGCTCAAGGGTAATTTAGTGACATCAGTGGTGTTCCACTTACCCCTTTATTTCTTCCTGTGACATTACTCACACCAGAGGGTACCAAAAAGACAGGCTGAAATAAGAGTTGATGCATCTCCAAGGAGGGATATGTAGTATGTGCCTAATAAGGGAAAGGCAAGATGATGCCATGGTCCTACCAGTCTGTCCCACCAGTCTGTGCTTGTTTCCCAGGCCCAAAACCAGCATTCAATGTATACAACCTGCCCCATTACCATCAGGATCTCCAAAGCGCAGGGGCCTGTGGTTTGAGAGAATTCTGTGTCCATGTCCTCATCACTCTCGTCGCCGCGCTGCCGTAGCCGCCTCCTCCTCGCCTGGTTCAGCATAGTCTGCCCGATAACGCGTGAGGTGTTTACAATGTCCATGATTGCTGTTTTGAGCTAAGCAGGGTCCATGCTCGCTGTGCTATGGCGTTTGCACAGTTCATCGAGGAAAAAAGGTGCAAAACGGTTGTCTGCTGCTTTCATGGAGGGAGGGGTTAGGCTGTACCCAGAACCACCTGCGACAATGTTTTTTGCCCCATCAGGCACTGGGATCTCAACCCAGAATTCCAAGGGGCGGGGGAGACTGCGGGAACTACGGAATAGCTACCCACAATGCAACACTCAGAAAATCGACACTAGCCTCGGTACATGGACGCACACTGCCAAATTCATGTGCTTAGTGTGGCCACGTGCACTCGACTTTATACAATCTGTTTTACAATACCAGTTTATGTAAAATTGGAATAAGCCTGTAGTGTAGACGAACCCCTTGAATAAGGAATGCTTGAAACAGGAGCTGCTCGGAGAAATGTACAGGTTAAAAAGTATCAGTCACTGGCCTCACTAAAACCCATCTTAAAAGATGAGGCAAGAAGAGATACACAGCTATCTTATGTGATTGGGTGTTCCGGAGATGAGAAAAGAGGGTTGGGGGCGAGGAGGAACACACGCACACACTGATCAAACCTTTTATAGAAGCCAAAGTTTTCACACTCAACAAAGCTTCATCCAGGAACAATGTCTTCTCCTTACATAAATATTTACATGGCCTGACAATAATAGTTATTCACTCTGAGCAGTCTACTCTTGTTCTGGGTCAGCTGAAGTCAATACAGAAGTCCAGTGCAGGTCACTCTGCAGTGAACATGTCAACCAGCTGCTGAATGCATCCTAAATTTCTTTGGACACTAATATTAGGACACTAATATTAGTGTCCAAAGAAATTTAGGATGCATTGGTCACAAAATGGTCTTAGCAATTCACTATCAAAATCCATAGAGCCATAAAGTAGCCTAAAGAAAAGGAGGAGGCAGAAAACTGTGGAATTCCTGTGGAACTTAAAGCATGAATGAGTTCTTCTTTTGTAGCTGTAGAGACAGCTCAATATTATCTAGAAAACAGAGTCAGTCTCATCTGACTGGCAAAATGGGATTATTTTACTGCTGTGAAAATGCAAAGACACTAAACATTATTGCAACTATTTTAGCATTATTCTTCTAGCTGTTCAGGAGAAAGCTTTTACTTCCATCTTGTTGGCCCGAGACTCTAATATGTTAAGGAGAAAGACCACCATGACAAGCTGGCATTAGTCCCTGTGTAAGTCCCAGACAAGTAAATGTATTTTAGGAGTAGGTCTGGATGACAAGAATCTTACAGACATTGCTTTTGCTAGTAATATAGTGCTGGTTGTTGAATTAATGGGCAAACAGTTGTGGAACTTAAAACCCGGGAAAGGTCAGCAGCAAAAAAAAAAAAAGGGGATCAGTCTGAAAATTAACTGGTGCAAAACCAACATTTCTTCTGGTCAGTGACTGAACTTGCTACAGGTTTTGTTGTGGATAAGTTGGGCGGCATCAAGAAAGAACCTGAAGCCCTCTCAAAATAAAATAAAATAAAATCAGTAATGGGGATTTTCATCAAACCAAGCATCTTCATAAGCAGAGAGAGAGTAAGCTGAGGCTGTGCAATGCTTTGGCCGTCAGTATCCTGACCAATGGGACTGAAACATGACCCCTCACAAGACTGAAAAGAAACTGCATGTCATTAAAATTAACCATCTCTGAGTGACCAAAATCATCAAATTGTTCAAATTCAAGTTGAAGAGATATACCTTCTAGCTAAAACACCGCCTGTTCTGTCAACTGTCACCCAATGATCTCTAAGGTGGAATGGTCATTTGCCTCAAATGCCTGCCAGCTTCCCTGCAAGAATTATCTTTGACTTCAACCCGATGAAAGAGACCTCCGGGAAGACCTAAAACACAGTATTCAGACAACATCAAATACCTGTCCCTTACAAGCAATTCTACCTCAATGCACCAGATTTGTTCCTAGACAGAACATCCTGAAATCACATAACATCTGCAATGGCCTCTAAGCTGTCCAGACAACATGAGAACTAAGGCACCATTGGGCTCCCACATTAACGTAAACTAATATGCTGTGTGACACCAAGTGCTGGGTATTTGAGACTTGCTCCCCCAGCTTATCTGACAAGCTGTATTTTAGATTACATCACCCAACCATTCTATGGGTTTCATAGAACAGGCCACATACCACAAAGCTTTAGTCCTGTGTGTATAAAACCTCACTTCACTGGCATGTATGGTGTTTAATCTTTCTGTTTAAAGCATGGCTCCCCTCTATCTGTTTGAAAATGATCTGAAGACGGGGAAGCCAAAATAAACTAAATAAATGAAAGCAGCAGAGAATCCTGTGGCACCTTATAGACTAACAGACGTTTTGGAGCGTGAGCTTTCGTGGGTGAATACCCGCTTCGTCAGACGCAGGACTGAAATATGTCGCCTTTAAGATGGTTTCAGGGAAGGAGCAATCTTTTACCAATGTTAAGGCCCTAGTTCAGAGATCCCAGAATTAGGCCTGGCAGTCTGGCACAACTACAGGAGCCAAAAAAAAGTCTTTGAGAGGCTGTAAGGAAGGTCAAAATATGTACAAAGTTATCCAGTGTTAAGCTGTTGAAGTGACGAGGACAAAATATTTACAGTAGCCAAATTTTACTTAAAACTATTAAAAGCTAAGATTTTATAGGAGGTCTAAATAGTCTATGGGCAACTGGAAGTTTTATTTTATAAATGTAAAAAGAAACATCTAGGCCTTCAAAATGCATACTCCCCCAGTAGCGGAAACCAAGAACTGACCCTGCCCAGAGTCATGAAACAAAGTCCCTGGCTCACTCAAACTAGTCTCCTGTGACAGAGCAGTGTGCCATCCCCTCAGCTGTCTTCTGTTTAAATAATCCAGCCTCAGGGTTAGGCAGGAGGCCTTCTTGATTATACCCAGATGGTCTGGGTTGCAGGCTCCAGCCTGTCCCTTAAAAGGGTAGGACACTCCTTCACAGTTGTGAAGGAATGCTACTTCAGTTGTAGGAACAAATGGGCTAGAAGAAACAGAACAGAGTTTAAAGTAGTAACATTAACATTTTTAATTCTCAGGTATCTGTAGACTTGGGAGATGGGAGTGAATGATCTGATCCACAAAAATAGTAAAGGAAAGATCCCAGATGCTGAATATAGACATCTAAGCAGAGGGACAAATCAGCCCCTACTCTTTGGAGACAAAAAACTCACATGTGAAAGTGTTCACGCCTGGTCTCCAGTGGAAACAGAAAACAATACATAAGCTATCAGGCTTGGGTACATTACATATAAAAAATATAAACTCCAAAAATCATTGACAGAAAATTCTAGACCAGGTCTATCAGTTGGAATTTAAATCTAAATATTGTTTGCCTAAACTGGCAATTTTTATCATTCATAATTGAAAAGCGTTCTATAACTTGTGTGCATATTCCATCAAAGGGAAACCTTTGCACTGAAATGCAAAGTAATTCATTGAAATATACTGATTGGCAGTGATAATAGTACTTTTAACCTGAAATACTGAATCCTGAACCAATTCTATTCCCAAAAGAACACAAAATGATTTGTACTTCTAATGAAAACTAAAATGCCTTCTGATAGGAGACTAAGTAAGAAAGAATTTCTTTAACTGGAATTCTAAGAATCTCAAGCATCATGCAATATTGTCCTAACAGCATACTAGAAGAAAGAATTTGACATATAGTACCCATCCTATATATCAGTAAAATCAGCATCAGCAAGAACTAAAACAATAGTTTAAAATGCCCATTTCTATCATCTTTTGGCATTTAATTTTAATTGTTTAATAAGGATCCTAAGTGGGAGGTTAATGAAATTAATCAGTGGGTGTTTATATCAATGAGCAGAATGTGAGGAGCCTAGTACATGATGGTCTATCAATGAACCAAGAGGAACGATATTTTTCATTAAATGGAGAAGGAGTGTATGTATTTCAATGAGATATTTACATACAGCAGGTTAATTTCAAGGGTGAACACAGTTGACACTGAAAAATTTTGCAAGTGAGAAGTAGATCAGCATAATCCTGTGGTGCAAAGAGAAGGAAAAGTAGAAATCTAGCAGTTTTCATAGCAGGTAAATGCGTCTGTCCAGTATTCATGAAAATTTTAATAGCTTTATTTTTATAAAATTTGTCATTACCTTCCAGATTTAGTTTGAACTGTGACATGCATGGTTTCAATTAACCTTAGGTTTTAGTCATAAAAGGCTAGAGAAGGATGAATTGAGGGTTTCATGTTTTGAAACTGGAACAGTGGAAAATTAAAGCTTCATAAAGGTCAAGCTTAGGCCCCAAATGTGGGCTGAGGTGAGGTCCCTTTATGATACTCCTGTAAAGCCCTGGCAAAAGGAGTACTACGGGCTCCAACAGCACTGCTCCCTGCAAATGGCCGCCAAGGCTTCACCTACACAGCAGCTGGGAGGTGTAATGAGAACAGTGTGTGGGTACAGTGGGATGGACAGCGGCTCAGACTAGCCACTTGAGTGGCACTCTGGGTAAGTAGGCAGGCAGCTAGCTAGCCTGAGCCACTGTCCATGTTGCTGCATCCAGACTGCTATTTTTAAGTGTTAGCTCAAAGCAGTACTAGCACATGCAGATCTACACAAACTGGGAATTAGAACTCTTAGCTGCTGTGCAGATGTACTTTTATAGGCCACAATTCAGCAAACATTTAAACATGTGCTCAACTCTGTAGTTATTTAACAAAAGCACGATGAAGTTCATGGTACTTGAGAGTGTTCTTCAGGGCCTTTCTAGATAGCGTACATTGTTGCAAGACAAAAAACAGAATGATCCCCCTTCTTGTTCGCCACCCCTCAGATGTTGGAAGATTCTTAAAATCACTCAACATTTTATTTTTGCTCTCAGCTTTTTCTGAAACATTTACTACCAAATGCCCACATCAGCTCTTGGCATCTCCAAAGCCTGCAGGAGCTCACAATCATTTAGCCCTCACATATAACAAGAGTCCATTTAATTGAAATTTAGCTTCAAGGAAATTTGCAGCTCCTCCACAGAAGGTCAATATGTCCCTGCCTACAGTGGAAGTTTCTGCAAACTTTATGAGCTTAAAACATGTGCGCACTTATGTACATGAGGTTCTTTAATTCTCAATATGTTGAGCAACCAAATGCACACCATGAACTAAATTCATCCTTTAAGTTGCAGTTAGTGCTCCTAATAGTTATGAATGTACTTAGATGAAAAGCTGCCTTTTAGCTTGTGGCAAAGCCACATACAACTGCTGCAGTGAACAGTGCAATTTTTTCCCCCCTCGAATGGACACTCCTCACACTTGTATAAGCCATTTTGCACAATGAATTCCTGCTAGTCTGATTGTCTAAGACAAAGTTTATCTGTGACTGGTCTGAAGTCTGGCCCTGGTCCCCATACAGTTTAGAAAGGCAACAAGCTGGTCCCTGGTACCAAAAATGCTGAGAAACACTAGTCTAAAGGTATTAACATCCTGTTGGCATTGCCAGCTTGAAAATCTGAACCTGAAAGTCAGTTCAAGTGTTCTGGATCAGAAATGATGAAAGCTAAGTTACAGAACACATACTTCTAGACTTCAACAGAAAGCCGCTGATCAGACATCTATTTTAGTATTCCCCGTTTTCTAATCCAGATTGTAAATAAAATGCTGCATCATATTCATCTGATCATGAAGTAAAACTATTCTCTGTCTTTAGGATCTGAAGATATAACAGCCTTATTTTACTCCATTGCAATGCCTACACTATGCACCTTTTAGCAACAGCTGTGCCGCTACAGCTGTGCTGCTAAAAGGCATATTGTTGGCAGGAGAGAGCTCTCCCACTGACAAAGCGCTGTTCACACCAGCGCTTTTTGTCGGCAAAACTTTTGTCATTCGAGGTTGTTGTTTTTCCCCCACACTCCTGAATGACAAAAGTTTTGCTGACGAGAGTCCAGTGTAGATAGAGCCTAAAAGTACCTTCTTACAATTTGGACAGAAAATGCACCAGGGCGGCGGGGGGCGGGGCAGGGCGGGAAGGAATATGAAAGTAGACAGAGAAATAAAGCTAACAGATTCAGATTAATCTCACATAATTGTAATTGCAATGGTTCCCTTATTTAGTCTCTACCTACTTGTGTTGACAATTAGAATTAATGTATACTCTGACAGAATTATATCAAATTACAACATTAGGATTATATGTAAAATTGCTGTAAAAACTCATAAAATAATTAATATAATTAAAAGAAACCAGAGTAATAGCTACTATTGACAACTAAATCTAACTCTTGGGCTTTCTGGAAAGTCTGAATTGTTTGCTAGATGTGTCTCTCACTACATCTTTGAAAGGTTGAAAGGGAGGCTCTCCCTAAGGCACTTGGGTTGACACTTGTTTTGGCCAGAAATTCAGCCCTCTGTTTGAGCTGCTATTGTTTTCAGTCACATTTTGACATTCATCTTGAATGAAATACAGCAGTTTATTCCCACTCCATATCAGCAAGGTGTAACCCAACCCACAACAATATCATGAAAATGGACTACCATCCCAGAGTGTTTCTTTAAACATGCATTTTGAGGAAGGTTGGTCTAGTGTTTCAGAATCTAGACTGAGAAGTAGGAAATCTAAGTTCAATCCTTAGCTCTATTAAATGCTTCTTGGGCAAATAACCTCCTAGTTCCCTATATGTAAAAAGTGAATATTATGTCTGAACCTCACTTGGTCCATTAAAGTTTGAGGTGTTCAAACACAGGTGGTCATGAATGCATATACGTAGATGGAAATGCATCAGTAAATAGGTATTCTGGGAAGGTTTCCGCAAAAAAGTGGGTACTACACAGAGCTGTACAGACAACCAGACTAGACTTCATTCTGATATCCTCCAGTAGGTGGTCGCACTGTGTAGGATCCAGCACCAAGAAGCCTAAGTCTCTAGCTCTCCAAATATTCACTTATGTACTTCCAGTTGAAAGGCCCCAGTGAATGCACTGGTCTTTTGGGGACTGCAAATGGAGCAAGAGTCTTTAAAGAATCCTGGTCCAAGACCACTGAAGGCCTTGAAGATAGGACTAGAGCTTTAAGCTGGACCCAGAAACAAGCAGTGAGCTTGTTTAAAGGGTTCAGTGGCAAGTCTCATTCCAGAGTTGCATTGTCCAGTGTTGTACATGCTGGAATTGTTGACTTGTCTTGATAAAGTATCTCAGGAACAGAGTTTTAATGCAGTAAAGTCTTACGTAACAATACATTGGTTCTAGCTGCTGGGTCCTCTGCTGTAGAATTAGCATTTTTGGAGGTGGAGTAAGATATTTATTGTTACTTTAACCAATTATCAGGCAAAGATATTAATATAAATCTTTACCACCTCTCATTTCTAAGGTTCTTGACCAACTAACTAGGGAGAGAATGGTTTTTCATGTTATGGATACTTCTGGAAAATAGTGTCCTGATGACCTTTAAAAAAAAACAAACAAAATTAAACAGGGCTGAGATAGTACTTAGTTTTCCCCAGAGAGACGTTTAGAACTAAAAATCTATTTTCTCACACTGTCTTAAAAATGGGCAATTACAATTAAATCTACAAGCTTTGTTTTGTTATATTTCAGCACAAAAAGGCACTGAGCTGACACTTGGTCTCTAGCCATCTGCTCTGTTCTTGTGAGCAAGGCAAGCTAGGTTTAAAAGGCATAGAGAAATCCACAGTGATGCATTGAGAGAGAGCAGGAGTCATTACTTCAGATATTTCCCCAGCTGAAAAGAATGCTGTAGAGAAGTTGATTACTTCTATCAGCATTTGCCTGCAGTTTCAAGGCTATGTTTTGAGTAGACCAACTCTCTAAATCTAGGGTTAGTTATCTACATCTGGTTGATTAATTTTTGAATCAAAAATTATCAAAAAATAAAATAAAAAGCTAGTTTTGAAACCTCTGATTTTGTTTGTGAAATGAAATTCTTTTGTAGCTAATCCTGTTTCTACAATTAGAGCAGGAAGATTTTTTGAGATTTGGTCTGGGAGGACAGGTTTTCAAGTTTTGCTAGAGTAGGAACTCAAGTTTTAAAAAAATCCATGGGGAGAGCCTCAGCTGATGTACCCAGTGACTTCAGTGGAGCTATGGCAATTTGAACTAGCTGTAGATCTGCCCCCAAGTGTTTTTTTGTTGTTGTTGTTTTTTGTTTTTTAAAAGAAATTGATACTGATCATTGTCTGTATCTTTACTTTTGTACTTTCTCTAGTGCACTCTAATATGGTAACGCCCCGCCCCCAAAAGCAATTACAAAGTGATGGCTGAGTGGTTTTAGAACTTTGAGGGTAGATTAGTGATGTGAGAGAGAAAAAGGTTCCAGATTCTAGCTCTTCCCCAAACTCACATTCCAAAGTATACACATTCTGGATGACATCACTAGGTCATGGATGTTTTAAGCTCCACACATGTGCATCTTTACCACCTTTCTACCACGTAGGCTCATCTTTCAAAGCAAACATGATGGGAGCATGTACAGTTCTATCTAGACAAATGGTAGAATATTTTCAAGCATTGGGGCATTAGCTTACCAGAAAGGACAAGGGCAGTAGTTTTCTATATCATCTTTAATATTATTGGAAGCAGCAGAAGCAAGTGACCAAATGAAAAGCCTCTCAGAATTCCAAAAACAAAGAGCCTGACTAGCGTCCAACGCCGCTTCTGGGCTATTTTGAAGACCACTTTTTATGCTTTCATATTCCCCTCTCTTATAAATTCCTTGCTAATTTTTGTTAAGCTCTCAAAGGACTCATGCTTGGAGTTGTTTTCAAACGGGAGAAAAAAAAGTTGCCTTGTCAGACTGGCTCCCTTAAGTCCTCACATCTTGAATTAAGATATCTGTATTATAAATGTAAGAACTAGACATGAGATTATAAAATGCAATCAGAATGATTTTGTCTGTGCTAAACCCTGAAATTAAAGCTCTCTCCCATTTTGGGCTGATTAATTGTATAGGAAATATCACCAGTTAATGTTCTGAAAAGCTTGCAGTTTAATTGGGAATTGCCTATGTATTCTTTCCCTGCTATGGTATTCTAGGTCATGAGGATTTAAAACAAAGCAAAGTTACTGTCTAAAGGCTCCCAGTCTTAAAAATTTCTTGGTCTCTATTTTGTTCTGACATCAAATATAAATACAGGCCTTCAGTTAAAAGCCAAACACACCAGAGCTCACTAGTGTTATGAAGGGATTTACTGTGTCGCCATCCCCTTCTTTAGAAATATTCATTAGTCAAAACACAAAAATAATCCTCAAACATTTACTTCATATCTCAAAATAGTGTCCAACCAGGTGTTTCCTATTCAGACAAGTTACTGCAGGGGAATGGACCAAACATTGTCTCATGAGCATTACACATCAAGTGCCATAAAACAAAATGTGAGGGAGAAAGTAAAGCAGTAAGGTTGTCTGTAAAGTTTAAGAAATCTCTATACACCTGTTTCCACTTTAAGTGTTTCAAGGTGTTTTACAAAATAATAATTTATTTAGTCTCACAACTAGAAATGTTAAATAGGAAAGCTTTTCCCCTCCTCTTAAGTTACTCACTTTTTACCCTATAAGAATTGAAACAAATATTTCTATAGTAGTTTGAAAGATGTGGGAAAACATTCAATCATAAGAACAGTCATACTGGGTCAAACCAAAAGGTCCATCAAGCCCAGTATCCTGTCCTCTGACAGTGGCCAATGGCAGGTGCCCCAAAGGGCACAGACAAGTTATCGTCAAAGTGGTCCATGCCCTGTCACCCAATCCCAGTTTCTGGCAAACAAACAGAGGCTAGGGACACCATTCCTGCCCATCCTGGCTAAAAGCCATTGATGGACCTATTTTCCATTAATCTATCCAGCTCCCTTTTGAACCCCATTATAGTATTGGCCTTCACAACACCCTCTGCCAAGGAGTTCCAGAGGTTGACAGTGTGTTGTGTGAAAAAATACTTTGTGTTTGTTTTAAATCTGATACCTATTAATTTGATGGCCCCTTGTTCTTGCATTATGTGAATGAGTAAATAATACTTCCTTATTTACTTTCTCCATACCACTCATGATTTTATAGACCTCTATCATATTCCCCCTTAGTTGCCTCTTTTCCAAGATGAGAAGTCCCAGTCTTATTACTCTCTCCTCATACGGAAGCCGTTCTATACCCATAATCATTTTTGTTGCCCTTTTCTGAACCTTTTCCAATTCCAATATATCTATTTTGAGATGAGGCGACCGCATCTGCACACAGTATTCAAGGTGTGGGCATATCATGGATTTATATAGAGGCAAATATGACATTTTCTGTCTTATTATCTATCCCTTTCTTGATGATTTTCAACATCCTGATCACTTTTTTGATTGCCGTTGCACATTGAGTGGATTATTCCAGAGAACTATCCACAATGACTGCAAAATCTCTTTCAGTGGTAGCAGCTAATTTAGACCCCATCATTGTATATGTATAGTTAGAATTAAGTTTTCCAATGTGCATTACTTTGCATTTATAAACATTAAATTTGTTGCCCTGTCTTGTGAGATCCTTCTGTAGCTCTCCATAGTCTGCCTGGGACTTAACTATCTTGAGTAGCTTTGCATCATCTGCAGGTTTTGCCACCTCACTGTTTACTCCTTTTTCCAGATCATTTATGAATACATTGAATAGGACTGGGCCCAGTACAGATCCCTGAGGGATACCACTATTTACCTCTCTCCATTCTGAGAATGGACCATTTATTCCTATCCTTTGTTTCCCATCTTTTAACTTATTTCAAGTTTTGAAATAGATGATCTAAATATCAAATTTTCAATAAGTTAACCTATGTCAAATATACTTCCTGAGGTAACTGCACTTCTCACCTCTTTGTGGCTTCCTTGAGGGAACCCCCACTTAAATCTTGGGCCTCCAACTATCACTATGTTCAGAGCAGAATCCCACAGTCCACTCCCTTCAGACTCCTGCAACTTACTATGGTTCCCTCAATAGGTCTGACTCTAGTTCAACACCTGCAGTCCTATTTTCTGAAAGCTAATGACATGGTCAGTGACCAGACAGCTTTCATAAGAAAAAGTTTGTTATTCAGAACAAGAGCATTACAGAGAAAAGTATATCTTAAAAACAATACATGTCTAATTTACTAGTTGTTTTGAAGAGAGGTTGTTTTAACCAGACTGGTTTCCCCAAGCCTTCACTGTGGTAATTAAAACATCTGTATTTCACAGGTAATAACTAAATAAAAGGTTCAGAGACAATCAGACAAAGCTTTTGTCTGAACTACATCCTGAAAGTAAAGAGATCTTCCATTTTGAGGTCCTGACAGGTTTCCAGGTGCTTCAAGTCCTCTTATAGTGCCTGTCCCTCTTGGTCACAGTCTTATACCATTTATTAGATCAGGTGAGTGACCTGCCTTCCTGTATCAGGGTGGACACTTTATTCAGTTTTCAGTTACTGTTTCAGCCCTCTTGGACCAGGTCAAGCTAGTCTTTTCAACTTTCCCCATGGTACAAAGCTTCTCCAGACTTGCTTCCTAGGGACTTGCATTTATCAGCTCAAGAAGTTTCCTCAGAAAACTATAGCTCCCCATGGAGCCAGAGCACAATTCTCAGCTCAAAAATACATATGTTTTGTGACAGGGTTCGGCCACAGAGACCCCCTTGGGACTGTCACCTGATGTACTGAAATTACCTCAACCTGTTTTCCCTGCCAGCTTGGGACTCCAGAACCCTGCCTTGTTGAGCCAGACATGCTAACCTGCTAGAACACAGACCCAGGATCCAGGCCATGCCCCCAGAGCTGCAGACTTTAACCAAAAACAGTTCAACAGGTTACCTCTCCAGCACCCAGACACCCAGCTCCCAATGGGATCCAAACCGCAAATAAATCAGTTTTACTCTGTATAAACCTTATATAGGGTAAACTCATAAATTGTCCACCCTCTATAAAACAAATAGAAAAATATGCACCGATGTTGCTCCCCCGGGTACTGATCACTTACTGTGGGTTCATTAGTAAAATTGCTTTTGTTTATTAAGTATAAAAAGTAGGATTTAAGTGGTTTCAAGTAATAACAGACAGAACAAGTCACCAAGCAAAGTACGTTAAGAAACTGATTACAAGTAAAAGCAGCAGAGAATCCTGTGGCACCTTATAGACTAACAGACGTTTCGGATCATGAGCTTTCGTGGGTGAATACCCACTTCGTCAGATGAATGTCAATATTCACCCACGAAAGCTCATGATCCGAAACGTCTGTTAGTCTATAAGGCCACATGATTCTCTGCTGCTTTTACAGATTCAGACTAACACGGCTACCCCTCTGATACTTATCACAAGTAATATCTCACCCTCAGAGATGTTCCAATAAGCTTCTTTTACAGATTAGACTTCTTCTTAGTCTGGGCCCAATCCTTTCCCCGGTACAGCCCTTGTTAGTTCCAGCAGACATCTAAAATGGTAACTAGGGGTTTCTCATGACTGGCCCCCTTTGTCCCGCTCCACCCCCTTTTAGAGTTTTGGCATAAGATGGGAATCTTTTGTCTCTCTGGATCCCCACCCCTCCTTCTAAATGGAAAAGCACCAGGTCTAAGATAGATTCCAATTCAGGTGACATGATCACATGTCACTGTAAGACCTCCTTATTCATTACCTAGTAGCTAGAAGACATGTACATAGGAAGGCTTGCAGGTAAACCAAGCCATTCACTATTCACTGATTCTGAAGCACCCTTAATGGCTTCCACTTAACATGTTTACATCAGTAACAGGAGAAATAAGATATAAACTTGTAACTTCAAGACATAGAAATAATACACGCAAACAAATAGGATGAACAGAGTAGATTATAAACTTTGCAATAATACCTTACAAGAGCCCTTTTGCATAAAGCATATTCCAGTTACATCATATTCATAAGCATATTTTCATAAAGCAGATGGAGTGCAATGTCAGACTTTTAGAGTGGATACATTTCTTGGCTGTTCTGTGTGTCCACAGTAGTCTCGGTTTAAAAACAACAAAAAACAAAAAACCACCAAAAAAAGGTTTGACAGAGACACTAAGAATAACTCAAGGTTAAATAGGAAGCCTCTGGCACCGCTTGAACCAGAAGACCATTCTAGCTTCTAATCTCATACCTTAATCACAAAACCATCTCTCTCTCTCTGAGGCAGAGACATACAATCAGTTTGGAACAGATAAACTTTGCCAATTCCCCAGCTCATCTTTCAATTCAAATTCAGTGGACAACTGAGAAAGAAACCAGTAGCATTTTAAGAGAGCTACTACCAACTTAATAGATTTACTGTTTTAAAAAAGTGCATTTATTGCAGCTTTAGGTTAGATACAATGCTTTCTGCAAGTCAGCATCTTGGGGTTCCACATACAGTTCATTTATAGTCCAGTCCAAATGCTAACCCTCCAGAAGACAGTAACAAGCAAGCAGCAATAACATATGGCCTGATATTCGTTCTGCCTTTTCCTGCTTATGGTCCTACTCTTGGACTGTCAAAAGTGTGATGTTGACTTTACTGAAGAATTCAGCTATGCTTGCCCATAGGCGGCAGATTTGTATAATTTTTGGTGGTGCCCAAAATGGTGATGCCTCCCCCCTACTCCCGCCCTGTAAGCCGATATATATATTTTATTAAATAGTGTAAACATGGACTGGAAGCTGTAAGCATTTAAGTTTCTCTTTATTGCACAATATCTGGAATAAATTGCCTAGGGAGGTTGTGGAATCTCCATCTCTGGAGATATTTAAGAGTAGGCTAGATAAATGTCTATCAGGGATGGTCTAGACAGTATTTGGTCCTGCCATGAGGGCAGGGGACTGGACTCGATGACCTCTCAAGGTCCCTTCCAGTCCTAGAGTCTATGAATCTATGAATCACTATCAGAAAAATCCATTGTTGATTATTAGTGGTCCTACAAATCAAGAATTTGTTGCTGGGAAAAATGAATCTACAACTCGTCAGCGCCACAAGATTACAAGCGTCAATTAAAAGTGGAAAGTCAGAAGCAGCACTTGCCTGCTTCAATATACGGTATTATATTTTGTGGAAATGTTTTCTCTGAATACCCGTGTGGATGCCTCAGCTTCCTCTGCAAGGAACTGAAGGTGTTGGGGACAAAGAGATCAAGTGGCCTCCTTGTCTGGAAGAGACACGAAGGCCAGAGGAGGGAGTGTCAGTTTGGAGCTGGCTAGAGAAATGGGGAGAGGCCCAGAACTTAGGTCTGGGCTCCCCACCCTCCAAGATGGCCCTGACTGAGGGGTCCTGTTTTCTGTACCTACAAACTCTATTCTAGACTGTGATCCTGTCATCTAATAAACCTTCTGTTTTACCGGTTTGCTGAGAGTCACGTCTGACAGCATAGTTGGGGTGCAGGGACCTCTGGCTGCCCCAGGACCCCACCTGGGCGGACTCACTGCGGAAAGTGCACGGTGTGGAAGGGCATGCTGAATGCTCTGAGGTCAGACCCAGGAAGGTGTAAGCATCTTGCCCTGGAGACAGTATGCTCAGAGAAAGGAGGCTCCCCCAGAGTCCTTACTGGCTTTGAAGGAGTGGTTCCAGAGCATCTCAGCATCCCCTTCCACACCATGCGCTTTCCGGAAGTACCTACAGGCACTAACACTTCCCTCCTCTGGCCTTTGTCTCTTTTCCAGGCATTAGGAGGCCACATGAACTCTTTGTTCTCCAACACCTTCAGTCGGCACCTTGGAGGAGAGCGGCCCAGTTGCCCGGAGACAGGGTTTTGGCCATTCTCTGTGCAGACAGCATCACACTGGCCCTCTAGGGCTCTACAAGAATCATACCCCCTTATCCCACCATCTAGATTGTTAAGAAATGCATAGGGGAAACAGGCACCCACACAGTATTCAGAGAAAACATTAAGAACATTTCCACTTCGTAACACCTGTATACAACTAGTTATATACTTGAAAGGGTGTAAAATTGGCATCTGCTACACTCCCCCCACCCCCCTGCCCCCAGTCACCACTATTCAGGAGATAGCTAAGTGAAAAGGTGGCATTGCTGAAGCATTTAGCAGGCAATTGAAAACTTGTATAGAGCATTGTACAGTCCCTGAGAACATTGCTGAATTCTCAGCACTGGGTCTGCCGCTAGTCAGCAGTGAGACTGAGGAGACATAACTGGCACCTTAAAGCACCTTTACGCCCCTTCCTTCACAAGGTGCAATAAGCACAGTTTCACAGCCCCGGGCACAACACTGAGGGGGGGTAAGTACAGTGTGTGGGGGGCAATAACCCAAAGCCGCTCCTTTGCCTCCTGGTCCTGCTGCTCCCTCAGCCCCCTCTGCTGAAGAGAGACCACGAGAAAAAAAAATCTCCCCGCCCCCCCTTTTCCGTCCTTCTCCACTGGCACCAGCTGGGGTTCAGAGCCCCCCTCCCTGCCGCACGGCCACCTCCCGCCTTGCTCTGCACGGGGCTGCCTGGGACCAATGGGGCTGCTGCTCCTCAGTCCCCCGCCGCACTGGGGGGGAGGGCTGCACTGCCACCCCTTCCCCTCCTGGCAGAGCCCACCCCGGCTCAGGGAGCCGGGCAACTGCAGGTGGGTGCCTCCTCCTCCTCACCCCCCGGGGAGCCCGGCAACCAGCCAACGCTGCCCTCAGCCCCAGAGCCAGCGAACAGGGCTGGTGCTGCGGGAGGGTGGTGCGAGCAGAGAGCCAGTTGGCAGCCACACGCAAAACCCGGCTCTGGACTCCCAGGCCGGAGCCCAGTGCTGGCTGCCTGGAAAGACATCGATTCTGGAAATGCGCTCAGAGGGGAGCGGCCGCTTCCCCACTCCCCCTCACTATGCTACTGGGTGGGAGGAGGGATGCTCCGGGGTGGGGAGTAGTGGTGGTGGCAGGGGCCAGTGCCCGCTCCAGGCGGGGCCAGTGCCCGCTCCAGGCAGGGCCAGGGGAGAAATCTAACTCCAGATATTGGTGGAGCACAGGCCACAGCCCTGAATATTCCTGGAGCTGGGGCACCTAGAGCCCATATAACCTGCCGCCTATGTGCTTGCCTGTTGGACATGGGATGGGGAGTGGGGTAGGAAGGCATACTGGCAGCTTGTGCTGTTAAAATACCACTGAGAGCACATGACTAAACACTTAAACACTAGTCTACATTAGGACAAGGGACATCTTTTTGATATGTATTTTTAAAATGACTAGTACAGTGGGGCCCCAAGCCAGGTCCTGGGCCCCCTGGTGCTACCACACTGTATTATAAATATCCTTGTGTTTTGAAAAACTGAGTTGGATGACATAATACCAACACCACCACTGAGGGTCATCGTTGACCAAGACAAAATCAGGCTCTTCATCATATCAAATAATTGAAATTAAAACCTTTAAGATTTAAACATCATTGGCTGACAAAATGTGTTCTAGTCACAAAATGACCACTGTTGTGCATCTTTGCAAACACACTTAAGAGCATTAGCAGATTAAAATATCCTTGTAGCGAGTAGCAAATCTTTTCCCCAAAAAACAGTTCTATGATTTTGTTTTAGAGCACACACTCTGCACCTAAAAAATATATACAAAAAAATATAACTGCATTGCCAACAGTATAGCATAAATTCATGAACTCATGCTTTATGTTTCACTTGAATATTTATTCAGCTTCAAAACCAGAACTGCTACTTCTCCTAGATTCAGCAAAAATCTCATATATAACTGACCAGTGTTTTAAAATTAAAGCAATTTATTCAATGGATAAGGAATTAGACTTATTACTTATCTCATAAATATTCTAGCAGTAGTTCTGGGTAGCCATCATTCTACAGCATAATATCTCCTTAGGAAGTCAATCTTTTCACAGTGGATGATAACTTACACAATGAATTTGAAAAAAGAGTCTTCAACTCCTCTATATAATAAGGCTTTTGTGAAGTGTGTGATTTCAGATCAGTAAAATGGCAGACTAGCAGTTAAACACATTAGAATTCTGCATGCCTTGCTTAGTCTAATTAAGTCTGCTATTTTATGCCAGAAGTGCCATTAGTTTCCATTAAAAGCCCTGATACAGTGCTGACTAATTGTGTTTGAGCTAGAAAACAAAAGATAATCGTAATACATCTTTTTAGATTAAGGGCTTTGTTGTAAGGCTAGAAGATTCCCAGTTCAATAGCATATCTGAATGGCCATCTCGACTTGAATAAAGACAATCAACCTTTAATAGCAAAAATTTCAGAACACTTGTTAAGTCAGAGCTGGCTGATTGGAAGTCAGCCAGCAAGCTATTTAAACACATTCAAGGGTTGCTACTGTGTTCATAAAAGGTAGCTGGAATCAACTGACTTGTGTCACAATTTTATTGTTGCATTGTAGTTTACTTTGAAGAAACTTTTCCATTGAATTGGGGAGTGATTTAAAAAGTCTCAGTAATTTTAATTCCATTTACATGTTCTACATTTTCCTAAAATTTTAGTTCATTTAATACTTTTCTGTGTAAAGATGGGTTCTTTTACTCATAGGACTGTGAGACATCAAACTGGCTTTCAACAGCTGGAATGACATTGGAAGTCAGGACTTGATAAATGTTATACAATGGTCGCTCTCATGTTTGCTACTTTTGCCTTAGATAGTTATTGGTTACCTCCATATTTATAGCATTCCCTTTAGCTAACACACTGGAAATACTGAGAACACCCTGTCAATTCATCATGGCAAAAGGGGCAATATGTTGTGTTTTTTGGAAGGTCACCAAAATAGTACAAGGACAAAAAGGATTTTCACACATGGTGACAGGGAAAGGAGTGTTATTATATCCGACTTCTTGTGGTGTCACAGCCTGATCAAAGTTGAATTACTTCATTTCTTCAGAGCCCACCCATGTATAACAGAGTGGAGGAAGCTAAATCCTATCATTGACTAATAGGCCTCGCTGTAGGAAAAATATATACTCAATTCAAGTAGAAAGATCAAACTGCTAGAACAACATCCGAGGGTGTCCCACAGGCCATACGAAGCACTTTAGATTTTTAAGCATCGTGTAACATTGGTGAAAGCACCACTGGCGGGAGACAAAAGGGGAAGAAAAGAAGGAAATTTGCCCTTCAGAACTGCTGACTAGATCACTGTCACAACTCACTCTACATCCCTTCAGTGTTGCCCTACAGTGTATGATCTGCACAACAAAGAATAGGAGAAAATTAACAGACTATGAAATGTTAGGATTTTGATTCATGCCCATTATCTGCTGGGTATTCTATGTAGCCTCTCTTTCATGTCATGAACATGAAATCCATGCCAGCAACTCCTGATGTGGGGAACTCTTCACCAAAGCTTTCCCCTTCCCATTGACCTGTGGGGTATCCTTTTTTGCCATCACTACACATACCTCCTGATGCCCCTAAAGAGCTGTAGAATTAACTCTGCTGCTCTGGAGTTACTCATCCATCTGCTGATTCCCCAGTTTTCCAGCTGTCCTTAGCTGAGGTGCACAATACTACACTAGGTGTGGGGGGAAGAGGGTCAGGCTCAGTTTGGTAATGTCTAACTTTAGGTGCCCTACAACTTAGTGGAATCCACAGCCCCAAGCTAAGCACCCAAGTTAGGCTTCCTATAGGGAGAATTAGGAGCCCAAGAATGGGATCCACAAAAGCCTGCATGCTAAAGTGGGGAAACCAAGGGGAGTGTGGCTTAATGCCATGCCCCTCCAAGGCAGTTAGGTGCTTAAGTCTTGGCCAGAGGGAGATGCTTACTGCTGCTCAAGATTCACAACTCTGAACCCTCTCCTGAGGTAGGAACCTAAGCCCTCTCATGAACATTTGAGAAGGCAATGCCCTGTAACCAGAACACTCACCCAGAATGTAGGAGACAGGTTCAAATTCCCCCTTTGTCTGATGTGGAATAGGGACTTCAACCCATGTCTCCCATCTCCCAGGTGAAGGCCCTGACCACTAGTCTGTAACTCAGTCTCTGGCTCAATCACTGTTCATTTAAACATAGGGTGAACAGATATCCCAATTTTATAGGAACAGTTCCGATATTTGAGGCTATTACCCCCACCCCTATCTCGATTTCACACTGGCTGTCTGATCACCCTATTTATACATACTAGACTGGCTTAAACAAAAGAGACTGATAGAGACCTCTCCAGAAAATCCTATAGCCCAGAAGATAGGCCACTCTGAGAGATGACATGTTCAGATCCCTGCTTCATCTCACACAGAGTGGAGATTTGAACTCTCACATCCTGGATAAGTGATTTAATCACTGTTAAGCTTTATAAAAGGAAGTGGCATCACCTTTCCTATTTTGTGCAGGGCCCATTCTGTTAAATGGTCTCCAAGAACGTCTGCCATATCAGGCTCTGCAGGCAAGATAAGTGGAGAAAATGCCTATGTAATACTGACAGACCCCAGTCGTTGTCAGGCAGGATCAAACCTGAGGCCTCTGGAGTTTAGTGCATGAGCTAAAAGCCATATGGCCCTTAACTAAAGCTGCAGAGCAGACCAATGTCTCTAAGTGGTCTCTTAGGCCAGAACATGACACCTAGTAGAACAGTTGCCAACTTTCAGGTGGTAAATAGGCACCGCGACTTTCACAACAACACCAAGCTAATCCCATTTCAGAACAAGGCCAAAACAAATCAGTCCCTAAGCACTCTAACACTCTATGTGACTAGATCCCCCCAGTGTGCAGTCTGGGACTGTGGTGGGCTGGCTGTGTACCCCTGACTCTCTCCTCCCCTTATCCCTGCTTGCCCCCCCTTGCTGGGAACTGATTAAAAAAAAAAAAGCAACAAGCTACAAGCCAAAAAACTAGCCAACAAGCAACTCACAAACCAATTAAGTCAAAAAAAAAAAAAAAAGCCCAATTTCTGCAGTTTTTTTTGCGGGCTTGGCATGTCTGCCCAGGAGGTGTGTGGGTTAAACCTAGTTGAACATCCTACTGGGGCTTAGGCATAAATTAGGTGTCGGGCAACACGACTTAGATAGTGGTTATGCTCAGTGGTAGATGTTTAGGTGCTTAAGGGACTTTACTGGAATTAAAAAAAAAAACAAAAAACAACACTTAACCACCTGGGGAATTTAGCCAACTAAAATATTAGGCAACAGCTGAGCAAGAGTTTTGAGGATCTACATTTTCAACATGATACCTAAAGTAGCAGTTAGGAACCAAAATCCCTTTGGATATCTGGCCCTGGGAGCCAATTGCCTGATGAGACTTAGTAGACACATTTATCAAAGGGCAGCGGATAAACCAGCTACACCCAGATACTGGGACATTCAATTGACAAAATGATCTTAAACTTTGTCTCAGCCCGAGGATGTTTATGCATCCATAAACAAGACATGGACTTCATGCTGTAAGGGGAAGAGCCATTTGCCGAAGATCACCTGGCTTGCTGTGATTACTTGAACTTTGCTTGCATTGTAAGTAGATGAACTCTTCAGTGTTCTCTGCCGCATCTGATACTACTTGCACTGGGGCTTCTGATGGCTCCAAGATTGTGGACCTTGGTCCTCTGCCATGAGATGTTCCACCCCATACCATGGGTGGCATTTTGGAGTGCAGGGCTGAAATATTGACTTCTCCACAAGCAGGACAGTGTAGTCTTGGTAAATGGCCAGTTCTTAACCCATCTTCAAGGGGTAATCATGAAATAGAGAAACTGGTAGATTCCATTAGCTTGGAGAAAGAAAGGGAACCACAAGCCTTCACAGACTGAGGTTTCTGTCACATGCACTCATGACAGGTGAAAGGATTCTGAAATGGGCTGAGTCCTAGGGATAAGGCTGAATGGAGTCAGTCCCTACATTATGGTTATACAGCAGGGAGACATTTAAACAGCACATTAGACTCAAAGAAATGCCTAGTATTTTGGAGGGTGCGGGGGATTAGTTCAATTAAAGTGACAGTTGTAGCCTACTAGCTGAAATCCCTCCTTGGGTTTTGTTCTCCTGTGTCCCCCAATCAAACCATTAGTTGGCTTTGTTTGTAGTGAGCCTTTTAGGCTATATCAAGCAATTGTAGTTAATTTATGATCAAACAATAATAAAGCATCAACACACTCAATGCAATGGATTATGTAAAAGATCAATAACTAGCAAATATTTTTGAAAAATGTTAATGATATGGATGGCATTAAATCAAATTCATCAGCACAAATATAAACTCATGATATTAATAGATTCTATATTCAGTCCTTGCTGTGTTGCTGAGGTAAAAATCAATTCAAGCATTGCCAAAGATAATAAGCTACTAACGCCTGGTCTACACTACGCGTTTATACCGAATTTAGCAGCGTTAAACTGATTTAACCCTGCACCCATCCACACAACGAAGCCCTTTATATTGACATAAAGGGCTCTTAAAACCGATTTCTGTACTCCTCCCCGACAAGGGGAGTAGCGCTGAAATTGGTATTGCCATGTTGGATTAGGGTTAGTGTGGCCGCAATTCAACGGTGCTGGCCTTCGGGTGTTATCCCACAGTGCACCATTGTGACCCCTCTGGAAAGCCATCTGAACTTGGATACACTGGCTAGGTAGACAGGAAAAGTGCCGCGAACTTTTGAATTTCCTTTCCTGTTTGGCCAGCGAGGAGAGCTCACCAGCACAGGTGACCACGCAGAGCTCATCTGCACAGGTAACAATGCAGTCTCCTGAGAATCGAAAAAGGAGCTCCAGCATGGATCGCATGGGAGGTACTGGATCTGATCGCTGTGTGGGGAGAGGATTCCGTGCTAACAGAACTCCGTTCCAAAAGATAAAATGAAAAAACATTTGAAAAAATTTCCAAGGTCATGATGCAGAGAGGCCACACCAGGGACTCAGTACAGTGCCATGTGAAAGTTAAGGAGCTCAGACAAGCCTACCAGAAAACCAAAGAGAAACAAACTAAGGTCCGGGACAGGGCGAAAACATGTCGCTTCGAGCAGAGCTGCATGCAAATCTAGAGGGGTCCGCCACCAGTACCCCACCCCTGTTTTGTGATTCCGAGGTGGGGGTCGTATTCTCAGCTATGGCTGAGGATCTCTGCGGACGGGGAAGATGGAGGAAGAGGAAAAGGAGGACGCGCTTGCAGAGAGCACACAGCACTCCTTTCTCCCAACGCCAGGAGCTCTCTCTCACCCTGACGGAATTACCTCCCAGCCCTCCCAAGCCACTAGCCCAGACAATGAAGCCATGGAAGGGACCTCTGGTGAGTGTACCTTTGTAAATATAAAAACATGGTTTAAAAGCAAGCGTTTTTTAATGATTAATTTGCCCTGAGGACTTGGGATGCATTCGCGGCCAGTACAGTTATTGGAAAAGTCTGTTAACATGTCTGGGGATGGAGCGGAAATCCTCCAGGGACATCTCCATGAAGCTCTCCTGGAGGTACTCCAAAAGCCTTTGCAGAAGGTTCTGGGCAGGCAGCCTTATTCCGTCCTCCATGGTAGGACACTTGACACGCCATGCATGTAGCAAGTAATCTGGTATCATTGCATGACAAAGCCTAGCTGCGTATGGTCCGGTGATTGCTGGCATTCAAGCAACATCCGTTCTTTATCTCGCTGTGTTATCCTCAGGAGAGTGATATCGTTCATGGTAACCTAGTTGAAATTCAGGAATTTAATTAAGGGGACAGAGATGGCCATTCCTACTGGGCTGTTTGCCTGTTGCTTAAAAGAAATCCTTCCTTGCAGGTAGCCAAGCAGGGGGAGGGGGGGGAATGGGCTGAGCTTTTCGTGCGTTTGGCTAGCAGGGATTCCCTGCTACCAGCCACACGTGGGGTGGCTAGGGGGATTAGCAGTGATCTCCATGATACCAGCCACGCGGTGGGGGGAGGGGTAAAGCGATCATCCCAGAGAATTGGATGGGGGGTGGTTTCTGCTGCTGCATGTTAACAGGAAAGAAGCAGCACTGAACGGGATTTGCTTGGTATTTGGGAAAGGAGGGCACTGTGTATATGAAGGCTGCAGAAGCCGAAAGACAATGGCTTACCATGGCGCATGCAAGCTGAATTCTGCTGCCCAGACCTGCGTCTGTGAGATCTCTAACACCAGAGCCGCAGGCACTCAATATTAAGATGCAAAATGCGACCTTGTAGTGAAATCACATGTGCTATGTAAGGTGAATAGTGTTGTTCACCGTGAAAGAGTATAAGCATTGTTCTGTAAAATGTATCTTTTTAAATACTTCTCTCCCTTTTTTCCCTCCCTCATGCAGCTGCAAATTTTTCAAGCCTCCCTACTCCATCCCAAGGCTATCTCAGATAAGGCGGCGGAAAAAAAAGACGCGAGACGAAATGTTCTCGGAAATCATGGAAGTGACCCGCAATGAAAGAGCTCATCTGAATGAGTGGAAGGACGTGGTATCAAATTACAGGAAAGATGCCAGTGAACGTGAGGACAGTGACCAACGTGAGGATGGAGGGACGAACGTGAGGAGGGAGGATGCTCGAGATGAGAGGTGGCGGCAGGAAGATCAGCAGGTGTTAGGCAGGACAGCAATGCAACGCTGGGGCTGCTGCGTGATCAAACTGACATCCTCCGACGTCTGGTGGAGCTTCAGGAACAGCAGCAGGATCACAGAGTGCCGCTGCAGCCCCTGTGTAACCACCTCACCCTCACCATGTTTCCATATCCTCCTCACCACCAGACATGTGTAAGAACGTGGGGGAAGGCTTCGTGCACCCGCCCACTCCACCCCCGTGGACAGCCCAACCAAAAGGCTGTCATTACTTTGAAATTTTTTTTAGTGGCCTTTCCTTCCCTCCTATCCTCCTCCCAAACCACACCCGGCTACCTTGTCAGTTCTCTCCCTCTTTTTATAATGAATTAATAAAGAATACATGATTTTTAAACAATAGTGACTTTATTTCCTTAGAAAGCAAGCTGTAATCGAAGGGGGAAGGTGGGTTGCTTACAGGAATGAGTCAATCAAGGGGGGGTTCATCAAGGGGAAACAAACACAGCAGTCACACCGTACCCTGGCCCGTGATGAAACTCGTTTTCAAAGCTTCTCTGATGCGCACCGCTTCCTGGTGTGCTCTTCTAATCGCCCTGGTGTCTGGCTGCGCATAATCAGCGGCCAGGTGATTTGCCTCAGCCTCCCACCCCGCCATAAAGGTCTCCCCCTTACTCTCACAGAGATTGTGGAGCACACAGCAAGCAGCAATAACAAATGGGACATTGGTTTGGCTGAGGTCTGAAGAGTCAGTAATGTGCGCCAGCGCGCCTTTAAACGGCCAAATGCACATTCTACCACCATTCTGCACTTGCTCAGCCTGTAGTTGAACAGCTCCTGACTGACCACTGTCCAGGCTGCCTGTGTATGGCTTCATGAGCCATGGCATCAAGGGTAGGCTGGGTCCCCCAGGATAACTACAGGCATTTCAACATCCCCAACTGTTATTTTCTGGTCTGGGAAGTAATTCCCTTGCTGCAGCCGTTTAAACAGAGTAGTGTTCCTGAAGACGCGAGCGTCATGAACCCTTCCCGGGCCATCCCACGTGGATGTTGGTGAAAAGTCCCTTGTGATCCACCAGTGCTTGCAGCACCATTGAAAAGTACCCCTTGCGGTTTACGTACTGGGTGCCCTGGTGCTCCGGGGCCAAGATAGGGATATGGGTTCCATCTATCGCCAGTTAGTGGATGGCTTTGCTGCAATGGCATTCCCTATGAGCTGCACGTTTCCCAGAGTCACAACTTTCGTAGCAGCAGCTTAATGATTGCTTTGGCTACTTGCATCACAGCAGCCCCCACAGTAGATTTTCCCCACTCCAAATTGATTCCCGACTGACCGGTAGCTGTCTGACGTTTCAAGCTTCCAGAGGGCTATTGCCACTCGCTTCTCAGCTGTGAGAGCTGCTCTCATCTTGGTATTCTGGCATTTCAGGGCAGGGGAAAGCAAATCACAAAGTTCCATGAAAGTGCCCTTACCCATGCAAAAGTTTCGCAGCCACTTGGAATCGTCTCAAACCTGCAAAACTATGCAGTCCCACCAGTCTGTGCTTGTTTCTCAGGCCCAAAATCGGCGTTCAATGACTAGAACCTGCCCCATTACCATCAGCGTCTCCAAAGCACAGGGGCCTGCAGTTTTAGAGAATTCTGTGTCCATGTCCTCATCACTCTCGTCGCTGCGCTGCCATAGCCGCCTCCTCCTCACCTGGTTTTGCAGGTCCTGGTTCAGCATAGACTGCACGAGAATGCGCAAGGTGTTTACAACATCCATGATTGCTGTCTTGAGCTGAGCAGGGTCCATGCTTGTTGTGCTATGGTGTTTGCACAGTTCACCCAGAAAAAGGGGCGCAAAATGGTTGTCTGCTGCTTTCATGGAGGGAGGGGTGAGACTGTACCCAGAACCACCCGCGACAATGTTTTTTGCCCTATCAGGCACTGGAATCTCAACCCAGAATTCCAAGGGGCGGGGGAGACTGTGGGAACTAGCTACCCACAGTGCAACTCTCCGGAAATCGACACTAGCCTCTGTACATGGACGTACACCGGTGAATTAATGTGCTTAGTGTGGCTGTGTGCATTCAACTTTATACAATCTGTTTTACAAAACCGGTTTATGTAAAATCGGAATAATCCCGTAGTGTAGACATACCCTCACAAACAGTCAAAAAGATAAATATAGATGAGATTTCTTTTCTAAACTGTTCTGCTTTTTATAACATACCACACAGCGGGAGAGTTCTCTTTGCCAGAAGCTTCCCAATATAAACATGTGTGTAATATTCATAGAAACTGTTAATATAGACTTTAAATAAAACCTGTGACAGGCATTTTGTTTGCATAGCTATTTTATATTATTCCTTCATGCCTGGATGAAATGAGAGTGTTACTCTTTTCATATTGCCTAAACTAAGATTTGCCATGGAGTTCAGAAACATTTTAAGTTGACTCAAACTTTTGTCCAGAAACCAAACTCTAACCTTTCTAAGGTTCCAAAAGCATGGTTAGTTTTCACTATTCTTAAACATTGCATCTCTGCACTTCCTTCTTTTGGCTGGAAGTACTAAACTACGGGGGGGGGAGGGGGGGAAGGTTGGCAGGGAAAGGAGAACTACACTTGTTCAAGACTACTCAATACCCAGAACTCACAAGAAAGCCTGATCCAGTTTCTGTTCTGATAATCATCTGAAACTTCAGATGTTCTCAATGCACCTTGAAATCCTCAGATAAAAAAAGTTCCATAGGAGATGCAAGTTATTTGGATCATCATTACACTAAAAAAATAAATCAATCTGTATTTCTATTGCCACCGCAAAAAAATCAGCACTACACAAGACGATAGAAGAAAATAAATATCCCATTGATTGTCTTTGCGAAAATAAATCTTGCAGTACAGTAAGTGGCAACTGGTGTGGACCAATATTTAATTTCCACATAAATTTTACACCAGATTTTACTGCAATATCCAAACACCTAAACAAATATTTTTCTGTCATATACATTTGTAATATAGAATTAGATGTGTAATAAATATTTGATTAAATGTCATTCTCCTCCCCCCACTTTACATGATATTTAAACAAAATCCAGTTCTTATTTTGTACTTGAAAACATCTAGATTTCGGGTGAATAACATTCACTCAAAGTACAATTTGCCTGTTAGAGTACCCAGAGAAAATGCATGCAACTTCTAGTACTAAATCTATATTCATAGGTTTACATCGAAAACTGCAGCATTACACATTCAATATTTTTAGCAGCATGTAAGAAAGGTTGCACTGAAGTGTAGCAACATCATGTTACATTTGCATAACCAATCTCAAGTTAAACCTTAAAAAGCCATTTGGAGAAAAAAAACCAAACACCTGGGAAGAATAAGAGGAAGACATATTACTGTGGTCTGAATAATGCCACATTCCATTATTGATTAAAGTGATTTTGCCATGACATTTCATTCATCAGATTCCATTTCTCATTATACACAAACCCTGAATATGTATCAAGCATATGAGACTTTTCCTCTATGAGGCTAGGTTATGTTAAATGGGGCTGTGTTGTCTTTCAAATCCTTCCATCTCACACTTGACCTTACAACTATCACTTTTTATTTCATTATAATAGCTACTATTAAGTATTTATATCTAACAAGGTGATTTCAATGGTTCACTCTTTTTCAAGCAATCCTTGTATTTTAAGTTAAGTTTTATTATATCAGAAAGCATCTGTCATCATTTAGTATTAATATTATAATCTACTGAGGACATTAAATCCTTCACCATCCACAATTACAAGACAAAATTTGATGATTAAGAGTCCCACCCTCCATTTACTGGGTAACTAAACCTCCTGTTGATTTCAAAGAGTGTTTATGGAATCTAGGATCAATTCTCTTGTGAAAATAGGTCAAAATGAGAATGTGTTATACTACGTCGATGGAAAGCCAAAAGGGAAATTTTTAGTGCATAACATAGGACTTCAAATTGTTAAAAATTAATGTTTCAAAAAGCTCATGCCTATGAACACTTAATATTGATGGCAAAAGTTGCATTTGATAATAAAGTGATTCTTCTAGCTAATGTAGAACAAACAGAAGAAGCCTGAACGAGATGGTACCTGCCTTCTTAACTTTCCTCAAAGTTCTCTCTCTCTCCCACACTCTCACACACAAAGTCTCACAATAATTGAATGTTAACACCTTTAGCATTCTGAAGTCAATGGAAAGACTCCTTTTGACGTCGTCAACAGGCTTTGGACCACACTCATGTTATCTCTTAGCTTAATATAACGTCAGTTTAGTTAGTTCACCTAGAAGCACAAAGCACGTACTTTTACTAAGATCAGTATGAATGTGGCGTTATCCAAGGCATCTGCAAATAATGTATTAGTATAAGACATTAGAATTTAGCAATAATTTAGGGCAATTCGTTCAGCAAGCTTGTGTTTGCAACTGAATATGACTTGCTTATGTGCTTAAATGTATTTGTTGAATACTATGAATCATGTATACATAGCACATAGATTATACACCGAGGTGACCTGCATTAGTATTAATAGCTATGTAAACCACATTGCGTATTTTTGTTCACTAATTGCAGGAGTATGATTCAAAACATGGGGAAAAATTCCAAATTCATTTTCTATGAATATTTGAGAATATTCACTTATTGTTCACCATTAACTCCCGCCCCCCCCCCCCCCCCCCCCCCCCCCCCCCCCCCCCCCCCCCCCCCCCCCCCCCCCCCCACACACACCTCAACCTCCTGTCACCATCGGCGGCTCTAGCTTTTTTTGCTGCCCCAAGCATGGCAGGCAGGCTGCCTTCAGTGGCTTGCCTGCAGGAGGTCCACTGGTCCCGCAGTGGACCCACCGTCAAATTGCTGCTGATGCTGCGGGACCGGTGAACCTCCAGCAGGTGCGCCACTGCCTGACTGCCACCCTCCCAGGAACCGGCAGGGCACCCCCTGTGGCTTGCCGCCCCAGGCACGTGCTTGGAGCGCTGTTGCCTGGAGCCACCAGTGCCTGTCACTAACCTCCAGCAGGATTGCTAAAATATATTTTTAGAAAGGAAACAACAAAAAAATTGCTTAGAAAACTGAAATATATTAAAATATTAAAAGATTTTTTATATTAAAGAGATGTTTAGTATTCATTCAGCTGTGCTGATAAAAGACCAAAGTTATCCTAATGTGATTTAATGAATTTTAGTCACCTGGGATATCTAGAAATCCAAGCCGACATTTCAGTGTCTGGGATTGATTTAAAAAAAAAAACAAACAAAAAAAACCAGTCCAACATGGACCATTAACCAGAAACTGGAGCTGTTTGACAGCACAACAAACTGCAGTGTTTGCAAAATAGAATATTTTGGAGGCTTAGAAACACAGTACATTGAGTGTGGCTTGATCATCTCAACATGTAGTCTAAACCCTCAGGATTTTATTATTTTAGTTACAGATGGAGCTGACAGCAATGCTGTTAAGATTATGTAACACAGAACTATAGTGGAGATCAAGTATGAAATAGTGTATAGGTTGCACATGATATATATTTTAAATGGTGTTATACACGGACACTAACAAGCACGTTCATTTCTACTCCCAAGAATAAAAATGGAACAGTTTGTAGAAAATGTCAAATAGTAGTCAATAAAAGCAATCATACCTACTGATATTTAACCTGAGCCACTAGCAAGGTATTGTATTTTTGAAAAGCAGTATAACAGTGAAATTTTCCATTAGAGCAGAGGAATCAAAGGAAATATCTAAGACAGATCCATCTGGAAGAACGGTTGAAGCAGTTATAATATATTTCCTACTTTTTAATGTCTTGTATTCTCTTGCTTGTCCCTTAAACATAGAGATCTCCTCACTGTAAAGTACTAAATATACTGAAGAAGCCCAGACCATTTTATTATCCTTGAAAACGAATGTAGGTGAAAACAAAAGTGACCACTGTTTTCTACATACATCTTTACCATCTCTTTGGCTGTCTTTTAACTTTCATGTGTTGACATTGCACTTCTGCCTTCAGAATAAAAATTACTTGTGTTGCTGCATATTCATAAGAAACTCTGGATATTTAAAAATTCAAGCTGTGTTGAAGTCTTTACTCAGATTCCCTGTGTTCCTTCAAAACTTTCCTCAACTGTTGCAAACCCACAAGAGAGCTACTGGTTTATGGAAATATGCCAGGTGCTTCTTTCATAACTTTGATTAATCTCACTTTTCTGAGAACTATTGTAATGTGAACAGAATGAAGAGCGTGAACCCTTTAGATATTATTTTTAAATCGTCTTATTGGTCAGAAGTAGTCACTTGACCAAAAGTAGATTTGAACTATTGCGCTCTTAACAGGGAAGAGCACAGTTTACATCTGATCATCTCTGGCCAAGAAGGCAACTGCTTTGTTAGCAGTGAATGATGCAGCAGACAGGCAGTGAGGCTGAGCTGAATAAAGGATATTTAGTGAGCATGCATAGAGGCCATGTTACATGCTAAGAGAATGGTGTTTATTCAGTAGCAGCTTGGCCACTACCTTGGATTCTTAAATTCCATAGCCTAGATTCAAAAAGGAACTTACATGTGGTGCTGTTCAGTGTTAGTATATAGATTTGTTTGTTAGCCTGGGATAGAATTTTGGGTTTGACTTTTTGATACTCTTATATCTTATACTAAACAAAGGACAAAGACACTGATGTTGCTTCTGTTTAGTCAGATGGGTTTGTTAGTACAATGGGAACAGATAAAAGCAGTTAAAAAGTGTTACTTGAGAGCACACTTTAAGATTGCCTCAACCCCTTTCTCAAGGCAAAAAAAAAAAAAAAATCAAGCAATCAGTCAGGAGGGGCAAAGAGGGCTTGAGGAGGAAGGTATAAAAACACTAAAAGACCAAAGAAATACCCAGCCTCGCTCCTTACCCGTCCCATGGGATACAAAAGATGTGGGATGAAGACCCCAACTCACAACCCTCTCAAATGCAACATGACCATAAGTTGTAAGGGGCACGACTAGGGGTGTGCATTGCAGGTATATTTAAGCCTGCTAAGAAGGAGAAGGGGAACGGGAGATGAGAATGGGAATAGGGGAATGGAGAACAGGGACACAGACAACGCTCTGTGGTGTCAGAGCTGGGAATGGAACACTGGGAAACAGAGTCTGCCAACATGTAGAGCTATGGATATGCTTGCTTGGAACTAACCCCAATAAACATTGCATTACCTGCACTTTGGACTTCTGCTTTCTGTCTGCATGACAAGAACCAGGGCACAGGGTGAAGGGAAAGCCCTCTAACATTCAGAATCACCACCCTTAGCTTTTCAGTGCCTAGAAAAATCACTGGGATTCACAAAGTCTGCATTTGGCTCTGCCTAGGCTCCCTATGAAATGAATGGGAAGAGAGAGGAGCCTCAGTGTGGGATTCACAAAGGCCAATATGCTAGGCAGCTCTTTGCCTAAATTAGCCAATGGGAGACGTCAAGTTGAGGGGTGTGCGCTAAACCCCACACCTCTCACAGATAGATGCCTAAAATTAGGCTGCAAGGAGGTGCCTCCCTCTGCTTGGGATTCTCAGCTGTTAACCCTTTCTTGGTGTTAGTCACTCACGCTGTTTTAGCAAGAACCAGAGGGTGGCACAGGGGAAGAGGAGCACCTCCTTCATAACCTTTAGCCCTGTGGTTATGATACTCATCTGGGATGTGGGAGATGACCCAATTCAAGTACTCCCCTCCAGCTCAGAGGTAGGAGGGATTTGAACAGTGATCTGCCACTTCTCAGGTGAGTGCACTAGTTACTGGTATGTGGGATATTCTGAGGTAGGGCTCCTCAGTTTCTCTTGAGAAAGCCTTTTGACTGTGAATAATAAATTAAACAGTCATTGGAGCATGGGAACTAGACCCTAGGTCTCTCACCTCCCAGCTGATTGCTCTACCCCTGTGGCTACAGTGTCACTCAAACTTGCATATTATCTCTCTCTTCCCCCACTCCCCAATCCATTTTGTATAATTTTGCTTATAAGGATCCAGTCCAGTAGGTGAGGATTATGACTATGTTTACGGGATCAGGCCCCACAGCTGAGTTAGGTGGAAAAAAATGCCCCTCTTCCCCCAGTTCATGCATCACTCTGGAGCTTAGGCGTTTGGAGACCTGGTGTGCAGCTGCAATGTGCAGACTCAGAGGCAAAAGCATAGGTATCTAGGGAACTTTTACTGCAAAAATTTAGGTATTGAAAGTCGACCTTACAGGGTTCAGGTGCAGCTACCTAAAGGTTTTGTGAATCAGTGGGACCTGATTCTGGTATTTAGGCACCCAAGTCCTCTTGTGAATCTACCCCCAATGTCACACCAGACTAGGTCACTCTTTTTCTAGACTCACTCCTTGTAATACTGTGATCGGTTGTTACTAGCTGCATCCCCTTGGAAAGTCAAACTGATCAATGAATGAAAATTTAGGTGTAAAAATATTCATGACACTGATCCTACAATCAGATCCACGTGAGTAGAAACTAACACCCATTCAGAGCCCCACCAAATCCAGTAGGGCACTAAATGGGGACAAGGATCTACATATATGGATTGGACTATCAAATTGGGATTGGGAAGGAATTGTGTTTAAATCTTTATAAACTTAAGAAACTTGTGGAAGAGTCTGAAAGGGATTAAAAACCCAGTCAACACAATAAATATATAACCCAATCTGAACATCGTGATTGTTCCAAAGCCAAAAAACAAACCACGACAACTGGGGGCAGGGGAAGGAAGTTGCCCTAAAGCGGGGAAGTTATGTTCTTTGAATAGGCATATTACCCTCAGTGTTGTGTTATTTTCTATTGGAAAATATTTTATGGCTATAGCCCTCAGACCCTTTAAGTATGTTTAAAAGCCATCACCCAGAAAAATGTATAATTCTTTTTATTAGAATGTGTGTAGATCTATGTTGGTACCTCAGTTACCTGACAGAATTCATTAAACCTATAGTTGAATTCCCTTCAGCCACAGTCTCATTCCTTGTTTTGTTTTGTTTTTTGTGGGGGGGGGGGAGGAAAAGGGGGCACAACACACACCTGAGTTGTCAGGTTTCAACACAAGAGCTCAGGGAAGGGGAATTTCAAGATCATGCTCTAGTAATTCTTTGTGTTACAACTCTAAGTTACAAGGTTTTCAATTATTAAAAGTTCCTATAGAAGCTACAGAAATTTTCAGGTCACAAAAATAACCAACTGAATTTAGGTGGCTATAAACAATGTGTGGGATATACAGTATGGGAAGAGGATTAGCATCATTGTTTTGTGCATCAGAGTCATGAAAGAAAAGATTTTTAAAGATGCTAGGTGAGATCCTGGCTTCAGTGAAATTAATCAGAAAAACTCATTGATCTCAAAGGCGTCAGAATTTCAGCTCTTATGGTTGAGGACTCTCCACTTGCCAACATAGTGCGTTTCAAAATTAGAGAAGAACAAACATGAATTGAGCCAATGATGTAAACACAGAGTCTAGGTCCTTTAAATGTAGTAAATTTGGGGCCGAAATAAATAAAGTAGTTGCCTACAGAGCAATGGGAGAAATAAAGTGTATGTGTGTAATACACACACACAGACTAGCAAAACAGTAGTTTCCCAATGCTAATTATGTCCATTTGTTATTTAGTTTCCAGTTTTCCTCCTAAGATAAGCTAAAAAAAAGCATAATATCCCAACATGTGTGATATATCGACAGCATCTCTGCTATATTGACAGAATAGTGTCACAATGTTCACTTGTCATCCCTAGTTCATTTACAAAGTGTAATCTGCAGACTTCTTTAACCACTCCACTTCTTCAAAAAATCAGAAAGTAGCTACAATATTAAGATTCAGACCTATAATTCTCTCAATACAGATTTGATAGGCATCTCTTCCTTAACTGCATACAAAAAGGAGCTCATAAAAGTATATTTTAATGTCAATCATAGTGAAAAATGATCCCCCACTCTCACAGGCCTTGGAAGACAGGCCAATTGTTCTTTACAGACAGCCCCCTCAACCTGAAGCAGATACTCACCAGCAACTACATACCACAGAAAGACTAACCCAGGGACCAATCCCTGTAACAAACCCCATTGCCTTCTCTGTCCCCATGTCTACTCTAGCGACAATATCATAGGACCCAACCACACCATCAGAGGCTCATTCACCTGTACATCTACCAATGTGATATATGCCATCATGTGCCAGCAATTCCCCTCTGCCATGTACATTGTCCAAACCCAGCACTCTCTTCATAAAAGGATAAATGGACACAAGTCAGACACTTCAATCTCCCTGAATGCTCAGTAACAGATTTAAAAGTAGTCAGTCATTCTTCAACAACAACTTTAAAAACAGACTTCAAAGAGAAACTGCCGAACTTAACACCATCAATTTGGGCATAAACAGAAACTAGAAGTGGTTGGCTCACTACAAAATTTTCCCTCTCTAGGTATGGACACCTCCTCCTCAATTACTGGGAGTGGACTACATTCACCCTGACTAAATTGTCTGTCAGTGCTGGTTTTCTCCCTTCTCTTCATGTGCCAATCTATATTTATGCTTGTATCTGTAATTTTCACTCCATGCATCTGAAGATGTGGGTTTTTTTAACCACTTAAGCTTATGCCCAAATAAATCTGGTAGTCTTTAAGATGTCACTGGATTCCTCGTTGATTTTGTGGATACAGACCAACATGGCTACCCCTCTGATAGTACATACAGCTATAGAGCTGTATATCTTGAAGCATATCTGTGTTTGTACACTGCAGTTGTACTGAACATTTTACCTATGTTGATTTCAATTCTCTGTCCATTTGAAAACAGTTTTCAATTAAGAGAAATTTATATTTCGTGGTATTATTGTACTTTAGTGCTAACTTAAAATCAGAAGTGTTCTAGAAATGCAAGGTTAAGTTCACCCGAAAACACTGGAATAGCAAATACTCAAAATATATTAAATTACCTTAAAGTTTTGAATGGAACAACAGACATTTTCTATTTATGAAAACAGTTTCCCATATTCATTGTGAACCCACCTCTGGGTTTCACTGAAAATTAATGTGGAAGTCAGGAGAGAAATGTGAAGTATCACTAATGGGGAAGTGTCCATTCTAATAGTTATTATTTACAATATTCTGTAAGACAGAATTTCTGTGATACTAACTTCATATTTGTAAGTAAAGAATATTGATGCTATACCCTGAGATGAGAATTAGCAAAGGAAGCTTTAATTTTTGCATGTAGACTGAAATTTGTTTGTATACAGAAGACCACATGGTGCAATATTAATCCAGCTCAGGGATAGGTTGGAATTCAGATTAAGATCAGACATCACTAGAATCTCAAACTTACTTTCAGTTCATTTCAACTTGGGCTGAAGATCTCATCCTTGTGGCATTTCAGGTGAACTAAAGAAGAACTGGAAGTTTTGGATCCACCTCAAATTAAAGGGTGGCTGCTTAAAGCTGCCATCAGTTGGTGTGAAAATCCTAATTATATGTATTTTTCTGGATATATACATAATTATATGATATGAATACATGCATAAGCTATCTGACAAAACCCATTTAAAAGGCAAAAGCAAGTCTTTTCTTAAGAATGGTACCCTGTTATTTATGGTATTTACATAAAGGATATGCATATGATACATTAGCAACTTAAGACCAAACAATGAGACTATGGAAATTCAAGAGGAAATGAGGCCGGCGGCTATTTAAGATAGCATCCTCAGAAAGACATAGCATCAGCAGTGTATGGCCAACTACAGTGTTATTATTTAACCTGAAGTGTATTTTTGGTTATTGTACTTTTAAGATGCTAAGAGATATACAGTTGTTCAAGCCCGAGACCTTTGGGTACAAGTGCCTTAAGACTTAAAATATTCTTATTTTATGCATGTGTTCATGCAGTCCCTTCCACAAAGGATTACCAAAGCAACATCAGAGTGGAGCTTACTTGAAACAAAACTTGAGAGGTTTTCCAAAAAATAACATTTTCCAGTGAGAAGCAGAAGGGTTGTAGAAGAGCAAGATTAAAATAGACAGACTTATTTGATGTCCACTGTCTGCTAATGTGCCTGGTGGTATAACTATTTTATATAAAGTCCCAGTGTCACTAATATCTGACTTTTTAAAAGGAATTAAGATATATACAGGTATATATTAGCATGTTAAAGTAGTTACACCATCAAATAACCTTATTCTAGTGTACAGTATTATTTTCCTTCTTTATTCTGTGCCGCTCGAACATATTCATCAGCTATGAGACAGACACAATGTGCCAATATGATCTCAAAGAACAATTTAGATATTGGACTACTTGGCCCACTTTAGCACCACTATACAAAGACTTAAGAACTGCTGGTGAAAGTATCTTTAGAAAGGCATCTCATTATCTTTTGTTACTGCAAATAAATTGCATAAAAGTTTGAACTGCAAATGAAAATTAAATAGTTTTAACTGAACAGCTAACTTTCAGAATAGTATTTACACTAAAGATATGATTTAATAGCTTTTTTCAAAAGGCATCAATATATTTGATTAGTAAATTATTTAAGCAATACTATTACAAGTGCACTCTTATGAGGCAATATATTCTCTAGTGAATAAGTTACAAGGCTGATCTTGTTCAGAGAACTAGATAACCACCTTAGAAAATACCACAGCACCACTTTTACTGCAATTTTGCTTATTGGTGTTTGTATTGTTGGGGTATTTAAACAAAGGGGGAGGGAGGCTACGATTAGGGCTGGCCAAAAAAACGAGAATTCTGTTTCATGGAAAATGTCTAAATTTGCAAATGTGTTTTTCTGCATCAGGACAAAAAAGAGTCACACCTTTCAAAAAATTTCCTTGAAATAAAATGAGATACACTGACTATGGCTTGGTGGTTAGGACACTTAGGGCTGGTCTACACTACGGGATAAAATCGATTTTAGATACGCAATTTCAGCTACGTGAATAACGTAGCTGAAGTCGAATATCTAAAATCAATTTACTCACCCGTCTTCACCGCGCGGGATCGATGTCCGCGGCTCACCATGTCGATTCCGGAACTCTGTTGGGGTTGGTGGAGTTCCGGAATCGATATAAGCGTGCTCAGGGATCGATATATCCTGTCTAGATTAGACGCGATATATCGATCCCAGAGCAATCAATTTTAACGCACCGATACGGCACGTAGTCTAGACGTGGCCTTACTTGAGATATGGGAAACCCCAGGCTCAACCTCCAGATCAGGCAAAGTGGAGATTGGAACCCAGGGCTCCCCTGTTAAAACACAAGAGCCCTAACCACAAGGCTACTGGGGCAAGCTAGCTGTAGCTCTAACTCAATACCCATCTCATCCCAGTATTGAACTGAGCTCTCTTCCCAGCAAGATGCTTGTCAAAAAAAGCAAAACCAAACATTTTGGTTTCAACCAAACAGCATTTGAAGACAGAAAACGGTTTTATACATAACACACAATAACCCAAAAACCTTTCATACTGCTCTAGTTATGGACTTGCTAAAACACACACACACACACACACCTCCAATACTCCAGAACAATTTGTAATGGAAAAAAGTGAGGAGGAAGAAGGTAGGTCATGTCAGTACAATAATATATTGAAAATATTGCACCCCATTCACAGTCCCATAATCCATTTAAATAATTCAAAGTAGAATGTGTATTTTAAGGTAAAATCATTAAGCATTAATTACATATTCAGATGGGATATTGAGCCATTTCATACAGCTTCATACACTAGCTCAGTGCCTCACAGATGTGATGGAATGTAGGTGAAATTATTGACAAACTAAATTGTGTACACAACTGTCATCAAGTCCTGCTTTACAAAGCCCCACTTAATAGCAGCAAGACTCGAGAACACCTCTAATCCCACTGCATTCTCTCTTTAAACTTGATGGTACAGAACTTTGGCAAGTCACTTCACCTCTGTTTCCCCTGCCATTTATCTAGAAAAAGCATATAATTTAGTGAGACAGACTGCCTCTGTGTGTATGAACATGGTAGCTCATTGGAGCACTAATCCTGGTTGTGGCATCTAGGTGTGTGATAAATGAAGGGTGAGGAGAGGGTAGCTCCCTTTTATGGACACCCAGCCAGCTAGCTAGCTACAAAATCCCTGTTAATGGTTGTTCTCTACTTGCTTTACCTGTAAAGGGTTAAAAAAAGCCCATAGGTAAAAGGAAGGGAGTTGGCTCTTTTGGTCAGGTGCCCATGGGAGGGCTAGAACTTTTTAAAATTGGAGAAAAAAAAAACAACTTTCCCTTTGTCTGTTGTTCTCCAGAGAGAGGAGAGACAGAGCAGCAATGCTGTAAGAAGGTTTAAGCCAGGTATGAAAAATCAAACCAGACCTAGGAATTACTTATCTGAAACCCCAGATATGTAAGTAGATCAGGGAATGTCTAGAAAGATGCTATTTGGTTTCTCTTATTTCTTTATGGCTTGTGGACACACTTAAAATCACAAGTATCTGGGGTAGAGATTAAAAGAATTAGGTACAGGAATTTAGACAAGGAGCATTCTCGGAAAGAAATGGTTAGGGGTGGTTGAGAAATGAGAGGAAGGAAGACAAGAGCAAGTTTTCTCCAACCCTTGGCTAAAGTCACTGGTATTCAGGACAAGCAACAATTAATAAGTACATAGCATTTCCCCACATTGATCCATTTTTGTAGTGATCCCACAGACTGGGTTCCTCTGGGGAATGTTTCATCCCAGTCTCAAAGTGGGACAGCCATGTAAAGGAGTGGGAGAGAGAGCGTGTAAATGAGCTTGGATAGGAAGAGCTAGGTTGCTGTCATCCTTCATCCACTCCACACCAATACTGTTGATAAACCCTTCCCCCAAACACTCTTCTTTCTAAGAACTCAGTCCTCAAGAGGCTATACCCACCACCACAACACTCAGCTCAAAACACCTCCTCCACCAGCCTCCACACAGAGATTGAAGCTCCAGGAATCCTATTTTATCCAAACTTGCACAACTGGCTGCCATTGCTATGGGAAACAAGACTGGAGAAGCAGCAGAGTCCTGTGGCACCTTATAGACTAACAGATGTATTGGAGCATGAGCATTCGTGGGTGAATACCCACTTTGTTGGATGCATGTGAGAGGCTGGAGAGAAAATAGAAATGTGGATGCACATGCTGGGAGGAAGGATGAGCAGGGAGGACTGGCGTTAGGGGACAGCAACATAGGAGAATGAGCCAAGTGTTATCCAGCTGTGTAGTTCCATTAAATTTAACAGGGCTCTGTGCTTAAATAACTACACATGGCAGGAGTAGCCATTTGAAGAAACAGGCCCAAAGTTTGTATGTGCAGTGCAAATCAATAGAAGAATTTGTAAGTGTAACAATGTTTGTGCTTATATGAACTACCATGCAATATTCAAATTACATGCGAGACCATGTTTTGAGTACATAATGTCCGATCACAGAACAGATGCTTGTATGATTTCCTCAGAAACACATTATTTTTAAAACAAACTACATTTTCAGTTATAATGTTGGATTAAGTCTTTCAATCCTCACTCAGGCTGTTTTAGTGGAGGTTATCAAGTGGTATTACAGTGAAAGGTAGGATTACTAACATGAAAAAATATTAAAAACTTAGTCCCTTTCCCCACTTGCTTTGGGCTTGACTAGGGTCAGACTGGGAGGGGAATGAAGACACTTGACTCTAGCTCCAAAATCACCACAAATTATACTCATAAACCAAGAGTTGCTGAATATTTCCGCTAAAAGATCCATGGTGAAATAGTTAATGCTGACATCTACAGTCATTATTCTGCAGAATTAATATTAATATCCAGTTGAGATTGATAGATGCAGAGCTCATCTCTCAAAGTTACTGCTTAAGATTCAAGACTTCATCAGTTCTCATTCAGAATGGTTTCTTCATAACCAGAGGGGCTATAAAATTGTTTAATTTTTGTTATGTAGAAAGCTTGAATTCTGCAGAAACAGATGAGACGAACAAAAAGGGGATACAGCATTTTGGCCAGTAGACGCTCACTCTAAGCCCTTGTGGTTTAACTCATAGGAGCACGAAAAGATGGGTACCGATATGGAAGGGTAACTTCTGAGTCTTAGTGAAAGAAGATTAATGGGTATAAAAGACAAAGCTTAGTGATCTGTTATATGACAGACATGGCCAAATAAAAGCAGATTCAAGTCTATTAACATGTATAATTATATTCATTCCTTTAAAAATTGCCTAAAGCTCAGCTGGATTTAATATTTCCTTCAATCAACATGCAATGTGCGCTGTAGAATAAATTATGAATAAAATATAGACAATATGAAGCAAGAGAAATAGACCATTAATTTAATTCCATGACATTTTCAACATCACCTTTGTTAAAGTCATGGATTTTATTCAAATGGATTTTATAGAGCTTTTGAGGTAAGCAATCTTTGAAGTCTCCTCTTTATTTGTTGTTACAGTTATCATGAAATGTCAAAGAAAGATAGTTTATTACTATCAGAGGTGCTTTATTACTCATTTAAGGGAGAATATCAAAATGAGATTCTCTAGCCAAGAATAGACATATAAGATCATAAATTTTCCATGTTACTTTATAGGGTTACCAGATAGCAACTGTGAAAAAACGGGACAGGGGTGGGGTAAATAGGCACCTATATAAGAAAGAGACCCAAAAAACAGGACTGTCCCTGTAAAAATGGGACATCTGGTAATCCTATTACTTTACGAATAAAAATTGGTATTGTAATCATCCGTTTCCCCAAGAAACTCCCTGGAGTTGGGGTGGGTGAAGGCTTTATTCTCCCCTGACTTGCTTTTGTGTATCTCAGATCAGTCTATAATTTGTACAGAAAAATCATGTTATGCAGCTCTTTTGTTAATTACACTTGAAGTTCTTCCTAATGCTAGAACTTGAATTTCTTTCCAGGATACATGCTAGGTAATGAGGGGGAAAAAATTGAAGGAGGGAGCTTATACAAGTAGCATGGATGCAAGATGCAGCCTAGCTGTGTAGAGAGGATTCAAAACCCATTTAAATAAGAAACCCTGGACCATAAAGTTGCATTACCTACATAACATCCAAAAGTAGAATCAGTCCCACATTTGACTACACCCACACAGATTTCTATTGACCTCAATGGTGTAGGGATAGGTCTTGCACAGTCAACCGAAGGTCTCAGGTTTAGTAAGCGGAAGAGTTAAGATGAAATAAGGCACAGCTAGATATAGGAAAACCCAGAATCTTATCTTCCATTCACGGGTACTGCGGCCAGTTCTAGACTATGCAGACAGAGACTGTTGTTTCCTGTATGTTACCTAATAAAGACAGCTACATGGTCACAGCAGAGAAACCACGAAGTAGTATGCAGTACATTAAATTATGTGGCATTTCCATTTATGGTTAAAAATTTCTCAGCCAAGTTCTGCTGTTATGTCAATTAATTTTAAGAACCAAATTCTGCTCATGTTTGACCATGTCTGCAGCTGAAACCAACAGTCAAATATTCTTGCCCTGACCCAAGAGTCAGTACATGTATTCTAGACATACTTGGAGCCTATCATGCCACTAATGCTGCTAGCCTATTGTATTTGTAGGCTCAAGGAAAAAAAAAAATAGAGAACTATATTTGTAGATCACAAAGGCGAAGTGGAGCATTGCTTGTGATTATAAATGCAGAATGCTTAACATTACTCAGTCCAGGCAGAAAGTTTCTTTGCTAAAATGTTTGCAATTTAATAAAACTCTTCATAATGCTGAAAATAGCTGTGCCACCATCATCTTAGAGCTTTCAAGTTAACAGAGCACTTACCCATTTCTTTCCTTGTTTCTTTTTTTAGGTACTTCTATCAGGAGGAAGATTGTATGTTATACCTATTGGAAGATGAAAGCTGCTTCAGCACTTGGTTATAAGATTAGGAATTTAGACTCCATTGAAATGCCCAACTTTAGGTGCCTTGCTGCCTAATGGAATGCACAGCCCTAGGTTAGGCATCCAAACTCCCTATACCAGGGATAGTTAATTATTTTTTGTCAAGGTTCAAATTTCTCGGTAACAATATAATCAAGATCCAGACTCCAGAGAAAACAACAACATGAATGATAAGCAGGGATGAAAGTAATTTACAGGACTTAACAGTACTGTCGGAGTCCTGAGGGGGGTGTGGCCTCCACCAGAAGAGGTGTGGCCTCTCGAGATTTAAAGGCCCTGGGGCACTGGCTGTGGCTGGGAGCCCCAGGGCCTTTAAATCAACCCGGGAACCCCAAGCCTTGCCAAGCTGGGGCCGGAATTTAAAGGGCCCAGAGTTCCTGCCGCTGCAGGGAGCTCTGAGCCCTTTAAATTTGGCCCCAACCCAGACGCCGGAGCTGCAGGCCAGATTCAAAGGGCTCTGGGTGCCCCGCAGCTGCGGAAGCTCTGAGCCCTTTAAATCCAGCCCCAGCCCGGCTGCCCAAGCTGCAGGTGGGATTCAAAGGGCTCTGGACTGACTGCTGCGGCAGGGAGCCCAGAGCTCTTTAAATTCCTGCCGCGGAAGCCAGTGTGGTACGGCATGGTGCACTGGCTCTTGCTGGTATGCTGTACCAGACCGGGCCGGCTTACTTTCATCTCTGATTATAAGTAAATAAAGATTTTGGGATCCATTCAAAAGCATCTGATGATCAAGATTTGGCCTGCAGTCCATCTATTGACTACTCCTTACAATGTATATGGTGTCTAAAAATGAGATCTGCAAAAGCTTGGAGGCTTTCAATCAGTAACTATCTGATTTATAGATGCCACTGAGTAAACAAACATCTAAAATGATACAATTTGGACTCATAGTGCCAGAGTTCCTACAATTTTATTGCAGGCGCTGAGCTATGTGCAGAAAAAGTAGCCTTTTTTTAAAAAAGGTCTAAAAATGCCTTAAGTTAGGCACTCATTTTAAATGATAATTTGTTGTTTTAAGTTAGAGAGGTAAATATTTATCGTTAAACTAAGGTTTGTGCAGATCTTAGGGTAAGTTTACATATTTGATTTGCCTTTCAATGGTCATATAGCTGGTGTAATTACAGTAGGGATGAAGTTGGCCCGGTGCACCAATTTCTGCTTCAGTTGCAGGTGGTGAACCTTCTGTTGACTGGTTTTTTCACTTCATGCATTTGATGAAGTGGGCTCTAGCCCACAAAAGCTTATGCCCAAATACATTTGTTAGTCTTTAAGGTGCCACAAGGACTCCTTGTTGTTTTTGCTTCTATTGACTGAAACAAAAATTACATCCCATGTTATAGCAAAACGTGGCTCCAAATGTGGACTTGAAATCTTAAAAGCCACAAAAACAGATACTAAACACTTACACAAATTAACCAGTAATTGTATTTGTGTTACCCAGGATTTACATCAGTGTAACAATGCAATAATATGGCCCATAAAACCTCTCTCTCACTGTCTGTATGCTGCTGACTGGACTATAGCTGAGCCAGAAGACCAATTGTAAGGTGCTACAGCAAACATGAAATAAACCCTTTTTGTGCTAAGCCTTATGTACGAATAAGTAAGTATTAAGAAAAATCAGATCCCATATAACAAAAGGTGCCAAAAGTAAATAGAATCCAGGTGTTAAACAGCCAAATGAAAACACAGTCCTATAGAAACAATTATGCTGATATAGAGTACTGAAAAACTAAATCATAACTGCAAAATTAGCAAAAAAAACCCAACATTAAATATCGTAGTGCTGGCTGTTCACTTATTTTCTCCAGATATAGAATAAATTGTAAAGAGTGAAGAATAGAATTCAATGAAAATTAATGAATTTGGGTTTGATACTGACTTCTGTTGCTCATCCTGAAAAGGATATAAGAACTAAAATATTTAAGAATAGGAAGATTGTACAACCCCCTTCCCCCCCCCCACTTTAATTCTTAAGTAGATGGATAAATTACTCATAATTTATCCACTTAGGAGGGAAACATATCACCTCTTCCTATCAAGTAGAAATCATTATGCAAAAATCCTTCAGAGGTCTGTTAAATCAAACCCAAAGAGCTCTTGCTAGAGCATAGCCATCCGGCCTACTTTCAAAACCCTCTGCAGGCGGCCAGGCTGTCCCTCTGCAGACAAAAGTGCACACACACCCCACCTCCACCAGGAAGGCTCTGTGGTTCCTTCATAATTACCTCTCAAACACATACTCCAACATTTCAACTAATTGTATTGCTCCTTTATTCATTCCACTCCCTTGCCCCTGGCCACAGCTCTTCAGTACTTCAATTGTTTTTCCTGGTCTCAGTCCTTAGTTTCCCCTCTAACAGTTCAAAAAATACCATCCTCCCATTCTGTGATTCCATGAATGCAGAAAAGACTATGGTAACTGCCCTCTATGGGTCTGCCTGGGCTTATCTCAATGTCCACTCTCCCTATGCCCTCTTTGTTTCTGAAAGGAAAGATGCTACTTCACACAGCTACAACATAACACAAAGCATTTCACTCCAGGCTGCCTTTTCCTCCCCAGCCTTTGGCAGGCCCTTTCCAGATACAAAAACTTCCTACCTTCTCTGAGTTATCCCCTCTATTTGTGTAATAATTTCTGATCACCCCTAGTCAGTTATAATTAAGTCTCCGTATCACGTACAGCTGGCGAATAGTTACCAGGTCACAAGCAAATCTGAGCCAGGTCTATACTGGAAACTTATGTTGGTATAACTACGTCGCTCAGGGGTTTGGAAAAAAAAAATCACCACACTGCTAAGCCACACAGTTATAATGACCTAACTCCCGGTGTAGACAGTGCTATGTCAATAGAAGAGTTTCTCCTTCCAATATACCTATTGCCTCTCTGGAGAAACAATCAGCGTAGATAGGTCTTCACCAAGTGCTACAGAGGCACAGCTGCATTGATGCAGTTGTGCTGCTGCAGCTCTGTAAGTGTACATAAGCACTAAGCCCGACTTGTCTTCAAGAATCAGCCAGCCTGTGAAGTCCTCGCAAGAATCAAACAATTTTGGCATCATGAATATTCTTGGGTCTGGAGGCTTATCCTTTCAGAAGTGACTAGTGATTTCAGGTGCCTGGCTTGAAACTTTGAAAAGGCTCAGTTTTCAGCAGGGCCACCCAGAGGGGGGGCAAGTGGGGCAATTTGCCCCAGGCCTCGGGCCACGCAGGGGCCTCCACGAGAATATAGTATTCTATAGTATTGCAACTTTTTTTATGGAAGGGGCCTCCAAAATTGCTTTGCCCCAGGCCCCTTGAATCGTCTGGGTGGCCCTGGTTTTCAGAAGGCTGGGGTGCAAGTTTTTTTTCTGAAAAGCAGTCCCTTTCAAGGTGCTGGAAGGGTAAGAAGACTGGGAGGCAGAGGGGTTGGGCAGCTACCAGAGGAGTGAGCAGGCTGGAGGGAAAGAAAACACACAACACAAAAAGCAAAAACCAAATCCAACAAACTCCTGCCAGCAAGCTTCTGAAATGCTGCTCAGGGACAACACTGTAGAATGACTTGCAGACAAGATGAGGTAGGAAGGAGCTTGGGGCACAGCTAGAGTTGGTGAACTTTGATTCAGCTTATCTAGCTTGAAGGTCCTGAGCTGGAACCCAGTGGAGTTGGCAGGCCTGGGTTCCCCTACCAATCCCGATAGATAGAAGAGCAGAGAGGGTTTTCAGATATGTTGGCACCAGGAATAGACTAACAGCTCTACCAGCCTGAGTGAGCTCAGATGCCATGACAGACCTGTCCAGAGGTGACACCATGGTACTCACACACCAATTTAAACACCCAAACACCTTTGAGGATTTGGTGCTTTTATACTTATGAACTGACTTTCAGTGAAACTGAAGTCATATTTAGACTGCTAATCACTTGGGCACTTTTTTTTTTTTACCCTATGTCTCAGTGACACAAATTTAGTTTTCAGTTGTGTGTTGCCAAGCCAACATCACCAAATCTGTATTGGATCTGGTTTTATACTGAATGGATATCAGTCATCACCGGTGATAGAGTAACCATTTCCTTTGGCTCTAATTAAAAGAATGGCACAGTATAGAGTATTTTCTAACTACGGAGAGGTTAGATCACAGCCTTGCCAATTTACATGGCTTTCAATTCACAGAGTGGTAAAGAAGCTCAAGTAAGCAGTTGAGAGAAAAGTCAAAAATATGTTTGACACAAAAATAGATAAGGCCTCAAAATGTCAAGGTGTTCTACATGGCTATGCCCATATAAAGCTCCACTGAGGTCAATGTGAATTTGCGCATCAAAGGTTTGACACATAGAACAGCTTGCAGGATCTGCCTAAATTTGGCAGAGGAAAGAAAAAAAAAAAACACCCACAAAAACACTCGGTAAATGTGATGGCCAAAATTCACATTTCACAAATTTTAAGAAGTGAATCTGGGTTTGCTTTAACTCATAGCGAAGACAGTGGTGATTTGCGAAATCTGAACAGATTCCAGTTTACAACTCAAGTGTCTCCAAACTTTGACTGTGTTGCAATTATCGGTTTGGGTTAAGTACTAGCTCTTCTTACAGACTTTATATTTTAGATAACCATGTCTCTCCTCCCCAATTTCACATAAATATAAAAAATAGAACATGGATGCAATTTAGAAAAGCACAGAACATAGGAAATATTTTTGCCTGAATCTTAGCTAACACGTTTACAAACATTTATATTTTCTAGTATTATGCAGAAATAGTAATGTACACATTCCAGAACTAAAAATTGACTTGGAATGCCAATAAATGGAATTTTATATCATGTTTGTTATCCACTAAATAATTCATTGTTCCATTTTATACACACAGGCTTTAATTAACTTACTGACTCAGAGGCATGATACTGCTAATCCTTTCATTTCCCCAAGCCCCTCTCCCCCCACCCCAAAAAAAGTATAAAACATGTGAGTGTAAGCATAAGCTGGGAGTTTATTAAGAAGGAATTTTGCATCAGAAAACCTCAAACAGCTGGATCCTCTTCTCCCCAGCTATGAAGACCAGATTGAGTAGTGATTGGTAACAACTGTTAACTACTGGCTTTTTCTTGGAGCCCTTGAGGCTCCGAATCATTTGCCCATACATCTGTTTTTACTAATTCAGAGTGCCATTTTCCTTCAAAGTTCACTGTATGCATAAGACTTGTAATAAAATTCATTTGTCTCGGAAATGAATCTAAAATGGCTTTAAAATTACGAGTGGAGCTGAATAGTTTTGGAGAAATTTCAAACAATTTCATATTTTAAAGCTATATGAAGCCCCTATTTTCCAATACCCCCCTCAAACATTAATGTTCCATTCAGCCACAGTTTTGCTTTCTCTCCTGCGACAAAGTTCCTCCTCTACCTTGGTGGGTCCTGCACTTATTGGCAGATGTGCTCACCTCAGTGATCTTCCCCACAGTCTGGATCAACTCCTCCTGTGTCTGATCAGGAGTTGGGAGGTTTGGGGGGACCCCGGCCCGCCCTCTACTCCGAGTTCCAGCCCAGGGCCCTGTGGATTGCAGCTGTCTATAGTGCCTCCTGTAACAGCTGCATGGACAGTTACAACTCCCTGGGCTACTTCCCCATGGCCTCCTCCAAACACCTTCTTTATCCTCACCACAGGACCTTCCTCCTGGTGTCTGATAACACTTGTACTCCGTAGTGCTCCAGCAGCACACCCTCTCACTCTCAGCTCCTTGCACCTCTTGCTCCCAGCTCCTCACACGCACTTCCTCTCCTCTAGCTCCTCCCTCCCTGATTGGAGTGAGCTCCTTTTTAAACCCAGGTGCCCTGATTAGCTTGCCTTGATTGGCTGCAGGTGTTCTAATCAGCCTGTCTGCCTTAATTAGTTCTAGCAGGTTCCTAATTACTCCAGTGCAGCCCCTGCTCTAGTCACTCAGGGAACAGAAAACTACTCAGCCAGTGACTAGTATATTTGCCCTCTACCAGACTCCTGTACCCCACTGGCCTGGGTCTGTCACACTCTTTATAGCTCAAAGTCTTACTGGTAGAGATTCATCCAGTAAGGAGCAGCTTTTCAAGGCATAAGAGATAGGGATAACAGAAAGGAGGGTGAAACCCTTTGCTTGTATTATCGTCCAGTGGTATTCACCTTAACAAAAAGGATACATACAACAGTCAAGTGTTATGACTGTAGGAGGAGTTATTGCTGCTTTAGAGTTGTTTTTTTCTTCTTCTTTTTTTTTTTTTAAAGTGATCCCAGTGTCTACTGATCCCTCCATTATGCAGGTCAGGATAAAATATCTCACTGTGCCTGAAGATTCAGGCACAACCACCTACCTTTCCCTTTTTCCTTTATTAGACCTAAATCCAGTTACTTCTTATAGTATTTGTTTGTATAAATTTTTGATTAGTAAAGGTACTTGAGAACATTTATTTTATAGGTATTATAATTGCACACAGTCTAATTCAAGAGGCTGTCTGTATGACTTAATAGGAGCTATAATTCCTTTTTTTTTCTTCCCCTGGTTCTAGTTTACTTAACTAAGTATTACACTAGAGGATCCCTTAGTTCCTCTCATTATTTCAATCTATTTAATGCCAACAGATCACTCTGATTGGTGTCTGTGCTCTTATTCACCTTTTTTAACCTGTACAGGTTAAAAGACTTGCCTGATGCCTAAAGCTATGACCTCCTCAGGGATAATGCAGCAATATCTGGCTTAACTACAGCAGAAGTCCTGGTAATGCCTGAAGTCATAAAAAGGTTATTTAAGTCTTTGCCTTTTTACTAGCTCCCAAATAGCCCATGCTGGGTGAAATCTCTTGCTACCCTAGAAGAGACTTAATACTCATCCAGCCAGAAGTGATAACAGTTCATTTGCATAAGTACTTGTCATTATCATTAAGTGTGTTTGCTTTCAGACTTTTTTTTTTTTTAAGTCCTTATTAACTCTTTCATACCTGAAGTTGGAATCCTCAACCTGGCAGGAGCTACCTGATTTATCTGCGATGAAGAAGTTCTGTATCTTGAACATCAGTATTCCCACTCAACTCAGACAGTTTTCCCCATCTACCACAGTGACATCTTATGGTAATGTCTGCCTGAGGCATCCCCTGCTGAAGTTAGCAACAAGCATTTTGAAAGTGTTTCCTCTGTTTTCACAGAAAGGGATAAAAACTAGACCAGAGGTCGGCAACCTCTGGCACGCGGCTTGCCAGGGTAAGCACCCTGGCAGGCCAGGCCAGTTTGTTTACCTGCCACATTGGCAGGTTTGGCCGATCGTGGCTCCCACTGGCCGCAGTTTGCTGTCCCAGGCCAATGGGGCTGGTGGGAAGCTGTGGAGAGCACATCCCTCAGCCTGTGCCACTTCCCGCAGCCCCCATTGGCCTGGGACGGTGAACCGTGGCTAGTGGGAGCTGCGATCAGCTGAATCTGCTGACGCAGCAGGTAAACAAACTGGCCCAGCCCGCCAGGGTGCTTACCCTGGCAAGCTGCGTGCCAGAGGTTGCCAACCCCTGAACTAGATTAATTCACCTGCTATTGTATCAAACTAAAATAATTTTATATTCAACAATTAGTATCTCACTAAATACTTATATCTATTTCTTCTCAGTGTAACATATGCAATGTTGACATGCATTCCATTCAGTTTCCTCTTTCTATGTTACATGCCAACACATATGTCTGTCCTGGGAATTACTGTTTTTAATAATAAATAGCTGTAGTAATGAATATTGATATAATCTTTCTCCAGGAAGTCAAGTATCAGGGGGGTAGCCGTGTTAGTCTAGATTTGTAAAAGCAGCAAAGAGTCCTGTGGCACCTTATAGACTAACAGACATATTGGAGCATGAGCTTTCGTGGCATGACGTGCATCTGACGAAGTGGGTATTCACCCACGAAAGCTCATGCTCCAATACGTCTGTTAGTCTATAAGGTGCCACAGGACTCTTTGCTGTTTCTCCAGGAAGACTCTTTGGCAAGGGGATAGAAAGGATGAACAGAGGGACACCAGGCTTCATTTTATGGGCATTCACTTTTCAACAAGAGAGAAGATATCACTACAGAAATTATAGCCAGAGTCTTCAAGGAAACCTATTTGGCATGAAATCTAAGAACAGGAAGCAAATGAGAGGAAATGCAGTGAATACAGCTTCTCAGCAAGCTATGAACGGAGTAAGCTTTCAGAAAGTGTAGTGTTTAGTCATTGAGCAAAAGTTTGACTATTTCTCCCTTCCTCATTGCTGCTAATGTTATAGGAGTAGGCAACCTATGGCATGATGCCAAAGGTGGCACACAAGCTGATTTTCATCACTGGCCATCAGTCTAGGGGCCTCTGCATTTTTATTTAATTTTAAACGAAACTTCTTAAATATTTAAAAAAACTTTACTTTACATACAACAGTTTAGTTATATATTATAGACTTATAGAAAGAGACTTTCTAAAAACGTTAAAATGTATTACTGGCACGTGAAACCTTAGAGTGAATAAATGAAGACTCAGCACACTCACTTCTGAAAGGTTGCCGACCCCTGTTATAGGCACTAGGGCAGGGATTGGCAACCTTTGGCATGCGACTCAACAGGCTAAACCCCCTGGTGGGCGGGTCAGTTTGTTTAACTGCCACATCCTCAGGTTCAGCCAATCGCGGCTTCCACTGGCTGTGGTTCGCCATCCCAGGCCAATGGGGGCGGCGGGAAGCGGTGCGGACTGAGTGATATGCTGGCCGTCGCTTCTCGCCGCCCCCATTGGCCTGGAAAGACAAACCGTGGCCAGTGGGAGTCATGATCGGCCGAATCTGCCAATGTGGCAGGTAAACAAACTGGCCCAGCCAGCCAGGGGGCTTACCCTGGCCAGCCGCGTGCCAAAGGTTGCTGATCCCTGCACTAGGGCATGCCTGCTTTCAGCAAACCACCTTAAAACTGAATTCTCTCTATTTACTGTGCACCTGTCTTATTCTCTATAAATAGCACCACTCACCACCATATTCACAGCTGAAATTTACTTTGCATCTTTTTGCAATAACCTAGCTTCTATTTCAATGCTTTTGTACGAAGAATTAGCTGATTTGTAGTATTAATGGATACAGTCAAATCAGATTCACAAACTTTCGATAAAAGTACTTTTGCCTCATTCTTAATGAATAAATATATTTTAAGGCATCTTTTATTATAAACAGTAACATGAAAAAATGAAAACATTCTTGCATTTTAACAGAAAAATGGGCTAAACTCTCTAAACAGAATTGGAGGGAACATAGTACTGATGGCATATTTTTAAGCTTGAAACATTTTACTTTTCAGAAGCTGAGAACATCTCTTTTAATAGAGTTATCTTGTTTGTCAGGCTTAATCTCAAAACAAACAAGGTGAAATGAAGCATTAGTGGCATTTTATATATAGTTCATTATAGGGTTTAGTGCACTAGTGAAGTTTTAACTAGCACCGGCAGGGTCTACACAAACAAGTTAATACACAACACATTAGTATGCTTTAGAAATCACACCCTAGAGCACACATTGCCCCATCATATAGACAAGTCCTAATTCTGTGTCAAGTTAGTCCATCTGAAAACTGGACAAGTTAAATTTGTTCAGCTTTATTCTGTAACAATGCTCAAGAGTCTCACTGGACAGCCAGTATCTTGTGAGATAGTGTGTGTTTTGTGAGTGCCCTTCTTTCAGGTAGGAAAGTGGTTTTGATTTTTTTAAGGCAGTTGGCAGTCCCCTTGATAATCTCTACTATTTTGTAGACCTTGGATATCTCTGGGCTTGTGCCAAATACAAAAGCATAGAATATTTTACCTATTCCAATTTCTCCACACTGCCATTTGCTTCCAAGGGAATTTGGAAGCCCTGCCCCCCCCCCCCCCCCCCCGCCCCCCCCGCCCCCAGGCACCTCTTCTAGTTTTCTGCCAGGATCCCTTCCAGAATGAGGGATTTGAGAGGTTGCATTTGGTTAAGTTTCTATGAGAGATTCAGTTTTCTTTTATCCCAATGTAATCAAGATGTGACACACATATATGCTTTAAAAACAAAACAACAAAACTGTTTCCTGGCCCCAATTATATGAAGTGTATCGGGGGACAAAGATTAAAACTCATGTAACATGGGAAGGGGCAGTAGCCACTGACTCTATTCCCTAATATTACACTAAAAGCCTTCATTTATCCACAAATCAGATACAAAATAGGCAGTAGCAATAAGAGCACTTTGCATGTACAGGGAGAAATTAAATATTAGGATAGCTAACAAACACCATACACCCCTTTGTGTACAGACTTAGCTCAGCATGAGGAATGACAACTCCCACATTTTAAAAAAAAAAATGTTATAAGGGAGTGAAAAATAAGGGTTTAGAATAGAATGCCTCCTTCAAATCTAACAGTACTATTATGCAGTATTGCCAATTGTGGGAGTTCAAAAATCAAATCAGACCCCAAAACTCATGAGATTAGCTCTCACAGCGTGAGATTTAAAGTTATAAACATATACTAATTTTTATATAGAGAGTCTCTCCTCTGACTTTTTACTTCATCCTGCTCACTCTTAAAGGTGGGAAACAGCCCTGACATCTCTCACAAATGTAGTGAGGCAATTTTGGTCCCCAATACTAACGCTCTCACTGGTGGGGCCAACTGAAGTCAGGGCCCAACTAGGGGTACTGAAAATATAAGTCAGAAATGGGCTCTGCTCTAAAGAGCTTATACTATGACTTAGGAGCTGCAGCTAGGATTCACCACAATTCTCTCATTTAGGGTGTGCCCATACTGCAAGCCCAGGTGCCTTCGCAGCATGCTGTGACTTGGTCCTCTAGTCACTGCAGGTGGAGCCTCCTCCTGGCCGTTCTGGGGATTAGCTTCGCAAGGGCAATAATACATCTTTCCATGGTTGGATGCTGTCTCTCTCTTGGTCTGCAGCCCTTCTTGCTCACTGAGCTGCTACTGTATCTTTGTGACTCAGTCCTCCAGCCAGGTCACTACACATGTTTTCCCCTTCCGGAGGATCAAAAAGTCTTTGTTCAGCAATCTTGGACAATCTTTCCATTCACTGCCTCATTGCCAGTTTTTCTGTCTTAGATAGTCTGCTCATTCACTGTCCCGTGTCTTCAGTGGCTGGCAGGGAAACCTAGATCCACCCTCTAATCTAATCCAATTCAGGGACCCTCTAGTTAGCAGACAAGGTTATCTTACTGCCTTTCCCACCTATTCCTCTGTGTTTGCCAGCCTCTCAACTCCCTCCTCAAGAGTAACTTCAGGCTACCTGTCCCTGCAGTCTGCAAACACTCCTTCCTTCTCCCAGGGAATGATGGCAGATTTGCCTAGCAGCCCCCTCTGCTTCCAATTTTCTGTCTTGATACATCCAGCACAGCTCCTTCCTCCCCAGCTGGGCTCCCTCTCTGAGTCAGAGGATTGCTTAGACACCTGATTCCTCTCAGCTGTGGCCCATCAGATTAATTACACTCCACCCCCATCTCAATCAACATTAACCCTTTCATGACTGGAGAGGGAACACCGCATCCCACCTGGTAGACATTCAAATAGCAGTGTAGACATGGTGACACAGGCTTCAGCATGGACTAGCAATGTGAGTATGCACTCAAGGTCTCAAGTGCTTGTACTGCTGTGCTGAATCCTGCACTGCCCAGCTACACCGCTGTTTTTAGCCATGGTATTGTGGTTAAAGCTAGCCACATATATCTACCCTGTGCTGCAATCACACCTGCGATTGCCATGCTGTCATACCTATTAGATGAAAACAGTTTTTAATCTCTGATGCGCTAGGCATGATTCTTGGCACCTGAGTTGCACATTTTTTCTGAGACCATGTGACAAAGTAAACAAGACTGAGGGCACATCAACATGGCCTCATGTTTGGATAAGGATGCGAATATCAGCACATACCAAAATGCTGCCTTAAAACTCTCCTTTGTGGATGCTGTGGATGTGAATGAAAAGGGTCCTGCTTTATATTAACGTAGTCCTGTCTGAAGAAGACTATATTAATGCAAATTGGGAAGCTTTTAGTTTACCTTTTAGCACATTTTGATATACACTCACACTCTCATAATCCAAATTGTGGTCAGTGCAGACATGACCTTAGATCCTTATAATTAAAGAGATGAGTCTATCCCTAGCTCTTCCTGATGTGACCTTGATCGAGCTCTCACTTATGTTATCTGTGAAATAGCAGCTAGGAGAGAGAAGACCACTACTGCACTACGGAGGAGGCAACAGACTAGCAAGGAGAACTGACTGGAAAACATTCTTCTTCCCAAGAAAAAAAAATAGAATTTTCAAAGAGTCTTCATCCTGAATTGGAATGAAAGATTGCAGATTCCAAAATTTTTGCAGGAGGCAATGATAGACAAAATTTCACATTGGGAGAACAAAAACAGAAATTTTGTTGGCTTATTCTTTGGACTCCTCAGGCTGCTACCCAAGGATTTGGGCAGCCTGAGTTGCCAACGAATCTGCTGCTCAGACAGTTACAGTTTGAAAGCCTGGACAGACAGCTACCTGGAGAGTCAGGGATCCAAGAGAGTTGGCTGCAAGCTGTAGAACTTAGAGAGGCCGGTGAGTGAGCTGGCAGGAAACCACACAGAACGTTTTGTTGAAATAGCTATATTCCTGCAGAATATTTAGATTTCAGCAAATTGGCATTTCCAAATGGAAAAAAAATCCTGAAAATTTCTTACCAACTCTACCGGCAAATCCCTCATCTGCCTCCCAATAAACCATTCGGAGTAGCCATCCTGAGGAAAGAGTGGATCCTGGATTTCCCTAGACCAGTTACATGCAGTGTTGCCAATTTAGTCGTTGGTTGGAAATTTGAATTGAAATTGAAACACTCATGAAATGATTTGTAAGCAAGGTCTGAATGAGCTCTCCCCAGACAGCTAACAAGTGATCAATTTTGTAACCCACCACCAGCCAAAATTGATCACTTGGGCAGCACAGCTCTGTCTGGACACTGTGCTAGGCAGAGTAAGGTGTCCAGTATGGTCCTGAAGCCTTTCCACCTACCACTGGCTCATCACTAGCTGTCAGGGGAGAGCTCCTTCAGACCTTGCTTACAAATCATATAATATTCCCTGTCTGTAGTGTTCAGCCACTAAACTTCCAACCCATCAGATGTAAAGATGTTGGGTTTTGATGGATAATTTGTCCCTGATTCTGAGAGTGTACATCTAGCAGATAAGAATATAAGAATAGCCCTACTGGGTCAGACCAAAGGTCCATCTAGCCCAGTATCCTCTTTTCCAGAAGTGGCCAATGTCAGGTGCCCCAGAGGAAAGGAACAGAACAGATAACCATCGAGTGATCCATCCCTTGTCTCCCATTCCCAGCATCCAGCAAACTGAGGCTAGGGACACTTCAGAGCATGGTTTTGCATCCCTGACCATCCTGGCTAATAGCCATTGATGAAAATATCTTCCATTAATTTACCTAATTCTTTTTTTTAATTCTGTTATAGTCTTGCCCTTGACAACATCCTCTGGCAAAGAGTTCCACAGGTTGACTGTGTGATGTGTGAAGAAATACTTCCTTTTATTTGTTTTAAACCTGCTGCCTATTAATTTCATTTGGTGACCCCTAGTTCTTGTGTTATGAGAAGGGGCAAATAATTTACTTTCTCCCACCAGTCATGATTTTATAGACCTCTATCATATCCCCCCTTAGTCATCTCTTTTCCAAGCTGAAAAGTCCCAGTCTTATTAATCTCTCCTCATATGGAAGCCGTTCCATACCTCTAACTATTTTTGTTGCCCTTTAAAGAATCTAGCAACAGAGCTCACAGTCCATTGTTGAATTGCCTGGCAGAAGCTCGACCGCAAGTTGCAACCATATTTTCCTCACCAGAGCTGTGTGCTGCTGTCCCCTTGGCTGAGCTCTAAGCCTTAAAGAGACAGAGTAGTAGAAATGAAAAAGCTCTGGTATTCAATCACTTATACGTAAAACACCCCATTAACTCAAAAAAGTCTATATACACTAGTGTACAATATTCCTTCTGAGTGTTACACTTCCCTTCTCCTCTCTTATGTTTTATTTACAAATTTCAGTTGTCTAGTCCAGTGGTTCCCAAACTTGTTCCGCTGCTTATGTAGGGAAAGCCCCTGGTGGGCCAGGTCGGTTTGTTTACCTGCCGCATCTGCAGGTTCGGCCAATTGCGCATCCCACTGGCCATGTTTCATTGCTCCAGGCCAATGGGAGCTGCTGAAAGTGGCGCAGGCCGAGGGACATACTGACTGCCGCTTCCAGCAGCTTCCATTGGCCTGGAGCAGCAAACTGTGGCCACTGAGAGCCACAATCTGCCAAACCTGCGGACACAGCAGGTAAACAAACTGGCCTGGCCCGGCCCGCCAGGGGCTTTCCCTGCACAAGCAGCAGAACAAGTTTGGGAACCACTGGTCTAGTCTTTAAGAAAAATATACTGAGATGTCAAAGATCGTTTTCTCTTAAGCTCTAAGCTGGTTATATATGTGAATCTGCAGCCACACAACTTCATGCCTTGATGCCATTAGATATCATGCTTATACAGACAATTACTATGATGATAGGTATGATAAAATTAATAGTCAAATAAAAGTTAAGCAGGGATAAGCCAAGTCTGTACTTCGATGGGAAACATTTTATTCTGTCTACCTAAACTGCCCGTACAGTTACAGGTCAAGACCATATTTTTTTTTCATTTTCAGACACACTGTAATGTGTAGTTACTTTGCACTCTTAGACAATATGTTTTTAGCCCAGAGAGTGCTGCATTCCAATTGTGGACACAGTGATCCCTCTGTTGTAAATTACTATAGGTATCAATTTTCTAAGACCAAGTGTCTCCAAAGAAGGCTTTTGGAAGTCTGTATGTAGCAAAGCACAATGAACAACAATGCACTGATTGATAATACCAGTTTGGAAATTACTAGAATTCTGTTATTCTAATCCATTTCAGAATGCTGCTGCTGCCACTCCCTGGAAAATGCTTTAGCACCAGAAAACAAGCAAATTTGCACTGACTATGCCTACTTGAATGAGTGAAAACTTGTGCTTACTCTATTAAAAAGTGCTGCAAACCAGACTAACATTATAAACTTAATTGCCAGACTCCTGTGTGTCATGTTTGCACTAGGTTTAACTGTTATGGAACAATGTCTCTACTAATATACATTAGGTACAATTAGACTTTCCATGTACAGCAGGAATTTTTGTTTTACAAAGGTTTTTATTATCAAGCCATTTTATAGAGCCAGTGCAAACAAAAGGCCACTTTCCACCTGCACAGGTTTGATTTCCCATGTTACTCATTAGTGTACAGAGTGCTAGTGCAGTACGGGGTCATGTCCCAGATGCATCTACTTATACCGGATCTCTCTAAAAACACATTGCCAAAAGAAGGCATGTACTGCTTAGTGATCTCCAGCAAATAATTGAGGTTCTGTCCTTTGAAGTGTGTGGAGGTGGGAATCACTTCTCCTCCATTTCAATGTGGTTTGCATTGTTAGCACTGGATATAACAGACAGCTTTGAGTGCTAAATGCAGCTGCATATTGATCAGCATGGACAGACTGTCATGAGGCACTTCTCTTATTCTATCCTATGGAAAGAACCTTGGAACATTGTGCTCCTTTGTTAAGGAGTAAAGACACACAGACCTAGATATGGATTTTACAATAAATTTGTAGCACAGAAAGAAGAGGCTTATGGATGTGTGGGTAAAACAATACAGATCTTGCAGGGTTTGGTTTAGAGGGTATGGGCAGAATGGCTTTTTTAAGTAACAGTCCTTGCACAGGTGATGCTATAATCCTCTGTTTTGACTGGATCTGTGACCCATCTTTGATTCCAAGTATTTAAGAATATCTATGTGATTTATAGTTTAGGAGCCTTTGTATTCCCAATCCTTCACATACCATGGTTTTATAGAGTAAATATAATTAGGAGTTAAAAACAGAGCATGATCCACTGACACACAGAAATGGAAGAGGGGTGAACAAAAAACTGACAATTCTCCTGTTGGACTCTAATTATTCCATTGTTTGGGTGTAAATAGTCTGCTTTTTATTAGTTATTTTAGGCTGATAAAATCTCATGCTCTAAAACTAGAGCTGGGCCCAAGTTACAAAGTTTGGATCCTAACACACACTTCCCTAGCGTTTTGGACTGTTTTGGGATTTCAACCCCTCTGTATATTTAATTTAAATAAATACTGAAGTGACCTAATGTTTGTGTAAAAAAAATAAAATAAACAGTGACAAGGACATATCAGTTATAACCTTCAACAAAATGTACTGTTAATATTGCAAGGGGCTTTTGGAGTTTAAACCTACAGAGTCCATTTGATTTCTTTTTAAATGCTAGATTTAAAAAACAAATATCATAGATTAATACAACATCTACACAAAAGTTTGAAAACTATGGAATGCTTCTGGCAGCTTTCCCTCAGTTATTGCATTCCTAATTATCAAGGTGAACATGTTTAATTTGCTTTATCTACCCTTTAACTTTAAATTTGAATTTTCTCACTGGATTTGAGCGAAACACATCTGGAAACAGTAGATAAATGCAGACATTTCTGATGGAGACCAAAATGTCTCTCAGATGTTCTCTCAAATGTGCTAAAAAGGCTACAAACTGAGTCACTTCCACAGTAATGGGATTAGAAATAGCCTGCAGGGAAGCATGTGCCAAATGGTGCCAGCTAGCAAAGATTATAACAAAACTCTGTGACATTATGAAAGTACCTCAGAGTGAGGCTCTGGGTCCTGGAGTACTACTTGCCAATTCTAAAGAATGTGTCTCATTAAAATGACTGGAGTGTGCTGAAGCAGTGATATGTGTAGAAACATGATCTTCCTGATAGCTAAGTAGCTAATCTTTTTCAAGTATCTTGTCAGTTGACCAAACATGTAAATGTCACTTAAAACTGAAAGAAAAAAAAAGTCAGAGGGTGTCTGAAAATCTTTGAGACTTTTGGTTCTAATAAAACTTCAGGCTCAGGGTGACTTTCACATTGCAATAAATGTGTTGAGAAACAAAAACATTTTTAAAACATAAAACAGTTTATTATGGAAAAATACTTGGATTGAATAAGGAATATGTTCAAACTGGAAGCTAGATGCTATGGTATTGTCCAAGATCTAAACAGAATTAATAACTTCCAGTGGGAGGTGTGGGTGCTCAGCATTTCTGAAAATCAGACTCTCAGTGTCCTCCATCTGGTACCCAAAAGGAGATGCCACTGTTTAAACTTTCCTCTAGACCATCTAACTTACACATTGGAGCTGTCTGATTTCAGGGGAAAGTCCGATTTTGACATTTATTTAGTTCCAAATCAGAATGACAAAGAATTTAGAAATTTCCCACAACATGAAATTTGATTTATTTTTATTTTGGCTCAGTCAAAACACTGTAGAATCTGACATTTTAATGTGTTTAATGCTTATAAAATAAGATTGAAAGAATAAAAGTGTTTTTCAAACAAAATCTGAACATTGCATTCCAAAAATGCCAACAAATTGAATGTTTCAGTGTTACCAAAAACACATTGTTTCAATATTTTTTTCAAACACAAAAGTTTTGTTGAAATCGACACTTCCTATGGGAAGTTTTGGTTTGGACATACCAGCATTTTCATGAAGGAAAAAGAATTTCATCCAAAATATTTTGATCAGTTCCACTAAACAATAATACTAAAATTCAATAAGATTTGAGAAGTTTTTTTAAAACAATAATTGAGTTAAAAATTGCATCCATTTGGAAAGATTATTGATACAAAGGAAATTAAATTTAACACTCTACATGTTGTTTCTGAATCTTTAAAGATAGTGTGCTCGTACACAGGAATATAAATTTAGAAAATTAGTTACAGTAAATAAAATAATCTATGGTTACTCACTGACTTCAATAAAACTTCTCAGAGTGTATATAAATACATGTGAATCTTTGGAGGATTAGGGCCTAATTTTTTATTCCTATAGTCATAGCTTTAGGTAAAAAAATAGCTCCTTATTTTGTTTTTTAAGAGTGCAACAAAGGCTTACTGTTTTTATGCATTATGGCCCAATCCTAAAAACACCCACATGCTTAATTTACTACCAGGAGCAGTACACCTCTACCCCGATATAATGCTGTCCTTGGGAGCCAAAACAAATCTTACTGCATTATAGGTGAAACCAAGTTATGTCGAACTTGCTTTGATCCACCGCAGCACACAGTCCCGCCCTCCCCGAAGCATTGCTTTACCATGTTATATCCGAATTTGTGTTATATCGGGTCGCATTATATTGGGGTAGAGGTGTAGTACTGTATGATAAAGTTAAGCATGTGCATGTTTGCAGGACTGCAATTGATATGTTCAGCATTTATTTGTACATATACCATGTATGATGTTAATACTATTATTGAAAAAAGTGATGCCATAACTTGACTATTTTGATTAGACAGTAAAATATGGAAATTTATGATGCTGTGATCTTTTGATCTAAATGTGGTAGATTAACCATGTGACCGGGAGACAGAATTCTATTAACAAAGCCAGCAGATGGCACTGTTATTCTCACCCATTTGTTATAGCAGTCATTATACAAGCAATAAGTGAGACACTTATACAATATAAAGGGAGGATAATACCACCTGTGTGCAGGTAATAAAAAAGATGCATAACAAAATGCACCTATGATAGCCCATTTTACATTTTACCATTTGTCATAGTTTCCTAGAAACAGTCTTTTTGACTTTATATGGTAGTTTTCAGATTACTTAGATTTTAAATACAAACCAACACCCAATAAAGAATTTATTAATACATGCTCAAATAAAAACACTAAACTGATCAGGGCATGGAGGTGAAAGAAAGAGACACAGGGATGGCATCATTATTACTTTAACAACAGCAGGGAGCACTGCCCTCCCTCCCCAATCACAAACAAGATATTTAATGGGCCCAATGCACGGTTCAGGGCTCCTACCATATAATCAGTAGCTCGGGTAAACATTCTTCAGCCTAATCTCTAGGACTCAGCTTACTTCTGAATCCTTTTGCCCTTCCCCTGTGAGAGGCGGTAAAGGGTACCAAAGGGATACCAAGTCTCTCCTTCTCCTTACGGACGAAAGATCCTGCCATCCTTCCCAGAGGTAAGCGAGGTTGAGAGGCATCTAGCTATCACCTCCCTTTAGTGTAAGGAAGCCTGGTCGGTGCCTGCCATGGGTCATCTCCCCAACTGCGCCAGCCACAGGCAACACAAGCACTCCCCTCTCTGCCTCGCAGGACCTGCTATCACTCTACAGGTTAGCGACTGGCACATCCCAACTTTTGAGCATCTCCTTGGAGCGTCCTGCTTCTGGTCCATTGGATACTTGCAGCATTCACAGACTTGGTTTTTCCAAAGAAACAGTATACTCAGATTTACCAGGTCCCCCGAGATCACTGCTCCACTTAGCACATAGCATTTAAATTATGTTTATAATGAAATCAAGTGTAAGTTTATTTAACAAAGCACAGAGATGCAAGTAGTAGCAAGTAGAAGTATTCAAACAAATGGTTACATATCAAATAAAACCATAACATGCATTCTAGAGTCTCAACCTAGTTCATTAGATACTCATGTCTAGTCAAGTACAGTTCAGCCAGAATCTCTGTAGTGCTTTACAGCCAGACTGTGATATCTCTTTCATGAGACAAACACTCTGTCAGATTGCCTCTTTGGTGAAGGATCCCTGTAGAACCCTATTCTTACCCCATGACTTCTGGTTGTAGGCCCCAAGGGATCACTGAATCACAGCTCCACTTACCATATTCCGAGTCTCATTTTCCTCTGGCAGCTGTCCCTTTGAGCCTTTAACTGCACTGGACACCAGTCACAAGTTGCAATCAGCTAACATTCCTAAATTACCTCCTTACATTAGAATTTCTGTTCTTACTCTGTTAAACCTAACCTGGGCCTCCACAGTTGTCAAGGGTTTTTTCCCCACTTTGAACTTTAGGGTACAAAAAGTGGGGACCTGCATGAATACTTTTAAGCTTAATTACTAGCTCACTTTAACTTTAGGGTACAAAAAGTGGGGACCTGCATGAATACTTTTAAGCTTAATTACTAGCTTAAATCTGGTACGCTGCAACCAGCCAGAATTTAGTGTATGGCACACTTTCTGTTCCCCCAAAACCTTCCCTGGGGAACCAAGCCCCAAACCCCTTGGATCTTAAAAGAAGGAGGAATTAACCATCCCCCTTCCTTTCCCCCCACCAATCCCTGGTGAGTTCAGACTCAATCCCTTGGATTTTAAAACAAGGAAAAATCAATCAGGTTCTTAAAAAGAAAGCTTTTAATTAAAGTAAGAAAAAATAAGGTATCTCTGTAAATAGGAGGGAAAATGCTTTAGCAGGTACTCAGATCTCATATAGACTAGGGGACCACCCGTAGTCTTAATTCAAGAGTAACAGCAAACTGATGGTAAATCGTGTCTCAGCAAAAAGAGCACTATTTACATGTTGAAGAACAAACATAAGCACTAATCCGCTTTGCAGCTACTTACTTACAATCTGAAACATGAAAACTGATACAGAGAGATTTGGAGAACTGGAATGATTCCCTTTCCATTCAGTCCCGCAGAGCGAACAACGAACCAAACAAAGACAAACCAAAAGACTCCTTCCACCAAGATTTGACAATGATCTAGTCCCCCTTGTCCTCTGGTCAGGTTTAGCCAGGTTTAGCTGAGCTTTCTAACCTTTACACGTATACAGAGACATTAACTTAACCACCTGTGCTAACAGTGTGCTGCAGAAAAGAAAATAACAAACGGCTCGAATAACTGCAACTATAGGAGGGGACAGGGGCCGCAATAGCACGATGGCCCCTGGATATCTGTGAAAGCTTTAAATTTAAAGCGTGGCATGAAAAAAACCTTCCCTCAATTCCCCCACCCTGGGTTATACGCAGAAGTAGACAGAAAGCCGTTCCCCATGCACAGTTTCACATGCACTTTGAGCACAAGCGTAGTCAGTTCCAACATGTCGTAGGCATTACCCATACCACGGAGTGGTCAACCTCCTTGCGGTGTCTGACCAACTTCACCTTGCTGGGACAAGGAGGGCATTTACATGCTGCAAATTTTTCCTACGGAATTATTCTAGTAAACTTTCAACAGCAACGTTAGGAAAATATATTCTACATGTATTAGAGAAGGATATTTCAAAGTTGTGTGAGTAGTAAGCCCACAGCAATACATTCAGGACTAGAATTGACTGATATTGTTAATACTAACAAAGCATGCAATTTTCAGATATCAACTGTGAAAACCCTCCTCTACTTGGTGGCAGGTCCTGCGCTTATTGGCAGATTATGCCTCACCTCAGTGATCTTCCCACCGTCTGGATCAACTCCTCCTGTGTCTGATCAGAAGTTGGAGGTGTGGGGAATCAGGCTCACCCTCACTCTGAGGTCTCCGCCCCGGCCCTGTGATGCAGTGTCTATGGTCGCTCCTGTAAGCTGCATGCCAGACTACAACTGCCCTGGGCTATCTCCCCATGCCTCTTCACAACACGCTTCTTTCTTTTCACCACGGGACCTTCTCTCTGGTGTCTATAATGCTTGTACTCCGTAGTGCTCCACAGCACACCCAACCCTCTGCACCTCCTATGGCCTCTTGCTCCAGCTCCTCACACACACTTCCTCCTCTGACTCTTCCCGCACTACTGGAGTAAGCTCCTTTTTAAACCCAGGTGCCCTGATTAGCCTGCCTTGATTGGCTGCAGGTGTTCTAATCAGCCTGTCTGCCTTAATTGGTTCTAGCAGGTTCCTGATTACTCTAGTGCAACCCCTGCTCTAGTCACTCAGGGAACAGAAAACTACTCATCCAGTGACTAGTATATTTGCCCTCTACCAGACTCCTGTACCCTACTGGTCTGGGTCTGTCACACAACATTATATACTGGAATGATATTCAATGTCTCCATTACTTGTTAGCAACTGTCTCCCTTAATGCAAGATAAGCACAAACTCCACAAAAGTTAAGACAGAGCAGTTTTACTTCAAGAAACTGAGCAAAATATTTTATTACATATATTTCACTATTTGATTTTGGTCAGTTCAATAATAAAAATTAGAACAAATTAATAATTCATATAAAAACTCATTTAGCAAATTCCAGCTTTGTTTTGTTTGTGAATTTACCATGAAATGTACTCTTAAGTTTAGGTTCTGATCCCCCCGTGATTAACTTAATAACATGAGTATTTTCACTGATGCCAGTGTAAAGCAGTAGTGAGTAAGGGCTTTTTGCATTCTCCATGGTTGTATATAGAAGAAAACATAAGCTAGTAGGCTCCAGTATTTTGCAGCTATTTAAGGAAACAATTATTTGGGCCTAATTTCCCACTTTCCCTAGTGAGAAGCTTAATAATATCTGATAATACTTGGCACCTATGTGCCACCTTCACCTGAGGACTGCAGATTACCTCACAATACATCTATTTGAAGTAAGTAAGTACTTCATCTATTGTACATATGGATAAGCTCAAGCATTAAAGCCTGTTTTTGTCAGAAGCTGTTGCACACTCAGTTCCAATGGAAATCAAAGCGAGCTGAGAATGCTCAGCACCTTCTCTGTTGGGGGCGGGTGTTATAAGTGACTTGTCCAAGATCACACAACACAATTAATGGCAGAAATAGATTTGGGATTCTGAACTCCCCATCATATATTTGAACCAGAACAGCACAATGCCTTCCTTTAAACACTGCAAATGTCTTGCAGAATACAGAGGGTGAGAAACAAATAGGGAAATTAAACACTCCCAAAAAACAAATGGAAGGACAATAAATGACAATACAGCCTTATGACAGATGTGTTAAACAATCTAGGAGAGGGATATTCTTACCATACTTTTGGAAATCCTGGTGTCACACCAATAATACAAGCTGTTACCTACCCATGTTTCCATAATCATTAGTCTTTGTTTTGCTCCTGCCTTTCCTCCTCCTTCTTCAAAATCCTTGTTGCATTACCAAAGAACTGGTTGTTGGCTTTCATTAATTCAGTCAGTCCAAGCAGTGTTGGGGGTTGTGATGTTCTCTTGGTGTTATCTGGACTGGTGATCTGCTAGGTCACTCCAGCCTTCGACTCTGGGAGCCACCTTACCCTGCTCTCTGTGAGAACCCCCACTCCCGGGCTGTTCACACACAGCCTTTAGCATGTAAGCTGCTCCCAGCTATGTGAGTGAGCACTTTTGGCCAGCTGCTGCTTGGATTGTGCAATGAAATGACACTAGCCAATATCTCTGGTCCAAGACACAACCTTAGGAACCTTCGTCTTACAGTGTCCAGTTATGCCCACTAGAAGCTGCAAGCTTATATAAGTTCATCAATTTAACAAAGAAATTGATATGTACCAGGCTTTTTATCCCAGGGGGAGTCTCTGACATGCTTCAAACCAAACACACTGCGTCAGATAGAATAAACAAACACATTTATTAACTAGAAAAGATAGATTTCAAGTGAATATAAGTCAACGCTCAACAAGTCAGATTTGGTCAAATGAAATAAAAGCAAAACACATTCTAAGCTGATCTTAACACTTTCAGTGCCCTTACAAACTTAGCTGCTTCTTATCACAGGCTAGCTTCTCATCACAGGTCCTTCAGCCAGGCTCTCTCCTTTCATGAGTGCTTCAGTCGCTTGGAGTGGTGTCTGTAGATGTAGGTGGAACAGAGAGAGAGCATGGCAAATGTCTCTCCCTTTTATCATGTACTTTCTTCCCTTGTGGTTTGTGTTCCCCTCCCCCTTCAGAATCAGGTGAGCATTACCTCATTGTAGTCCCAAACTGATCAAGGGAAGGGAGGTGATTCACTCGAAAGTCTAACAGATCCTATGTTGCTGCCTAGTCCAGTGTCCTTTGTTCCTTTGAGGCCGGGCTGGGTTTGTCCCATGCATTCCCTGATGAGGTGTGAACTGCCCCTCTGCTCCTGGAGAGTTTTGCCTGGATCTCTGCTCCTGGAGATTTTTTGCCTGGGCTTGTTTTAAGCCACGAGGACACATTTTCAGCCTCAACTATATACATGAAATTACAACCTATAACATAACTATAACAACAATACTCAGTGCATCATGAGCCTTCTGAAGACACCTGACATGACAGACTTTGTATTGGATGCCACACAATCATATTATAAGGATGAACATGAGGGTGTACTGTGTTCCCCAGAGGTACAGAGCATCACAGGGGTGGGTGGGTGTTTGTGTGTGGGGGTTGGAGGGCAGGGAATTCCCTAAAATTCGTTCCTCTTTTTCATTCCTATCCTTTTTGGCATTAGTATTGGCAATGATATTACTAGGTACTTATTAAGACCTCACTGCTATGGTGACCCTCCTTATATCAGTGTAGCCCTCAATGCTTTTTATTGATATAGGCCAAAATTTACAAAAAAATTTGAACCTAAAGTTAAGCTGAGTCTCTATTACAACCCTAAATAAGTGGCCTACTTTTTAAAAGTGAAGAGTACTCAGTGAGGTCAACAGGAGGTGTTGAGTGCTCAGCATTTGGAAAGTCAAATACAGATTTAGGAGCCCAACTGCAGGTTCTTACTTTTTTAAAATCTTAGACACATATTTTGCTGTGTCAGCTAGTTGTGATTCCTCTCAGCTCCCAGGTTTTCACTCACTGAGTTAGCCTTACCAACAATTTCAAGCTCAACTAGTAGCACTGGGAATACAAGTGAAGTGCATTTATTTGTCAAGCTATTATACTTGTCAGTATAAAGACTTTATTCATATAAACATTAAAAAAAATGCTAGGCAGCCCTCACATATAAAAAGCTCTTTGGTATTAAATCATGTTTATTAGAAACCTTTAAAATTCTGTTCTGTATTATTTTGCTATTTTTATCTCAGTACACAAGAAACCCTTGTAAATCCAATAAAACTGAAATGAGACTATATCACTGTAAACTTTTATTTCCATATGTGATGTACTGCAGTTCAGTTAAACTTCACTATAGTGTAGTTTCTTCCTTGAACACTTTCAATTCTCTGACTACCAAGAATATTCCTATAAAGGCAGCCTACTCTATTAGCGCATTGGGCACATTAATGTCAAAGTCATCTGTTCCTCAGTGTACTTTGTACAAATATTTTATTAAATAAATGGCAAGAATCTTACTTGGCTTATGTTCGCCCTGTTACTTTATGATTAAATGCTTCCAATGTAAACCTACTACTCCTAGAAAAAAGCCTTTAAATTTATGTTTGAGTTGGAGTAGTAAGCTTTGAATGAGAGCCAGTTCCTATTCTCTTGTTTGAACATTTTGTAGGTTCCTTAAATGAAAAGATAAAAATCAGGGACAGATCCTCAACTGGGTTAAACAGTCAAAGCTCCATTGGTGTTTGTGCAGCTACTGCAATATACAGTAGCTAAGCAACTACCCCAGATAGGGCAATAAATTCTGGTTACACAATTGTTCCAATTCCTTACTTTGAAATATGCAGGTTTATGGTATACCCAACCTTTAGTTAAGGTTGTTTAGGCATTTTCATTCTCAGTCTCTGCTTAGAGTCACTCATAACTTTTCCAAATAGATGGAAATTTTCCACACAAGATTTCTTTCAAAGTTTGGGCGTGAGTGGGGAAAAAATATATCCCCCTTTTACACCACAAGCTCTAGTCATTCATGAGTGGGGTTTCTGTACAGGAGCAGCAGCTCCCTGTAATCTCATGTCATGAACCCCCGCAGCTGCAGCAAAAGATGAGCATAGAACAGGGGTCTAGTTCTACAGAATCAGTACTGATGGTAGGAGGGAGACAGAGAAAAGATGCTGGGTAGCAGCCTCTCTTGAATCCTGGCTGCAATGTTATTTTGTGGGACAGCTGCTGCTCCTCTTCAAAATGCTGCTGCTAAGTTCCCTGTTCCTAAATATGAGCATCCTCCTTAGCTTCACCTCCTCCAGCTCCAGGTACTCCTCTCTCTGGCCCTTTGAGCTGCAGAGCAAAAACTTAATGGTGCATAAGATGAGTGGGGGATCCCCAGAGCAAACAGTCCTTGGGGGCTGGATCTGTCTTGCATGCTATAGGCTTGACACAAACTGGTTTAAATTTTAAAACTTTAAGACAGGGACTGTCCCTTACTATGCAACTCTACAGTGCCAAACACAATGGGCCTCAAAGGTTGAGCATCACAATAAAATAAATAATAATAATAATAATAACAATACAATAACAATGATAACACTAAAAATAAACCCCTAGGCGAGTAGCTTTTGTCAATGTAAGTTTTCCAAGTGAGCTCACCATTACCCTTTCCGCAGAACATTAAAAACCTCATACCATCAATAAGGCTGAGAGCCTACAGAGATATGTGGGTGCACATTTCTTGAAAAATCACTGCTATGATTGCATATGAGGGTATACATTTCTGCCTATCTGTGCTGTAACAACATGCTTGCATTTCCCCAATTAGGATAAAACCCTAATGGAGAATAGGAAAGAGTTAAGTTTGTAACATTTCTAACTGTTGTTAAGTCCATGGAAAATGGATTCATGGTGTGCTATACTCAATCCGTGTTCCAGTTGTTGTCAGAAGAATGAAACCTCATGATGGCTATGCCTAGAACTGCTTGTGATACACACTGGAAGCTGTAGTGCAGGTTGTTTCCTTTAATCCTGCATTTCTCAAATGGGGCCACTGTGGATGCATGCAGCTGCCAGGGGCTTTTCTTGTGCCACAGCTCCCTAGGCTGAAATTGGGTGGGTGGGGGGAGGCGTAGCAGCCTCTCCCTTTTGCTCCTGGATGCACCTCCTTGGTGGTGATTGCTGGTTGGGCCCTGATCGCCCTGTGGAGACACCTAGGGCACAATGCTGGAGAACCAGGCAGCCGTGAGTTCCTCACCTTCCCATGGGCAGTAGGGTTCAGGCTTTGGGCTTCACAACAGACTTACTAGTTAGCAATAAATAAATTACAATGATTTGGATGTGAATATGTGCATATTTGTTTGTTTTTCCTAAAGCTAATTAAGTATTTTAGGAAAACGTGTAAGAGTGTCCACCAGCAAGACTTGGTGGCTGCACTCTGAGACCACCAAAAAATTTATCCTGATAACCCCCACTTTAAACATTCTGTATTTTGGGTTACTGTCCGTGTTCTCTGAATCTGTGAAAGATGACAATGACAGCTCAGCAAATCAAATTACAGAGTATTGTAAAGATCAAAGTAATACTGTGTATGCTATTCCTTTCTTTCAAATAATACATGAAAGATTAAGAACTTTATTCTTTTTGTAGGTACTAGGAATAGAAAATGGTACATGATGGACTCAAACCTCAGCTGGTTTAAACATGTGTAGCAACCCTGACTACAGTGGATCTATGCCACTTGGTGCAACAATTGAGGATCCAGTCCTATGAATCTATTCTAACAGCAAGATAATAATCATATAGTGACTCAAATGCCACCTCCAAGACATGGAAACATTTCCACTGTCTGAAAAATAATTATGCCCAGATTTCAGCTAGTAAACTATTCCATGCAATATGAACAGCGGTCTTAATTACAACTATAAAAAAAACTTGATGTGAATATTTATTAGATAAATCATTGGACAGTTTTCCCTAAGCATCATTCAGGATCCTACTCATTTCCAATAAGTTGGTACATACAGGCACATAAAGCAAGGATAGAGTGGGCAGTAACTGTGAAACATTACTACTTGTTTCTGCCTCACAGATTTTAGATTACCATTTACTATCTAGAAGATAGTGTTGAATAGGATACAACTGTAAAACACATTGTCATAAACAGATAGTAGGAGTTAATAGAACAGAAGTACTTCATGTCTCTTCTGCCTGTAAAGGGTTAACAAGATCAGTGAGCCTGGCAGTCACCTGACCAGAGGACCAATCAGGGGACAGGATACTTTCAAATTTTGAGGGAGGGAAGTTTTTGTGTGTGCAGTTAGTTTTTGGTTGTTGTTCACTCTGGGGGCTCAGAGGGACCAGACATGCAACCAGGTTTCTCTCCAATCTCTCCGATACAGGCTCTTATAAGTTCAGAATAGTGAGTACTAGGTAGATAAGGCGAGTTAGGCTTATGTTTGTT